>NC_051314.1:88310899-88614232 GCF_015220235.1 Choloepus didactylus
GCCCTGAGAGGAGGCTTGTATGTAGTCGCAATTTCAGTTTGTCTCAGTAGGAAAATGGTCCAGTCTCCTGGCTGAAGCCAGCGGGAAATTCCTCAAAGCCACGGGAAGTCTTGAGGTGAACCAATCCCCACCCCACCCCCAAAAGGTCTATCTACCTCCAGATTCCATCCCAGCTTTACTGCTCCCTCTACCTTTTTGTCTGTTTACCGTGCTACCAGCGATCTCTGCAACAGTTGTCAAATTCTCTGGAAGAAAGCTATTAGGTGCTGATGAAAGTGTCTTCATCCTGATTTCTCTGTCTTTTTAGGTTAAGCCTTTATCTAATTCTCCTGATCTACCTGACTGCTGAAAGTCACCTTTATAAAAATTCTCACTGTCATGGATGAAAGTCCCTAGTAAGGAAGTCACCTAGGGAAGTGACATGGAAGGGGTCTCCTCCTCATTATATAATTCTCTACCAAGTGGGGGGAGTTCCCCTTTTTCTTCTCATTGTGCAAGATTCTAATGAATCCAGGTAGAAGTTAAAATTTTATAAGGGTGACAAGGGGACAAGATACTCTTGGAAGATGACAACATAATTTCACCTTTGACAACCTCTCATTCCCAATACCATGGCCACTAATATGGAAAAAAATACCCTGCCAAACAACCATTTCTGCAAAATATCACCTCAAGAGAGAAAATTTGGGTGCATAACAACATACAACAGGTAGCCCCGTATCTTCAAAGTCTACTACAAAGACAAATAATCATATTCTTCCTGGTAATTCCCTATGCTGTAGCTGGGAAATGTAAATAGTGCTGTAGTTGAGAAATCCTAAACTCTCACATGACACCAGACTCCTTACTGCAATATGTGACATGTTATCATTCAGCCAGAGGAGAAATTAGAAATACCTAGAGTTAAAGCAAATAGAGATTTAAAAGTCTTAGAGAAGTAAAAAGTTAAATCCCCAGAAATAGGAAAAACACAGAACTAGGATCACAGGTCTTCAGATAACAATTTTTAGGTAAATGAAAGAATCAACAAATAGCTAGAAGCACTTAATCATATATACATCATTTTACAATATATAGCCCTTTCTCTTCAACTTCAGTGGATTTATCATTAACTAAAAAGTTGGTCTAGAAACATCCCTTTATAGACATCTGAGTTGGAAATGAGTTTCTTAAACTGTCTAATAAATTTAGGAGTGGTATATGCTGCATTCATAGGTAACAAACATATATAAGAAGAATTTGGCTTTTGCAAGAAGGGAAACACACTGAATGAATGATAAGTGAAAAGAGAGAAAGAGAAAAGGCAATACCTACCCAAGGACTCATGTTACATTTGTAGAACATGAATATTAAACTAAACAGTTCACTTTAATTCCAGTCTTATATTACCGATCGGTAACTAAACTAAACCACCATATTGTTTCAAAAAACATACAGGCTGGACAGTCACTAAAAACAGTCTACTTCCCCAAGATGAAACCATACTACCAACAAGAAAATTCATAATGATCTACAAATGAAATATATAAACACAGCACATTTCAAAATTGATAGATACCTATGTTGAGGATCATAACACAAGTACAAAAGGGTTCCACAACCTCCACTGAGCATGAAAAACCTAAATTAAGGCATGAAGGGTAGGAGGAAATATTAAAGAGCCCAGGTTTTAGAATCAGATAGACCTGGATTCAAATTCTGACACTTACAAACTATATAATGGTGAACAAGTCTAAAATTGTTTCCTCATCTAAAAAATAGGAATAATAATTCCCATTACCATGACAGTAGCAAGAATAAAAGACAATAATATATTTGAAGAGGTGGGGCCAGTAAGTGGCATAGGGAGGTGTGGAATTTAGTTCTTTAGAACAACTAGTAAATAGCCAGAAAAAACTAGTTAATAGTATGGAACAACTGTTTGGGGGATATCCATGACTGGACACATATACACCAGTCTAGAATGGGTGGAATGGTGCAGATCTCAGCATAGAACTGTCAGTGAAGCCACTGCATGGCTGGCGCCCCTCCCCCACTGGCACAGCAGACTGATTTGGAACACTTCCCTGTGGGGGGAAAAAGCAGTCTCTACTAGGAGCAAGGGAAGCTAGCTCAACCAAGCTCCAAATGAAGTTTTAATTAACAAATTTGGACTACTGAATACAAGCTATGAGGACAGATAATCCCAGAGCAAGCAGGAAAGGAACTCTGAGGGCTCTCCCAACAGAGAGGAGGCAGAGCTGATGAAAAAAATAAATAAAATAAACAAGAACAGAGGCTTTTGGAGTTTGTTGAGCTCAGAATACTGGAAAAGGGTTGTTCCCCAAGAAAAGGGTCACACAGAACCAGGTACCAACCGGTTCTTGACTGGCAAAAGTGGGAGAACTGGGGGTGGACTCTGTAAAGGGGATATCTTTATTTTTTATTTTTTTCCCTCTCATTCTAAGTGGCTCATTAGAGAATCCCTCAGCCATTTTCAATTGTCATTGCTGACCCACACAGGGGTGGAGTTAAAATAGAGAGACAAAAGAAGAAGGCAAGTAAAGGAGATAATTCCCTAAAGGGCATATTTCTCTAAGGAAAGGGGGGACAGGGCCCAGCTCAAGTGGCTGCCCTCCCTCAGAATTCAGACCCCAGGGCCTGGGGAATAAAAAACAAAAATAGCTTAAGCTTGGCTTCTGACTCGCCCTGGTCCCTGGCAAGGACAGGGTGTGCTGAGAATTAAAAGTACCATACCTCTTTACGCTAGTGGGGAACTGCAGGATGACAAGTGCCACCTACTGGGCAGGATAGGAAAAGCAGAATCTAGAGGCCTCACAAGAAAATCTGACAATTTTCTGGGTCTCATACTTAGGGAAACTTGATACTGATTATACCCTCATCTTGAGACCTGGGCCATCTGGCCTGGGAAAATCTGATTGGGGTAATCAAGGAAACCAGATGCCTAGACAACAAAAAATTATGAGTCACACTAGGAAAAATGAAGTGTAATTTGTCAAAGAAACAAATTACACTTCAAATGAGATACAGGAGTTGAAACAACTAATTAAAGATCTTCAAACAAATATGCTAAATCAATGCAAAAATCAAATCAATGAGTTGAGGGAATGTATGGCAAAAGAGATGAAGGGCATAAAGAAGACATTGGGTGAACAGAAGGAAGAACTTGAACGTTTGAAAAACAATTGGCAGAATAATGAGAATGAAAGGCAAAACAGATGAGTTGATAAACAAAATGGACACATACAACAGCAGAGTTGAAGAGGCAGAACAAAGAACTCATTAACTAGAGGACCAGATATCCGAAATCCTACACACAAAAGAACAGATAGGGAAATGAATGGAAAAATATGGGCAGGTCTCAGGGAATTGAATGACAACACAAAGCACATGAATATACATGTCATGGGTGTGCCAGAAGGAAAAGGGGACAAAAACAATAATGGAGGAAATAATCACTGAAAATTTCCCATCTCTTATGAAAGACATAAAATTGCAGATTCAAGAAGCACAGCATACCCCAAATGGAAGAGATCTGAATAGACCTACTCAAGACACTTAGTAATCACATTGTCAAATGTCAAAGAGAGAATTCTGAAAGCAGCAAGAGAAAAGCAATCCATCTCATACAAGGGAAGCTCAATAAAACTATGTGCAGATTTCTCAGCAGAAACCATGGAGGCAAGAAGGCAGTGGTATGATATATTTAAGATATTGAAAGAGAAAAACTGCCAACCAAGAATTCCATACATAGCAAAACTTTCCTTCAAAACTGAGGGACAGTTTAAACATTTTCCAACAAACAGACACTAAGAGACTTTGTGAGCAAGATACCTGCTCTATGTGAAATACTAAAGGAAGCACTATAGGCAGATAGGAAACAACAGGAGAGAGAGAGGTTTGGAGAAGAGTGTAGAAATGACTATCAGTAATGGTAAAGAGAGAGAGACAGAGACAGAGACAGAGAGACAGAGAGAGAACAAAAATAAAATAAGATACAACATATAAAATCCAAAAGACAAAATGGTAACCAGTAGACATTACATTGAGTGAAATTAGCCAGAAACAAAAGGACAAAAACTGTATGGTCTCACTAACATGAACTAACATTAGTGAGTGAACTTTAAGAGTTAAAGTTGAGAACACAGGTTATCAGGAGATATAAAGAGGGTAGAGAGCAGGCATTTGATGCTGAAGGAGTACAGAATGTTCAATGGGATTGATTGTATAGATCCAGAAATGGATAGCACAATACTGTGTGATGGTAGCACAATATTGTAAGTATTCTAAACAAAGATGAGTGTGAGTACGGTTGAAAGAGGAAGCCTAGGGGCGTGTATGACACCAGAAGAAAAGACAGAAGATAAAGACTGGTAATGCATCATTTAGTGAAAACTAGAGGGGTCAGTGATAGTGATTAAATGTACAAATATAAGAATGTTTTTATAAGAGGGAGAACAAATGAATGTCAACATTGCAAGGTGTTGAAAATTGGATGGTATAGGGGAAAAATACAATCAATGCAAACTAGAGTCTATAATTAACAGTAACATTGTAAGATGCTTTCATTAATTGTAGCAAAGGTAATATACCAAAGATAAATGTCTACAAGAGGGGGCTATAAGGGAGTGGTATGAGATTCCTGGTGGTGGTGTTACCTGACCTTTTCATTGTATTTTATTTTATTTTTATTTTTTCTTCTATCTTTTATTTTCTTATTCTTCATTTTTTTTCCTCCTCTTCCTCTTTGTGGAAGAAATGCATATGTCTTCATATAGATTGTTATGATGACTACATGACTGTACCAAAATCATTGATTTTTACTGAGGATGGATTGTATGATGTGTCAATAAAACTGTTTAAAAAAATAAGCAGAGAGGGAGAACCTAAAATGGTGGCTAGGAGAGACAGGGCAAAATAGCACCTCCATGAAAAATACAAGATAAAAGCCAGAAATTGACCCAGAACACCAGTTCCAGTGATGCACCAGCTGAACAAGATCTGCTAAATCCACAGGGACCATGCACTTGGTGAAACTGGGAGTCTGCGTTCTGAAACAAGTGAGTGAACCTGCTGAATGTCCAGCAGCCATGCTGCAGTGTGGGGAAACCATGGGTTGGCGTTTAGAGGTGGACTAGTTCTTTCTTAAAAAAAACCAAAAGTGGCTGCAGATACAGCAGCGAGAACCACAAAGTGAAGTGCGGCAGGAACGGGCAGTGCAAATGCCTCATTATCTGGCGTGGAAGATAGCCTTTTGTGGACCCACTGCTAATTGTCTCAGAGCAAGGAGGGCAGAGACGAGCCAAAAGGAGAAAAAAACCATGCCCCTTGCAGCCATCTTCCCAGCAGCCTGGGAACACTCCCACCTGGCACCTGAGCCACGGTCCAGAGCTGCACCAAGGGACCCAGTGTGACAGAAGTATTTCCCACAACACCGCACACATGCTACAATAGCAGGCATGGACACTAGCCTTTCTCACACCCACAGCTGGTTGTCCCAGGGCTGGGAGAGCGAAGCTGTGCAAAAAAGGAGAAATTAACATGCTCCATTCAGCCATCTTTACATCAGGCTGGGAACGCCCCTGCACAGGCCGGTGGCCCAGGGCTTCCCTTGAGGGATGGTGCACACTTGTGACATAGCACAGCCTTCCCTCAGCAGAGGCCCCAGAAGGGCAAGGCTGGGAAGAGGGACCCACCAGGAAATCCCAGGGACCCTATGCCAATGCCAGGGACTTGTGGGTCAGCAGCAGAGATAGTCTGTGGCGACACTGTAATGAAGGTTTAGACTCTTGCAACAGCCTTGAATCTCCAGGAACAGCTGAGAGGTTTGATTATTAAAGCTGCCCTGCCTCCCTAACCACTCAGACACACACGCCACATTCAGGGCGGACAGCACCAACAACACACCCAAACTTGGTACACAAACTGGACCCCACAAGAACCAGACCCCCACACACCACAAAGACAAAGTTGGGGAGAACTGACTTGTGGGGAATAGGTGACTCGTGGACACCATCTGCTGGTTAGTTAAGAGAAAGTGTACGCCACCAAGCTGTAGATCTGACAAATTACAGATTGGGGTTTGAATAATCCTTCATATCCTAAAAGAACCCTATCACATAAAGCAAATGCCAAGAGCCCAAAAACAACAGAAAATTTTAAAGCATACAAAAAAAAACAGACAATATGGATAACCCAAACCCAAACACCCAAATCAAAAGATCAGAGGAGACACGGTACTTGGAGCAATTAATCAAAGAACTAAAGACAAACAATGAGAGCATGGCACAGGATATAAAGGACATGAAGAAGAGCATGGCACAGGACATAAAGGACATGAACAAGACCCTAGAAGAGCATAAAGAAGAAATTGCAAGAGTAAATTAAAAAAAGATGATCTTATGGAAATAAAGGAACAGTTGACCAAATTAAAAAGATTCTGGATACTCATAGTACAAGATTAAAGGAAGCTGAACAATGACAGTGACCTCAAGGACCACAGAATGGAAACTGAAAGAACAAAAGAAAGAATGGGGAAAAAAATCAAAAAAATTGAAATGGATCTCAGGGATATGATAGATACAATAAAATGTCCAAATATAAGACTCATTGGTGTCCCAGAAGGGGAAGAGAAGGGTAAAGGTCTAGAAAGAGTACTCAAAGAAATTGTTGGTGAAAACTTCCCAAACCTTCTACACAACATAAATACACAAAGCATAAATGCCCAGCGAACTCCAAATAGAATAAATCCAAATAAACCCACTCCAAGACATATTCTGATCAGATTGTCAAATACTGAAGAGAAGGAGCAAGTTCTGAAAGCAGCAAGAGAAAAGCAATTCACCACATACAAAGGAAACAACATAAGACTAAGTAATGACTACTCAGCAGCCACCATGGAGGCGAGAAGACAGTGTCATGACATATTTAAAATTCTGAAAGAGAAAAATTTTCAACCAAGAATACGTTATCCAGCAAAACTCTCCTTCAAATTTGAGGGAAAGCTTAAAGTTTTCACAGACAGACAAATGCTGAGAGATTTTGCTAATAAAAGACCTGCCCTACTTCAGATACTAAAGGGAGTCCTACTGACAGAGAAACAAAGAAAGGAGAGAGAGATAGAGAGAAATTGAACAGACATATATAGAACATTACATCCCAAATCACCAGGATACACATTCTTCTCTAGCGATCATGGAACTTTCTCCAGAATAGACCATAGGCTGGGACATAAAACAAGCCTCAATAAATTTTTAAAAAATTGAAATTATTCAAAGCACATTCTCTGACCACAATGGAATACAAATAGAAGTCAATAACCATCAGACACTTAGAAAATTCACAAACACCTGGAGGTTAAAAATGAGGGGGAGATGAAAATATTCTCAGATAATCAAAAGCTGAGGGACTTCATCACCAGTAGATCAGTCCTATAAGAAATGCTAAAGGAATTGTGAAGGCTGAAAGGAAGGGACACTAAACAATTGACTGAAACCACATGAAGAAATAAAGATTTCCAGTAAAGATCACATGGTAAATATAAATACCAATCAATACTACTGTATTTTTGATTTGTAACTCCACTATTTACCTCCAACAGGATAAAGTGTAATGATAAATCAGTGGTTTTGGACTTAGTGTAAAATATGTAATTTTTGACAAGAACTACATAAAGGTGGGGGAATGGGGGAGTATAGGAACATAGTTTATGTGTCCTATTGAAGTTAAGATAGTATCAAAATAAACAAGATTGTTATAGACTTAAGATGTTAAATTTAAGCCCTACAGTAAACACAGAGAAAGTATCAGAGAATATGATCATAGAGATGAAAAGTAGAGTATGGGTTATGAGAAGTGGGGGAAGGGGCAATGGGGAGTTAATAGGAAATGAGTGTAGGGTTTCTGTTTGGGGTGAAGGGAAATTTCTAGTAATGGATGGTCAGAAGGTGATGGCACTGCAATGTTGTGAATGTGATTAATCCCACTAAATGGAATGCTTGGGAGGGGTTGAAATGGGAAATTTTATGCTGTATATGTTTCCACAATTGAAAAAAAAAAAAAGACAGTCTAAGTAGATAATGACAATTAAATGTCATAGATGATCCTAGATGAGATCTAAGAATAGAGGAGAAAAGGCTCAACAGGACACAATTGGGACATGGGGAAAAAATGAAATATAGAATGTAAGCTTTATATCAATGTTAGATTTCTTGAACATCTTAACTACACTTAATGTGATTACATGAATATTCTTGTTCATAGGAAATGTATATGTGAATTATATTATTTGTTCAAAGATGTGTGCAACTTGCTCTCATGTGTTCAGAAGACAGAGCAATAGATGATGGATGATAGGGAGGGAGGGAGGGAGGGAGGGAGAAGGGGAAAGAAAGAAATGGTAAAGTGACAGAATATTAAAGTTGGTAAAAAAAAATAAGTAGAGGAATGCTGGAGAAAATTTGGAGAGAGGGATGACCTATTCACCATTGGTGGGGAAGTAGAATGGTACAATGCATCTGGAGGGCCATGTGTTGGTTCCACAGGAAGCTAAGTATGGGGTTGCCGTCTGGTCCTACAACTCTGTTATTGGGTATATACTTGGAAGAACTGGGAGCAGGGACACTAATGGACATTTACACACTGGTGTTTATGGCAGCAGTATTCATGATTATCAATGAATGGAGGTGGCCTAAGGGTGCATCAACTGATAAATGGAAAGGTGAACTGTGGTGTATACATACAATGGAATATTGAATGGCCACAAGGAGTGAAGTTGTGAGTTATATAACTAGGTGATGGACCTTGAGGATAGTAGGTTGAGTGAAATAAGCCAGAAACAAAAAGACAAACATTATAACTCCTCACTAATATGGAATAACTATTATGTGCAAACTCTGAGAATTGAATCTGAGAGCATAGGTTATCAGGGGAAGGCTTATGGTAAAGGTTCCAAGATTGTAAGCTCTTACAACAGTCACATCTATTCATGAGTTGTAATGGTTGTCTCTTCATTTTGAGTTGCTGAGCTGTTGGTGTATAACCCGGTTGGGTCCTAGAACTTCAGCTATCTGTGTGACACCTGAGACTCAGGGCCAGAGTTTGGCAGCTATGAATGTCAGCATTATCCCATACAGCAAATGTTAAAGAGGCCAAAAAAGAGATCAGACTTCAATTAGAGATATGAACAAAATGGACTTGGTTAGCACTAAGTTAAATCACACTAAAGGGAAAAGTATGATATTGATTGTGTTTTAAAACTTTAACTTCTGTGTGAGACCAAAGGAAGAGCTGTTTATTTGTTGAAAAATCTGTATTTTCTGTAGCACACTGTTCTGGTTTGCTAATGCTGCCAGAATGCAAAATACCAGAGGTAGACTGGTTTTTATAAAAGGGGGTTTATTTGGTTACACAGTTACAGTCTTAAGGCCATAAAGTGTCCAAGGTAACAATCAGCAATCAGGTACCTTCACTGGAGGATGGCCAATGGTGTCCGGAAAACCTCCATTAGCTGGGAAGGCACATGGCTGGTGTCTGCTCCAAAGTTCTGGGTTCAAAATGGCTTTCTCCCAGGACGTTCCTCTCTAGGCAGCAGCTCCTCTTCAAAATGTCACTCTCAGTTGCTCTTGGGGCATTTTTCCTCTCTTAGCTTCTCCAGAGCAAAAGTCTGCTTTCAACGGCCGTCTTCAAACTGTCTCTCATCTGCAGCTACTCTCTCAGCTTTTATGCATTCTTCAGTGTCCCTCTTGGCTGTAGCTCCTCTTCAAAATATCACTCTCTGCTGCACTGAGTTCCTGCTGTTTGTTAGCTCATTTATATGGCTCCAGTGATTTAATTTAGACCCCCCTGAATGGGTGGGGTAACACCTCAATGGAAATTATCCAATCAGAGTTATCATCCACAGTCAGGTGGGGCACATCTCCATGGAAACCCTCAAAGAATTACAATCTAATCAACATTGATACCTCTGCCCACACAAGATTACACCAAAGATAATGGAGTTTTGGGGGGCATAATACATTCAAACCGGCACACACACTATACAATTTAACTTGTATGGTCAGTTTATTCAAACACCATGATTACATGGAACCTTGAATAAGGAGTGAGATCTGGTTGGTTTGTACAGGTTAGCATGAAGTCCTGATTCAACCAGAGTAATTTGGGCAGAGAATAAAAAGTATTTGCAAAGCCCCCTTGAGGGACTGGGAAAAAAATTGCAAATATTAACTTTCCACCTGGGGAATTCCAGATATTCTTGAAAGCATTGGGGACTACCAATTTAGTAGGCCAAGCCCTCAATCTTAGGGCTTGCCCTTATGACCCTTGAACTGCAAAGAAGAGACTAAGCCTACTTATAATTGTCTGAGTCACCCCTAGAGAACCACTTTTGTTGCTCAGATGTGGGCTCTGTCTCTAAGTCAACTCAGCAGGTGGACTTGCTGCCTTCCCCCCTACATGGGACATGACTCCCAGGGGTATAAATCTCCCTGGCAACATGGGATAGGACTCCCAGGGATGAGCCTGTGCCCGGCATCAAAGGATTGAGAAAGCCTTCTGGACCAAAATTGGGAAAAGAAATTACATGAAATACAATTTCAGTGGCTGAGAGATTTCAAATGGAGTCAAGAGGTCATTCTGCATGTTATTCTTACGCATTATATAGATGTCTCTTTTATTTTTTAGTGTTTTGGAATAGCTAGAAGGAAATACCTGAAACTGTTGAACTGTTGATCATCTTGAAGATGATCGTATAACTCTATAGTTTATATGGTGTGACTGCAATTGTGAAAACCTTATGGCTGACACTCCCTTTATCCAGTATATGTATAGATGAGTAGAAAAATGGGGACAAAAAGCAAATGAATAATGGAGGTGAGGGGAGATATGGGAAATTTTGGGTGTTCTTTTTTACTTTTATTTTTATTGTTTTTATTTATATTTTTTGGTGTAATGAAAATGTTCAAAAATTGATTGTGGTGATAAATACACAACTAACCATATGATGACAGTGTGATCAATTGATTGTACACTTTGGATGATTTATGGTATGTGAATATATATCAATAAAATTGCACTAATAAATAAATAACATATTTGAAGTACCTAGTTTAATTCTTTGCCTCCTCTCCAAAAGACTAATTTTGCTCAAATTGCCTCTTTGACACCATGAAAATATAACAGAGGGCACTCCAGGAGAGAATAACATGATCCCCTTACAAATTCATCAACCATTTATCCCTTATCCATTATGTATATATCTAGCTATATAAGGTACATGTTGACCATCCACACTTTCCTTACTCCACCAAAATCCAATACCCAGGGAAGGCCACAATGGGAGGTAACTAAAACTATGGTCCACCACCTTCTCCTGCAAGGTTAATGGGAATAAAGTCATCAAGTAGTGGTAAAAGGATTAAAAGTGCAATTTAACAAAGCAATTTCTTTTCTCTAGCAGGTATCTTAAATCCCTAAAATACATACCAGCGTACCTCCTATAAGAGAAAATACAGGAATTTGGAGTTGAAACTCTAGATAATAACACTACACATTTGCCTGAACTTCGACTTTTCAGATATTCCCTCAAAAACCTTGCAGGGGTGTGGGGCCATGGCACAGGATAGCTGGATTAGGTTCCAGGTATTTGGGACTCTAATCATAGCCATATTGACTGTTATGGGGACATACCAAACAGTACTATATGCAATCTGCAGTTATGCCCTGTGTTGGTTTGAAGCTGCATGTACCCCAGGAAAACATGGTGTTCCCGTTTGCTAATGCTACCATTATGCAAAATACCAGAAATGTATTGGCTTTTATAAAGGAGGTTTATTTGGTTACACAGTTACTGTCTTAAAGCCATAAAGTGTCCAAGGTAAGGTATCAACAGTCAGGTACCTTCATTGGAGGATGGCCAATGGCATCTGGAAAACCTCTGTTAGCTGGGAAGGCACATGGCTGGCATCTGCTCTGGAGTTCTGGTTTCAAAATGGTTTTCTCCCAGGATGTTCCTCTCTAGGCTGTAGCAGTGAGCTCCTTCTGTCTAAGCTTCTTATATAGGACTCCAGTGATT
This sequence comes from Choloepus didactylus, assembly GCF_015220235.1. Classification (NCBI taxonomy): domain Eukaryota; kingdom Metazoa; phylum Chordata; class Mammalia; order Pilosa; family Megalonychidae; genus Choloepus; species Choloepus didactylus. The sequence goes on from NC_051314.1 coordinate 88,322,973, forward strand.
TAATTAAGAGCCACCCTGAATGGGCAGGGTCCATATCTCCGTGGAAATTATCCAATCAAACATTTCACTCACAGTTGATCGAGTCACATCTCCATGGAAACACTCAAAGGATCCCAATCTAATCAACACGAATATGTCTTCTCCCACAAGACTGCATCAAAGATAATGGTGTTTTGGGGGACATAACACATCCAAACTGGCACAAGTTTCTCAAAAGAAAAAAACAGACAAACAAACAATCATCAAAGCAGCCAGCCACTGTTACCATCACAGCAAAAACTGCCCTTTTGGTTGGTAAGTTATAAATGAGAAGAAACAGTACCATATACACATACATACAAGGACTCTCTGGAATTATTGTTACAGCTAAAGTACTATACAAAAGTCTCTTTTGACACTGGTAGCATGCACACATACACCAAAAACAGTTGCAACCTACTCTGCCAATCCTAAAAGGAACAAATCCATGGCTCCATGGACCCAATCATATACCAATATTGCTGACTACAAAACCTAACAGATAAAAGAGCCAACGGTGATTGATTCCAAAGTTATACTCATAAAAAAAAAAAAGAATTCTAATGATACATTATGCTAGATAAGCATTTATCTAGCAAAAACTGACACAAACTGACAGCAATCTTAGAAACAAATCCCACATATTTCAACCCTTGCTCCCATCACCACCAGCAGCAGTTCTGCCCCTCAACACTCAGACTGCTCTTCAAAAACAGATGTGATACACCAGTCAAGAATTACAGGCTAACAGGCATCACCTGCTGGGCAGAAAAGCACAGTGACCTGAGGCATCACAGGGTGGAGCAATTTTCTAAGACACACCCTCAGAGAAACCAGATACTGAATATTTCTTCCCTCTGGGACCTGAGCCTGTTCTGGTCTGGGAAAACCTGATTTGGATAACCAAGGAAACCATACCTAGACAACAGAAAATTACAACCTACACTAAGAAAAACAAAGTTATGGCCCAGTCAAAGGAACAAACGTACACTTCAACTGAGATACAGGAATTTAAACAACTAATGCTAAATCAATTCAAAAAGTTTAGAGAAGATATTGCAAAAGAGATAGGGGCTGTAAAGGAAACACTGGGCATATATACAGCAGAAATCAAAAGTTAAAAAAAAACAACTAGTAGAATCTATGGAAATGAAAGGCACAACACAAGAAATGAAAGACACAATGGAAACATACAACAGCAGATCTCAAGAGGCAGAAGAAAACACTCAGGAACTGGAGAACAAAACACCTGAAAGCCTACACGCAAAGGAGCAGATGGAGAAAAGAATGAAAAAATATGAGCAACGTCTCTGGGAACTCAAGGATGAAACAAAGTACAATAACGTACGTATCATTGGTGTCCCAGAAGGAGAAGAGAAGGGAAAGGGGGCAGAAGCAATAATAGAGGAAACAATTAATGAAAATTTCCCATGTCTTAAGAAAGACATGAAATTACAGATCCAAGAAGTGCAGCATAGTCCAAACAGAAGAGATATGAATAGGCCTATGCCAAGACACTTAATAATCAGATTATCAAATGTCAAAGACAGAGAGAATCCTGAAAGCAGCAAGAGAAAAGCGATCCATTACGTACAAAGGAAGCTTAATAGGACTATGTGCAGATCTCTCAGCAGAAACCATGGAGGCAAGAAGGAAGTGGTGTGATATATTTAAGATAATGAAAGAGAAAAACCACCAACCCAGAATCCTATATGCAGCAAAGCTGTCCTTCAAATATGAGGGAGAGCTCAAAATATTTTCTGACAAACAGACAATGAGAGACTTTGTGAACAAGACACCTGCCCTACAGGAAACACTAAAGGGAGCACTACAGGGTGATAGAAGACAGGAGTGCGTGGTTTGGAACACAATTTTGGGAGATGGTAGCACAACAATGTAAGTACACTGAACAAAGGTAACTATAAATACGGTTGAGAGAGGAAGGTGGGGAGCATGTGAGACACCACAAGAAAGGAGGAAAGATAAAGACTGGGACTGTGTAACTTGGTGAAATCTAGAGTATTCAACAATTGTGATAAAATGTACAAATATGTTCTTTTACGAGGGAGAACAAGCAAATGTCAACCTTGCAAGGTGTTAAAAAAGGGGAAGCATTGGGGGAGGGATGCAATCAGCATAAACTAGAGACTGTAAACTAATAGAATCATTGTATTATGCTTCCTTTAATGTAACAAAGGTGATATACCAAGGTAAATGCAGATAAGAGGGGGAGATAGGGGAGGCATGTTAGACACTTGACATTGGTGGTATTGTCTGATTCTTTATTCTACTTTGATTTAAGGTTATTTTTCCTTTTGCTGCTTCCTAGCTGTCATTTTTTTTCCTCTTTCTTTTGCCTCTCTACCTTCTTTGACTCTCCCTCCTGCCTTGTGGAAGAAATGTAGATGCCCTTATATAGATAGTGGTGAAGGTGGTGAACACATAAATGTATGACCATGCAGATAACCATCGATTATTTACTTGGGATGGAATGTATGGTGAGTCAACAAAACCATATTTAAAAAAATGGGTTGATGACAAAACCTCAAGGGCAATATACTGAGTGAAATAAGCCAGACACATTAGGACAATTATTGCAGGGTCTCACTGATAGGAACTAATTATAATATGTAAACTCATAGACATGAAATATAAGGTACCAAGATATAGGGTGAGGCTTAAGAATGGGGAATGGTTGCTTAGTATGAGCAGAATGTTCAATTAGGATGAACTTAAATGTTTGGAAATGAACAGAGGTGTTGGTAGCAGGATGTGAGAATAACTAACAGCGCCGAATGGTGTGTGAATGAGGTGGAAAGGGGAAGCTCAGAGTCATATATGTCACCAGAAGGAAAGTTGGAGGTCAAAAGATGGGAATGTATAAAACTGAATCCTATGGTGGGCAATGTCCATGATCAACTGTACAAATACTAGAAATCACTTCCATGAACCAGAACAAATGTATGACAATACAATTAGAAGTTAATAATAGAGGGGCATATAGGGAAGAACTATATACCTATTATAAACTATATACTACAGTTAGTAGTATTTCAACATTTTTTCATAAACAGTAACAAATGTACTATACCAATACTACGAGTCAACAATTGTGGGGGGTTGGTTAGGGATAGAAGAGGATTAGAGTTTCCTTTTCTTTTTTTCTTTTTGTCTTTTTTCATCTTTCACTTTATTTCTTGTCTGGAGAAATGAAAAGTTTCTAAAAATTGAACAAAAATTAAGTGTGATGGATGCACAGCTGTATGAGGGTACCCAGGGGCAAGTGATTGTACACTTTGGATCTTTGGATAATTGTATGGTATCTGAACAATCTCAATAAAAATGAAAAAAAGAAACAAAACAGATGTGATATTCCAACACCTCCAGGGATGACTTCAACTTAAAATTAACCTAAAGTTTTCAATGTGCTGAAACATTTAGCAAGTTGTTCTTCTTACATTGAATTCCTGTTGACCTAACAGCTTCCATCTTCCTTCTTGAGAATATTTCAAAAAAAATTTTTAGATTTACTGACACTCTTTGCCACTCATTTTCAATTTTCCTTTTTTCATACTTGGGAAAGATTCTCCCTGGCTCCTGGCACACTTTCTTATATGCTGCCTCTTTCAATCATCTTGTACCATCTTCAAATCTAAAAGAATAAATAAAAACTACACTTTATACTTATTTAAAAAGCTACTTTTTAAAGCAATGGGAAAAATCCTCTAGGGGCTATCAAGAAGCTTTAGGGGAGAGAAAAGTAGTTTTAAACATTAGGAAAAAAGTTATATTTCAGGATTAGTACATGTGCTGGTTTGGATATATTATGTCTCCCAAAAAGCCGTGTTCTTTAATGCAGTCTTGTGGAGCCAGATCAGTAATCTTTTGACTAGGGTGGAACCTTCCCATTGTTTCCAAGGAGATGTGATTCACCCAACTGTCAGTGATACTCTGATTACATTATTTCCATGGAGGTGTGGCCTTGCCCATTAAGGGTGAGTCTTGATTAGTTCACTGTAGTATTTAAGAGAGAAGCTAAGAGCTGACACAGACCCAACTGCTTGCTGAACCTTGGAGATGCTTGGAGATGCAGACAGAAAGATGTTTGGAGATGCTAACCAGAGTCTGCCCCAGAGAAACTAAGAGAGGACCCCCAGATTCTAAGAGAGAAATACCCTGGGGAACAAGCAAAGATGCACAGAGGCTGGGAGAGAGAAGATAAGGAGAAAGCCATTTTGAAACCAGAACCTGGGAGCAAAGGACCAGCAGAAGCCAGCCATGTGCCTTCCCATCTGACAGAGATGTTCCAGACACTATTGGCCACTTTTCAGTGAAGGTATCCTCTTGTTGATGGCTTAGTATGGACACTCTTATGGCCTTAGAACTGTAAATTTTTAACCTAATAAATCCCCTTTTATAAAAGCCAATCCATTTCTGGTATTTTGCATGATGGCAGCATTAGCAAACAAGAACAGTATACAAGGCCTTGATTACCCAGAAGAGGGTAAAATCTCTTTTATAGCATTTTAGAATCCTAAAATATCACTTTCCAGAAGACAGGGACCAGGTAATTCCTTTGCAAAGTGGCTAGTTTGGTGAGACATATTATTTCAGCACTTTACAAATTTTCAGATACAGCTTTTCCTTTCTCCTAATCCACTAGTTGCTAATATCTAGCTATTCGTCGTACACCTCAATGGCTCCTTTCTCCATGATTCATTCTCCTTAACATCCTTCAGATTCATCTACCAAGCCTCTGTGTCATTTGTCAATAATAAGAGCAGTGCCCATAGTTGGATAAGGTTGAAGAAGGCACTCTGAGTCATAAAAAAAAAATTGAAACAACGTTGGAGAAACTAATACTGCCTTGTCTGCAGGCCCTGAACTTCAACAATTTTTTTTTTCAAATAATATTTATAGTTTATTTTTCTGGCTCATTAATACAGGTGCATTACATAGAATGTAGAAAATACAAAAAGTGTTACAGACAAAAGAAAATAAAGTGTGAAAATTCGTTCCTAAAGGAGCAAAGGCCTTAAAAATGGCAGCATCGACTCAGAAGAAACAGTACAAGCCATTTTTAGAAAGGGAAAATTGGGGATAGGGCAATAATCCCCAAATAAATTAAGACACCAAGGACAGTTGCTCCTCTAGTAGTTAGATAAAAGTAGGGAGTCGTCAATGCTTAAAAGGAAGGGAAAATTCCCCGAGGAAAACAGAGGGGACAACGCTTCTCCTATTTATTCTGCCTTCCTCCTGTTCACTTTAGTTGCACTGATTACTCAGTGGGTCTCCTTCTGCCTCTTCCGTCACTGGAGAACATTTGTCTTGATAACCTCCATTCCCAGGACTTCTAAAAACAAACCGTTTTCAAATATTCTTCATCTTTCCCACCTCCAGAAGTGAGAGTTCACAACAGGAAGGCCTAAAGTATGGACTTGGGAAAAAGTCCCGGCCTGCGAGGTGGAGGGGCCCAGACAGTCAGGGATTCTCATGTTAAAATGATGGTCCAAGGGACTGGGGGAACTACCTTATAGGGCAGAGAAGAAATGGTCTACATTTTCACTCTCCCGGAGCTGCCTGGCCAAAACAGGAAGGTAATGGATGGGGCCTTGATGCCATGGAAACCATGTGCCCAATAGCAGCGCAGCCCAGTAATGGGGGCGCGTGGTTCGCGCCAAAACGACAAACTTTGGCACTGGGCTCCCAGGAGTCTCCGCGCGTGGTGGTAGCCCACCTCGGTCAATGAGAGCAGCTGTTCCCCGGCAGGGTCCCCGCTGTCCGCCCCTCCTCCCCGCTGCCCTTCCCCTCCCTCTCCTGGAGGCAGAAGGGAGGCAGCTCCTTGGAGCCTAGGTGGGAGATTTGGAGAGGATGATTTAGACACAGAAGGAGACACAGAGCAAAAAAGACAAGTAATAGTCGAGGAGGGAAATGCGTATATTAGTGTAAGGTCAGAGAGCAAAAGGATATCAGTATATTGGTCAGAGACCAAAAGGAACATAGAGAAGGGGGGATTATTTAGGCCACGTTGGGGAGAGGAACTTGCTGCCCCAGTAGACGACTGAGGAGACTCTTGGAGGTGAGGAGCCGCTGCTAAACAAAGGACTAGGCTCGACAAAAAAAAAAAAAAAAAAAAAAAAGGAAAACAGGAAATAAGGTAGTCAGAGAGAATGGCATGGGCAGAGGCACAGGCATCTTTTCTCTTACACAGGGAGAGTTCTGAGTAATCAAATAAGAATGCCCTTTCCTTCCCTGTGTCTACTTGCAAGTGTTTCGTCTGCCTTCTGATGATCTTACAGGCAGGCTCTCTGTTTGAGGCGCTGGTAGTGGCCTTGAGCACTTGGGCTTTCTCTTTACTCCGTTCCCTCTACCCGTCGGTAAGCTTTTAGACAGCCATATTATTAAAATTAGCTCCCAATATCACCACTAGATTGTGAGAATGAAATTAAGTTTGGCTTTCACACAGGACAGGTGTGCCTAGCAGGGTGGGGCAGTTAAGGAACTGGTAGAAGGTTAAAAAGACAAACTGTAATCCACAGTCAGTCCCCCTGCTTATCTGCCCACTATCCACAGTCAGTCCCCCTGCTTATCCGCCCACTATCTACTATCCTTGCAGGGTGGAGCCTCGGAATAGAAGTTCTCAAAATAGCCTCATAACTTGTTATCAAACTAGCCCCCACTGGCTCTAAAGAGGCCTGGGCATAACCATTATAGTCAGGGGTGGGGATTTGTTCCAAGGGTTCCTAATGTTGCAAATTTGTGCAGGATACCTATTTCAAATGTTTCCAATTTGGACAGGCTGCATGTTTCAAATTTGGGCAGGCTAGTTAGGCTTGTCCAATAGAATGTAATCTCTGGAGTATCCAGCCAATGGAAAAACAGGGGAGGGACTTGAGGTTAGGTTTAGGGGATAAATACTGCTGAATCTATTGTTCTGCGCACCAACCCCCACATTTTGGTTGGGCGCCAGTTCTTGCAAGACCGTGAGTAAATTCTTTTCTTCTCCACAGTCGGGTGAGCATTTATTCCTTTTTAGGAATAGTGCTTGTTTCTCACAAGATTATGCCTTTAAAAGGGTGTAAATGATTAATATAGCAAGGTGCTTGTAAACAAATATCCTTACGAGAATTTCAATTTTTGTTTTTGTCATGGTGAGACTTAATTCTCAAACTTGGCTGTGCATCAGAATCACATGGAGTGTTTGTTAAAATGCAGATAAGGGGCTCCTCTCCTGGAAAACTCTGATTCAGTAGACTTAGGGCAGGACCTGAGAATTTGCATTTTTAACAGATTCCCAGTGGTTGCTGTTGCTGCTCTTCTGGGACCACATTTTGAGAATTACTAGGCTAGCACATCTAAAATTTACTGAATTTCAGTTCCTGTGCTAAACAAGTGAGTTATTTTACCTGCAATTTTTATAAAAACAGATAGGAGTTAGTATTTCTGTGTTACAGAGGAGGAAACCTGGCTGAGGATAATAACTGAAATCAGTCATTCTCAAAGAAGGCTAATGAACTTTACAAAAATATATGTCTCCTGTTATGCTGTAAAAGAATTGTGAAACAATTATTTCGCCTGAAATTGCTCCACCTTTCTGTTTCATAATTCTTATGTTTCTCGTGGACCACCATTCTGTGGTAAATTTCTTGATAACTACTACCTTCAAAAGTCAATTGCTCTCCTGTACACTCTCCTTCAGGGTCGCCTTCCTCTGGTGAAGGGTCCCTCCAACTAGAGGGGACACAGGTTATCACTGGGTCAACGTGATGGAACTTTAGCTGCTCGTTATGAATTCAGTAGAACAATTTGCCTTAGAAAGTACCTTGGTTCCTCACATTCTCAAGTCCTGAACTCTTTCAAGTATTAAACAACAATATTCCCCTTCACACTCAGCAATTTATTTCTCTTTCTCTTCCCGGTTTTTGGTTTGGGTTTTGTGTGTGCGCGCGCACACGTGTGTGTGTTTCCTTTTTTTTTTTTTTTTTTTTTTAACAACCTCGACAGAGCTCAGTACTTAAATGGCTGTAAGTGTGGCTATTCCTTCAATACCAGAGGACACCCAGGTGGAGTTGCCTTTCACCACAAAGCCTTGGCTTGCACTATTGTAGTGGTAAGTGCATGGGCTTCGGAGTGAGGCAAACTTGAAGTTCGAATCCCAGCTCTGCCACTCACTGTGTGACCTTGGGCAAGTGACTACCCTCTCAGCTTCAGTTTCTTCATCTATAAAATGTGGATAATAACAGCACATTCCTCAGAGGGATGTTGTGAGCTATTGTTTTTAAAGCACTTAGCACAGCATTGTTATAAAGAAAACAAACACAGTACCTTTAACCTTATCTCTTAATGGCCTCTTCATTTCCACATGTGGCAATCATAAATCCTAGCTCTCCCTTGAGACCAATGTCAAACTATATCTCTTATGAAGTTTTCCGAATTCCCACAATGTAATGTAACCTTTGCTTCTGCTGAAAACCCAAGCATTTTGTGCCTCTTTATTGTACTTATTTCGCATCCTCACTAGATTATAAGCTACTTAGTACAAATGCTGCCTAGAACCTAACACACTGCCTTGCATATAGAATAGGCTCAATAAATATTTATTGAAACTTACCACCAGTTACTTTCATATTTATGCACTGTCAATGCCCTTCAGCCAAAGACCACAGAAACACCTTTATTTTTTTAAAATGGATTTATTACTCATCGTAGAAAGGAAGAATACGCACCATAGGGAACTGTGGGGTGTCTCAATTAGAGGGTGCTAGGAAGAATCCTTTTAGGATTTGGGCTTCAGTTGGATAATTTGGGGGTAGATCTAAGGAAGCAGAGGTTCGCTCTGGATTGGGTTTGTCAAAAGCAGGGAGAAATTCTATGATTGGGTATCTCAATAACTTTTATCTATGGGAAGAGCAGACTAGAGTAAGGATAAACATGTAATTATTAAACAAGTAGCAGTCATTCCTTTAAGCGAGAGGGAGACTTTTGGCATTTTTGTGGGCCCTACAGTGACCTTGTCTGAAGAGGATGTTCTTGTGAGATTGTATATGCCCAATAGGAGAACAACATGTCTTAGCTTGAGTTAGAGATCAGTTCTTGGGTGTTGGGGGTGGGGTGGGGATTCTTTCTCATTCCATTCCATTTACAGAATCCCTACATTTGATGTTTCTCTCATTCAAGAATTATAAAAGGTAATTTTGCTTTGCTCTTGATGCTTAACTCTCAGTTAGGCTATAATGAATAGGGAGGACTTTCTCACTGGACTTGAACCTAAGAATAATTTTTCCTTTAGAATGGTGGTTGGGAACTCTCTAGTCCCACCACCACCAAAAGTTACTAAATTTTGAGCATCACAAGAACAGCTTAATACACATGTAGATAGACAGGTTTTATTGCCCTTGATCAATTAACCACAATCCTAACATAAAGATACTAAAGTGTCCTTGGAGTCAGACCATCTGGGTTCATTTCCCACCTCTGCCACTTGCTGACTTTGTGACTTTTAGAACATTGCTTAACATCTCTGTCCCTCAGGTTTCCTTACTTATACAATAGGTTTAATAATACCTATGAGGCATTGTTGGAAGTATTACACAAACTAATCCATAAAATCCAAGAGATTTGGATTCTAAGAGAAAATAAGCTCCAAGAGAGCAGGAATCTTGTCTGACTAGTTTACTACCCTATTCTCAACTAGAAGTGTACCAACAAAGCACATAATAGGTGCACAATAAATATTGGTTAAATTAATAAATGCAAAGCACTTATCATGGTCCTAAGAACATATTACGCACTCAAAAAAGTTAGTTATCATATTTTATTATTATAAACATTAACATTATTCTCATAAGGGTTAAAAGTGAAGCCCAAATGAAATTTGTACCATTTTCTCACTCTCTGGAGCTGTACCCCAATCTAGTAATAATACTGTTTGAATCCAATCATATTACAGCAGCTTCTAATTGGTTCTAACTGTTGAGTATACTCATAAGCTTTCTATCCTTACACACTGAACTTTTTCAGTGAGCCCACTGAAGCCCTCATTCTTATCTTTCTCTATAAAACCACTTCTAGGTCTATGCGGCAGTTTCACTTGGAACCTGACCCTTACCACACCATGACTTGAGATACATATGAGACCTGCTCTAACTCCTCTTCACCACTTGGACCTCCTTGGACTTGCTGCCTGGTTACACTTACTGACCTCTTCTTATTTAGTCACTGAGTGACCCACTCTGGCTAGCCTTGTGGCATATGACAGTATTTTGTTGTAGAAAAGACTGTACTGTACTTAGCAGGTACAAAGCTTCATGCTTATTAAACTGACAGTTGGAAAATCTGCTCCATGTAAGCACTTTAATTTTTTGTTAAAAAATAAAATGTTATTATTAAGTCATTATTATTTACCTACTAGGTACCAAGCACAGTGTTTGACAGTTTATATAAATCATTACTAATCCTCATGACAACCCTGCCAGTTTTTTATTAGTATCTCCATTTTATAGAGGAGAAAACTGAGAGTGACTTATCTAAGACCACATAGAAAAACACATAACATTTTTCTTTGGTTTACTATATTCCAGGCACTGAGCTAAACACTTCACACACATTATCTCATTTACTCCTCACAACAACCTTAGAAGTAGCAGTTATGCAGCTCTTATACTTTTTTCATTCCCAAGCATCTCCTAAATTATAAAAAAATTTAAAAATAGTTCCTGTAACCAAGGAACTAGTTGAAACCAAGGTCAAGAACATCTACAACTAGAAGTTTTTGTTGCACTAATAAGGAAGGTCACATAATAAGTTTTCATAACCACATAGTATTTCTCTGATTTAACAATTTTCCTTTGTTGTCCTATTAGGATTATTAAGGTGCAACAGAATTATTAGGTCATATTTATTTTATTTTTTGCCTACTAATATAACTTATTTCAACTACTTTTAAAAATAAATTTATGACAATAGAGTGGGTCTAAGAACAATGGTATAAATAGATTTTGGTATGAGTTATGCTCTTAATTCTTTTTTAAAAATATTTTTATTGTGCTAACATACAGCTAGCACAAAATTTCCCATTTTAACCATTCTTAAGTGTACAATTCAGTGGTATTAACTGCATTCACAATGTTGGGCTACCATCATCACCACCCATTACCAAAATATTTTCATCACTCCAAACAGAAACTCTGTTCCCATTAAGCAATAACTCCCATTCCCCCACCCCCACTGCCCCTGGTAACCTCTAATCTACTTCCTACATTTTGTTAATCCATTCATCTGTTGATAAAGCTCAAGAGTGGGGTAAGGCTCAGGGATAAAATAAGAGGGACTGATGCTCACATTACTTGGTAATTTTTTTAAGGCTTTTTAAAAGCAGTGTTAACATGTCTCCAAGATCACTAAATCAATTTGGAGCATGGCAACTGTAATGGTTAAGTTCATGTGTCAACTTGGCCAATTTATGATGCCCAGTTGTTTAGTAAGCAAGTACTGGCCTGATTGTTATTATGAGAATATTTCATGGTCTTAAACCATCAGTAAGTTTATTCCATCTATGGCTGATTACACCTACAATCAAGTGAGGAAATTGCCTTCAACAATGAGAGACATCTCATCCCATCATGAAGGCTTTAAAAGGAGAAATGATGAGTTCAACAATCTGAAGTGAGAATTTCCATCTCTACAACTTCAGCCAGCCAGCTTCTCCTGGGGAATTTATCAAGGACCTTCATCAGAGTTCCCAGCTTGCAGTCTGCCCTACAGAATTTGGACCTGTGCAACCCCACAATTGGGTGAGACAAATCTTATAAAAATCTCATAATTTTTACAGATATCACCTGTCAGTTCTGTTTCCCTAGAGAACCCTGACTAATACGGCATCCCTTGTGCACAAGAGTAACCAGACTCCCCATTGCAAGCCCTCGTGCGATTTAAAAATGTTTCACAAAGTCTGGGTACTTTTGGAAAATGAACTCTCTTTTGTATGGGTGCCATTTTTTGACAATCATTTAGCCAGGATTAATGCCTGTTGACATGATGCAGGCTGATACATTTTTAAATACACTGATTCATTTTGAAAAGAAATGCATGCTTATTAAATACTGTTTGGAAATACTGAAAATTAGAAAAAAACATTACCTATAGCCCTACCATCCAAACATACTACTAATATTTAGGGGTACTTCCCAAATCTTATTGTTCTTTTGGGTAGAGCACACTGATATACAATTTTGAATGTATTTATTATATCGTTACTTAGAGACCTATAGAATAATTTTAAGTGTTTTTTTTAATTAAATAACAGAAGGTTAAATAAAAACAAAACTTAAATTATCACATCACATTCATCATCTGGATTGTCCAGTGTTTATTCCCCTTGGACAGTTATTTAGGTTTCTCTAGTTTTTACTATTGCAAACATGCCACATGAATATCCCTAAATATTTTTTGTGTACATTTGCATATAATTCTCTAGGAGACATTACTAGAAATGAAATGGCTGTCTGAAAGATATATGCATTAAATTTTGGTACATATTGTCAAATTGCCATCCAAAAAGACTGTGCCAATTTAAATTACTAACAGTGTTGTACCGTTCTATTTGCATTTCCTTATCTACTGGTGCAGTCGAGTATCTTTTCACCTGTTTAATTATTCATTTTTATTTCTTCTTTATGTTCATATCCTTTTCACTGAGTTGTTTATTATTTTATTATTGAGTTATAGAAGCTCTTTATAAATTATATGAGAAAGAATAATGCAGCCCCTGACAGGTGTCAGATGCAGCTGGCCTGGAATAATACCTAGGCCCAGGTGTTCTCTACTTAACATAAACAATTTCAGAGAACATCAACATCACCAAGGTTATTCTCTGATTGTAACAGAGCAAGGTATGAACATGACCACTCCATATTCACGTGTGAGCACAGATTAAAAACAAGAAAATTGTGCAAATCACAAAATGACCAAACATTCCCCATCCAAATTAACATAAGGGCCTACTGCAACTTTGCCAGTGACACCTGTAGCCCCCATTCTATTCCTCCAACTCCCTGGATAATAAAGACATCCAAACAAAGAATTGTCCCCCTTTCCAACAATTCTCTCCCCCAAACACCTAATGCAAACCCAAAATCACCAAACAATCCCCTGCAACCCCTTCTTACTAAGATGACCCACAAAGTTCCCCGTGGTGTGTTGTCTCTCTGGATCCAACTTTGTTTGCCTATAGCTCTGGTCCTGGTGGTCTCTGGCTAGTGAGCGCCAATATCTGTATCTTAATCCTTTGTTCTCATCCATGACAGACATTTTTTGTCTTTCTCTTGATTCTTAACCTTGTTTTTGGTGTCTTTTGTTACTAAGTTTCTAATTTTATGTTGCTGATTTTATCAATCTTCTCTTCTTAGCTCAGATCATAAAATTCCCTACCACAGATCATAAAAATATTATCTAATATTTTCTTCTAATACTTTTACTAATTGTTCTTTTTATTTTTCTCTCTATAACCCATCTGGACTTTAATTTTGTTTGTGGATTATAAGAGTTGAAGTTTTTCCCAAATCCAGGACATTTCAGAATTTAAGTCACATTTATCACTTTTTCTGGACGGTTTTCCTTCACTCTCTCACCTCCAGCTCAATATTACAGGCTGGGTTAGGCGTCCTTGCTTTTTGTTCCCATAGCATACATCGCAACAAGCACTTCTTAGAGTACCTTGCTTGAGAACAAGGGCAATGTTTTATGAATCGTTGTACCTCTGCGTCTTCAGCGCAAGGACCTAATCTTAGTCGGTACACCTCTACCACCGTTTGTTGATTTGAAACTGAAAGAAAGCAGGGCTTTAGTCCCTGGGTCGTTGCCATGGTAATGGGGCGGGCTTTTAAGAGCTGCAACATAGTCGTACGCTACGATTGGTTAAGAAATTGACTGCTAATCTCATTCCCCTTCGAAATCTTCTCCCCGCCTATTAAAAACTAAAATTATGTAAACTGCACGAATAATTTCCGTGCAGTTTCGCCAAACCCCTTCCCTGAACTCTGGCCCCTTCTTCCGGCCCTAAGGCTGCGAGAAGGCACGCAGAGGACTCCTCTCCTGGAAGCACCGCGGACATACGACAAAGGGATCGTGCAGAGCCCCGGAGCTGACCGCAAGGGTGCTGGAGAGAGACTGGGCACCTGGAATGGGTAAAAGTCTGACGTTGCAAACCCGTCTTTCGTGCCCCAAAGGCTGAGTGAGTCTGGCCCGTCTTGTAGCCCAGTCCGCGGACCAAGCTTGTCCATCTTGTGCTAACGGTCAGAGCACGCGCCGCCTCCTGGGAAGTAAGTTCTGGGATCGGAAGCGGCGCGGTGACTTGTGGGAGGTGTAGTTTCAGGGCCTTCGAGTCCCGAGTCTGAATTGGGGCCTGAGAGGCGACTCCTCCCAAAATGAAATCGCAGTCATTTGCTTCTGAGAGAAAAGGCTGTTGTGCTCATTATTAATGAGACATGGAAGAATTGAAAAGTGGGTGGGAGGCTACAGACAGTCTGGGTATAATTTGGTAGCCTCCTTAATTTCACCCTCCTGAAGAACTAATCCCCACTCTCCTTCAGCTTCTTTCCTTGAAACTGCTGAGAGTTCCAGAATCTGGCTGGGACTGTTGTTTCACTCACCTAAACATTTGGGGGAGGGGGCAGGGGGATACCGTTTGGTTTCGTTTTCTTTCTTTTTGTTTCCCTGAGGGTGCTAACTGGAAGGCCTAAATAGGTGAGGGCGCTCAGCACTGTGCTTGGCCCAAAGAATCCAGGAGGTGTTTGTTATTTGTTGTATCTAACATGGTAAAGTTTTCTTGGAGTAAAAGTGATTACCCAATGTGGGGTAGGGACTTGGGAGGGAGAAATATATGCTATGGTAAGAGGATCTGAAAGTCTTTTCTTTGCCATTGCTCAACCCCTGCAGGAGATCTTGGCCAGCTCCCTCCAAGAAAATTGATAAATGAAGGGCCCTGTCACAAATCTCACTGCTACCTAGCAGCAGCATTAAAAATAGTACCCAGGCTCTCCCATGATGTCTTAGTTTCCTAAGGCTGTAAGTACCACAAACTGAGTGGTTTATAACAGCAGAAATGTATTGTCTCACAGTTCTAGAGACTAGAAGTACAAAATCAAGGTGTCGGCAGGGCTATACTCCATCTGAAACTGTAGGGAAAATCCTTCCTTTCATCTTCTAGCTTCTGGTGTTTGCTGGCAATCCTTTGCATTTCTTGGCATGTAGATGCATCACTACAATTTCTGCCTCCTCTGTCTTCATATGGCCTTCTCCCTGGTGTCTGTCTCCATCTATGTATAAATTTCCCCTTCTTATACATACACCAGTCATATTGAAATAGGGCTCATCTTATTAATCATATCTTCAAAGACCCTGTTTCCAAATAAGGTCACTTTCATGGAACAGGGGTTAAAACTTGAGCATATCCTTTGGGAAGGGGGGGGAACCATTCAACCCATAACATAGTTTACCTCCAGGCAAGCCAGTGAAGTGTAGAAATCAACTTTTCACCTCTAAGGGTGAATGAAGGCTAGGGAGGCAGTGTCAGGGAAAGGTGATGTCAGAATCTGACCTTTCTGCCTAGATGGATTGAAATCTGCTGCTTCTCAGGAATCTCATGTAGCTTGGCTATACAGAGAGAACTTACCCTTCCTGTGAGGCTCAGGAAGGAAGGAATAGCTGTTTGAATTTCCAGTGACAAAGGAACCTGGAACCCCTGAAATTGGTGAAGTATACATATTAAGTTGTATCCTCCTCCAGTCCAGCCTAAGCCATATTACCCCTCCCATTTCTTCTGCTCTGCCACCACCTCCAACTCCTAATGATTACTTTTATCAGTACTACACTAGCCTCTGGTATAATGGAATTAAAGAATTTCATTCTTTCCTCCCTGGATCACTTTAGGATTTGGATTCCTAATTGAGCAATACCCAGCAGCATGGGAAATGGAAAGAGCAAAGGCCTTGGCCTTAGAAAGACCAGGATTCAATTCCCAACTCCATCATTAAGCCTTACCTAATCAGATTACTTCTCTGAGATTCCTAATTGCTCTAAAATTAAATGAGGATAATAATATTTTCTCATAAGGCTGTGGTAGAATGCAAATGAGACTACTGCATTAAAGCACATAACACATGGTTGAAGGGACATTTGATTCAGGGGTAATGAATTTGGCTTCTCTCAGGTCCCTAAATGTCCCTGAATTGTAGCCAAAGAACTTGAAAAGGAAAAAGCATTTTGAGAAGCTTCTGTGGAAAAATCTTTTTCCCTAAGTATATGGTCATCAGGGGTATGTAACAGGAATGTGGGATGCTAGCATGTAAATGAGGATGATTTTTATTTTCCAAAGAGCTCCTGTATGCACCAGACTGCATTTCTGAAAATCTGTTTGGTTAGAAGCTGGCCTCCCCCTGGCCTGCATTTGTCCTCTGAGCTAAGTAGTATCTCTGAATTCTACTCTAGAGAATTCTGTTTCCAATGCATGTAAAATGAACATCAAACTCCTTACCTGACCTATAGGTCCTTCACAACTGTCCTCTGGCCACCTTCTGCTTATAACTGGCACTGCTCTCCATTTTGCTGTCCAGTCACTGGTCTTTATTTTCCTTCAACCTGCCAAGCTGATCCCCACTGAGTGCTTTGGCAGTTTCTGTTCTGTCTGCCTGGAACTCTCTGTTCCAAAATCTTCACACTTGCTACTTCACATCATTCTTGTCTTAGCTCATCTCCTAACAACCCAGTCTAAAGCAGTGCAGCATTTATTATTGTCTGATAATATCCTCTTTATATAGTGACTTGTTAATTGACTTCTCTTTCCTCCAGAGTCTATACTCCATAAGAGCATAGGCTTGTCTGTGCTGTTTACTGCTACATCCCCTGAATCTAAAAAACATGCCTGAATAATAACTCAATAAATATAATGCTGAATGACAAATAAATGTTTGAAGTTGTAGGAGAATCCAGTGGTCTAGAAGCCCAATTTTACCACATCTGATCAATGTATATAGGAGGTAGCCCACAAATATGGCAATGTGTGAGGACTCGGCCATGTCTTTCTTTCAGGAAGAATGGAGAAGCAAAATATCTTTTAAAAGTAGAACTAAACCTGTGGAGATATTGTTTTACTGGATAAAGATTTGGGTTAACATTGTTCCATGAAGCAAGAGTTGGCCATAATTTGAAATAAATCAGAGTTAATAACCCTTAAGTAGAAAAAAATTAAAGGTCTTTAACAGAGAAAGTTGAGCAGTGTTGCATCAGTTAAGGGGAAGTCTGTGCTAATAGGAAGTCTCTGCTCCTTCTGCCCACTCCTATCTTTCCTTGAGCAAACTTCTTACCTTCCGCTTGGCTTCCAATCTCTTTCACTTGTTGCCTATTCGTTTCCTCTTAACTAGACCCCTTCCCATCACTTCCATAGAACTCTTGGGTTATAAAAAGAGGTTGGTTTCTCTGTCAAATAGCACATGACTCAGGAAATACTACCACATTCCTGAGGTATTAAATCCCAGCTTACTTACCTTTGTATATTTTTATATCTCTATAGCTATTTGTCTTTTTACTGTTTGAAGAGAACATTGAACTAAAGAAAGAAAAAATGAGGAATTTATAAATAGAATATTATGAAGATTATGGAAAGATTTTATGTAGGGAGATCAGTGGTAAATCTTGTAGGATAGTTACAATCTTGGGACTTTAATACTGATCTTGCTTCTGAAATTCCACTGGGCCTATTCTTCACCAGCCTCATCCCAGCCCTAGAAGTAAAGAGAGGTGGCAGAATGTGAATCATTAATGGTTGAGTCAGTGTCTGAGAACTCCCATCATAGGTGCTTTCTGGTTAATTCTGAGTTAGCAAATATTTCTAAGGTTCAAGGCTTAAGTGGAGTCTCTTACTCCCCTCTTCTCCACAAATCAAAATTTTGGAACCTGTATTCCCAGTGGATCTTATAGAAAGAAGGAGATAGCTTGGCCCCAAGAGGAGCCCTGAATCCACTTATCCAATCAGCAGCTATATATACAATAGAAAGATTAATAAGTTCCTGGTTCTAGGGACTAAGGCTAGTCAAGGCAAGAAAACAAAAGAGTACATGAAGGCATATCTTTAAAGCTTATATAATTTCCATAATTTCTAAGTCCTCCTGCATAGATATGAGAAAAACAGACTTTTAATCACAGATGGTAAATGCACAGTCTATTTGGCTATCATATGATAAACATATTGCTAAGAAAATTCTTGCCATCATTATAAAACAGTTGTTTCAATTGGGAAGAAAAGAGAATTCCAAACTTGCATTAACATTTTTTTTCCTACAGGAGTTTTTGTATCAAAAGATGTATGACTATGAAATCCAAGCACCACTGAGCAAACACAATATTTGATTACATCTTGTTTTTGTTCAAGTGATGCCTTACTTTTCCTTTAATAACCAGCACTATTATAGACATAGCATCTTCCTATCATTCAAACAAGTTATCTGTGTCCCAAGAAACAGCTTTATTTTAGGAATGTTAATTCCCTTTTATCATAACATTTTCATTATGAAAACTGGTCTATAAAATAAAATTACTATATTTCAGTAATAGATATGAGGGCTAGAATCCTACCTCATCCTTTATGAAGTGTCATATACCAGTTGCATATTAATATGAATGATGCTACAACTTTTTCTAAAAATGTATAAAGAGAAATCCAAATATTATAAATCCCTTCTTTATTGTCTTGTGGGGCAGGGAAGTGTATTCTAATGTATTGGCAACTTTCAAATCTGCCATTATTACCTCTTTCAGATGCTTTCCTTCTTTAATATTTCCTTAGGATGTCATTTTTAAATCTTCTTTTGATTTCTTCAAGATCTAAAAAATTATATAATTTTATCATAACTCTATTTTTATATTCTAGCAGGAATCATGATATATATCTCCAGTTTTCAGATTTCTGAATTTAAAATGCCATACTATCAAAATGGGATATTTAGCCTAATTCTCAGACTACCGCTTTCAGGGATAACTAAGATCTCAGAAATTCCTAAATTACTTGCTTTTGGAATTAATGTTAGAAATATTTCAGTAATCAAGGAGTCCTTATACAAGTCCACATTTCTATAGCTTTCAAAATAAGGTTTTCCCACTTCTTGGTTACTAATTCTTCATTTTTTTCAGAAAAGATCATCAGAATTAAAAGAAAAGTGATCTTCAGAAAATTTTTCAAGGCAAAAGGTTTTGGGATACTCAAGAGAATCCTCTCGCCTTGCCTCAAGAGAATTCATTCAGAATTCTGTGGTGAGAATTAGAACTGTGAGCCAAGAAGCTCTGAGAGAAAAAAAAAGTCCCTTTTGGTGTTCAGACCCCATTGAGGAGGAGCAAGTAGTGAGAAAGAAAGTTCTCTCAAGAAGAGATTCAGAAAACTCCTTTGCTAACACTTACCTTATTTGGTTTTTCATGAATCCCACCTGAGGTCTCTTACAAGAATATATTAAATAATTTGGTGGGATAAAATTCCTCTAAATAGTACGATAAAAGCTTTTGAATGAAAATCAGAAATTAATCACCAACAGAAATCTCACGTAGAAGAGAAATCCAGTTGAATGAAAATCCCACAACTACGTTGAATATCATTCACCATCAGAGAGTCCACTCAGGAGAGAAAGATTTCAATGTGCTGCATGTGGAATAGGCACTCAGTATTACAAAATCCGGGGTGAACACGTACTTAATAGAGGCCCTTCAAAAGTGAAGAATATTGCAAGAGCTTCCATGAACACTCAACATTATGAAACCACAGAATTGTTTACAATAAGAGCAATTTCATAGGTATGTTGTATGGGATAGTGTTCAGTTGCCACTTACGTTTTGTTTCACATACTGAAGAGCTCACCAGAGGAGAAACTTTATACCTGTGATTATTGTAGGAAAGGCCTGAGGGACCATTCATTATTACTGTACCACTAGAGAAAACATACTAGAGAAAAACACTACAAATGTGTTATCTATGAGAATTGTTTCTGTAATAAGTCAAAGCTTAAAATGTAGCAGGAGGAGGTGTCCTCAGCTCTGGGACTACTTGGGGCCAGGTCTATGTAAGTAAATAACTTCCTTTTTGCACTTGAGTCTAAAGAAGGACCTTGTTGTGGGTTTTCCAAGATGTTTTTTTTCATGAATAGCAAGCACAGAGCCTTCATTTTCTGAACTGTTCCCATGTGGTTTATTCTTTACTTTCTCAGTTTGGGATATCATGATGGGAACTAAATGTGACTGCTGATGACTCTGGATATAAGATAGAAAGTGAAGCCACTCGCATGAACCCTTTGAGTTCTCTGTCTTCCCTTCCATCTCCAAGGGTCATGGCTTTGCTTGACTACTGCTTTTCTGGTTGTGATGGAAGTCCAGAGGAAGACAGTTTTTATCTGAGCTATTGACAATGCAACCCCTGGAGTTAGTGAACTTGAAAGATGTAGTTGTAGACTTCACCCAGGAAGAGTGCGCCTTGCTGGATACATCACGGAGAATGCTGTTCAGAGACATGATGCTAGAGATTTTCAGTCATATGTCTCAGTGGGATATCAAGTCTGCAGATCGGATGTATGTTCCCTATTGACGCAAGGAGAAGAATTTTGGAGAGGAGGAATAGGATTTCTCCAAAACCAGACTTGAGGCAGGGAAAGTGGCCTTTAAAAAAAAAAAAGAGAAGTAATAACCATATGATATCTCTGCAGGAAAGACACATCTATCATTATATCATCAGGAAGACAAAATAGAGATAGCATTTCACCAGAGAAGAAGCTGAATAGTATAGGACTTTGGGAGAGGAACATAGGTTCTGAAGCTGGAGCCTACCTCAGAATCTAGTTGGCCTCCCTGTCTCCTGCAGTTTTGGTTCAATTTACTTATCTCCTGAAATTATCAATGGCATGAAAAAAGTTCACCTTCAAAACAGGGCTTTTGCTAGAGAAAGAAAGAAGCTCTGAGCTCTGAAGTGTAGTGACAACATCCTCAATAGAGGCTTGGCTGAATTGTCTTTCCCTGTCTGCCTGGGTTCTGCATTGTCTGCTTAGTGCTTGGACTGCCTAAGAGTGAAATACCAGAGGAAGACTGTTGGCAGTGGAACTATTGACAATGCAACCACTGGAATCAGTGACCTTCAATGATGTAGCTATAGACTTCACCCAGGAAGAGTGGGCTTTGCTGAACACAAACCAGAGAAAGCTGTTCAGAGATGTCATGCTAGAGAATATTAATTATCTGGTATCTGTGGGATATCAGCTCTGCAAATCAGATGTGATTTCCCAATTAGAACAAGGAGAGGAACTGTGGAAAGAAGGATTAGGATTTCTCCAAAGCCAAAGTCCAAGTAGGGAATATGACCATAAGAAACAAGAAATGATAACCATGCAACATATCTGCAAGAAGGACATATCCACCATCGAGTCAAAGCAGGTTTCTTACATTGCAGAGGATCCCTTTGAAAGTAATGATTTGGAAGAAGATTTCATTCACAGCTCCACATTTACTCAATATGTATTAACTGACATGGGAAAGAAACCCTATGTGAGCAAACAGTTTCAAAAAGCCCTCAATGACCAGTCATCCTTTAGTCAACATCAGCAAATCCATATTAGAGGTAAATCATATGATTGTCATCTATGTGGAAAAGCTTTCAGAAGTAGTTCTCTCCTTAGACAACATGAGAAAACTCACACTGGAGAGAAGCCATATGGCTGCCATCTTTGTGGGAAAGACTTCACTAATAGTGCTAATTTTAGACGACATGAGAGAATTCACACTGGAGAGAAACCATATGGCTGTCATCTATGTGGGAAAGCCTTCAGTCAATCTTCCAACCTTAGGCAGCATGAGAGAACTCACACTGGAGAAAAACCGTATGGTTGCCATCTATGTGGGAAAGACTTCAGTAATAGTGCTAACTTTAGACGACATGAGAGAATTCACACTGGAGAGAAACCCTATGAATGTCATCTATGTGGGAAAGCCTTCATTCAGTGTTCTACCCTTATAAAACATAAGAGAACTCACACTGGAGAGAAACCCTATGAATGTCATCTATGTGGGAAAGCCTTCAGTCAGTATTCTACCCTGAGACAACATGAGAGAATTCACACTAGAGAGAAAAGATATGAATGCCATATATGTGGGAAAGACTTCACTGATAGTTCTACCCTTAGACGACATGAGAGAATTCACACTGGAGAGAAACCATATGTCTGCCATCTATGTGGGAAATCCTTCAGTCAGTGTTGTACCCTTAGAAGACATGAGAGAACTCACACTGGAGAGAAACCATATGTCTGCCATCTATGTGGAAAAGCCTTTAGTCAATGTTTTCCCCTTAAGCAGCATGAGAGGACTCACACTGGGGAGAAGCCATATGAATGTCATCTCTGTGGGAAAACCTTTAGACATTGTTCTGCCATTAGACGACATGAGAGATCTCACACCAAGTATGTTGTGAATATGGAAGAGTCTACAGCTGTAGCCCTAACCTTTTAAAAAATGAACGAACCCACACAGGAGTTAATTCTATGTCAATGTTATCTATGTAAATGTCTTTATATATAATCTATACTTAAACATGATTTAGTACACTGGGAAGAACCCTAGGTATGTAGTTACCTGTAGTAGATTTCAGTTGAGCTCCAGCCTTGGTGTGCACAATAGTTGAAAGTAGGAATAACTCCTCAACCAGGGAATCACACTAGAAAGTCTTTATCAGGAGCTGGAAACTCTAGAGAAATAACAGATAATGTTTGTGGGAGTATTCAATGAAAAAAAAAAAACGTGAAAAATCTTTTACTTACAGCACATTTGTAAAATATGTAAGGTTTCACATTGTATAAAATATTCCCTGCATACAGAATGAAGGAAAGCCCTCAGTGGTTTTGAATTCCTTAATCATTGTTAAAGTTCTCATACTAATGAAATGTCAACCCTAAAATCAAAGTGAAAATGCCTTCAGCTGGAGCTCACATCAAGAATATTAGACTGGGAAAAACATCTAACAAGAGTGCTTTACCACATAATTAAACTATAAGTTCAGAGTTTTGCCTAATGACCTATTAATGAAAAACATTAAGTAAAAATGTAGGAGTGTGAAGTAAGCTGGGACTGTTGAATGCAGAATTTTGTAATGAGTAGTAGGCAAGTATATTTAAAGTTCTTTTCAATAGATTAGTACTTGCAAATACTTATGATGTAAAAGCTGTAGCTGAAAATTCTATTATTTTGGTCAATTCTATTTTTTATAGAACTGTAAACATAATTATGACTAGGTTGGATCGGAAAATAACTTTGAATGTTAACTGAAAAATGCGCAACCCAAGATGATGTGTCATAATTGTTATATAGAGTTAACATGTTTGTAAATAGCAATGATGAATGGAATATAGATAAACAGATAACTTAGAAGTAAGAAAATTTAATATGTATCATATTTTATACTAAGGTAAATCTTTTGAATTCCTTTATATGAGAAAGGATTTGTTTGGGGTTCAGTCCTAAATGTTCATGAGTTCACTTTGGAATCGATATAAATTTTCATGAATGATTCATAGATTTCCCACAACAGTGTTTTCTCCCACGCTGTTCAAAACTCCATGGTGATGTTTCTTTGAATACCAGAATGATCTGATCTGTTCTTTATACTAATTTCTCTGTAGATACAAATTCAAATTTCTCAGAATTTAAGGCTATCGTTGGATTATGGAACTTTGGGGGAAATATTTCTTGACTGTTTCGATAGAGTTTTGAAATTTTCCTTCACTTTCTGCCTGTTTTTTTATTATTTGACCCAGTAAATTTACTTCTAAGAATTTGCCTTATAGTTATCTTGCACATATACCAAATGATATACGGGCTAGGATATTTATTGTGGCATTGTTTGCCATAGTAAAATTTTAGGAAAAGCTCAAATATCTAGCAATAGAAGACTGGATAAATATGTTACATCCATAGAAAGGGAAGCTGTTCAGCCATTAAAATGAATGGAGAATGAAAAAGAATGACCCTGTCGTTTTTGATAATCCATGATGTGTAAGTGGATTATCAACAAACTAATAACTAGTAAAGAGAAGGAATCAGTAATCACAAACCTTCCAACAAAGAAAAGCCCAAGACCAGATGGCTTCACGGGAATTTTACCAAACAAGAAAAATTAACACCAATCCTGCTCAAACTTTTCCAAAAAATTGAAGAAGATGTTGGCACACTCTAATTCATTATTCTGTGAGGCCAACATCACCTTAATACCAAAGCCAAGGAAAGATACCACAAGAAATGAAAATTGCAAGCCAATATCCCTTACCAATATAGATGCAAAAATCCTCAAAAAAAATTCTAGCAAACTGAATCCAATAGCACATTAAGAGAATTATACACAATGATGAAGTAGGATTTATCCCAGATAGGCAAGAGTGGTTCAACATAAGAAAATCAACCAATGTAATACACTACATTAATGGAACAAATGAAAAAAAAATCATCTCAATTAATGCAGAATAGGCATTTGACAAAATCCAACACCCCTTCTTGATATAAATACTTAGAAAACTAAGCATAGAAGGAAACTTCCTCAAAACAATAAAGGGCACATATGAAAAACAGCTAATATCATACTTACATATTTCATGTAAAGATGAAATGAAGAAGACAGCAGGAAACGAGGTTGCCTAGGCAACCACATAGAGAGGGGTTGTGTAATCATGCCTCAATTTCTGTATCTATAAAATGGAGATACACTAATCCCTTCCTAATAGGGTAGCTGTGTGTCTTTGAATAAATTGTTTCATCTACTTGATCTTCAGTTTCTTCACCAGTAAAATGAAAATGGTAATGCCTACCTTCCTGAAAAAAAGTAATTCCTGTGTCAGTTGCCTAGTTTAGTGTCTGATATTAAGTAAAAATAATACTATCATACATTGATATGCATTGTTCACTTTGAATACATTAATAGATTTAATCCTTAGAAGAGATAAATGCTGTAGGTACTATTATTGCTCCCATTTTACAAATGAGAAAACTGAGGCAAAAGAGAGATTATACAAGTTGCCCAAGATCAGAGTCTCTAATAAGAGTTAGATTATGTATGGTAGCTACTATTTAAGAAATTAGGCACACTACTATTACAATGATTTCAGTAGCATATAATATGAATCCAACTCAAAGTGACAAAACAATGAGGGCCTTTTGTTAAATCACATAAGGGCTACAGAGATGGGGCTGATCCAAGAATTGGTTAATTCACTGACTAAATAACCTCATCAGAAACCCAGTTTTTTAAATCTTTTCTCTGTAATTCTCACAGTGTTGATTTGCCTTCTTAGTTGGGTTGCCCTCATTCTTCCAAGACGACTGACACAGTTCCAGAAATCAAATACAGAAAACATCATCCACAGAAGCCGGAAGTGTCCCTGTTTTGGTATCCCTTTGAAGAGTGAGGATTAGCTCCCCAGAAGCTTTCCAGGAGATTAGCCTCACATACTTGTTATAATAACCTTGTGCTTAAAAGTAACCCTTGGCAGGGGAATAGAATCACCATGATTGGTTTTGGCTGATCAAGACTGACACCCTGGGGCTGGCGAGGGATCCGGCTACCCCTGATGCATATGGTCATTAGGAGGAGGGTTGGGAAACTTGGTAATCTATTAGAATGAAGCAGGCAGTGTTTCCACTCTTGTGTAATTCCCTCCATTTGAGTGTGGACTGCACCTACTGACTCACTTCTAATCAATAGAAAACAACAAAACAATAGGATGTTACTTCCATGATTAGGTTATAAAAGACTGTGACTTCCGTCTTTCTGGCCTTCTCTCTCTCTCTCTTCTTGCATGCTTTTTCTGATGAACTAAACTGGAGGGGCCCACATTTCAAGGAACTAAGGGAAGCCTCTGACCCCCACCAGTGAGAAACTGAGGCCTCAGTCCAAACATACAAGCATACATAACACTAAATAAATATTCCCTGTGCTGGGTGTCTTCCTTTTGCCCTTGCACATCCATTTTCCACCTTTCTTCACACTGCTCAATGCTCCCAGGGGCTGATCTTTAATGTCTATTTCAGGGGGTTCCCTTGCCCTCTGGCTTCCATTTAGATTGTACCAAGGGAGGCACTGGCTGGAGATCAAAGAGAGATAGAGAAATGAGGTCCAGGTATTTATTTCCCCAGCAACCTCTCTGCCTAGTTGCTATGAGTTGTCTGGAGCCCTCCAAGAACGACACAGTGCCAGTCAGGCAGCTCTGTAATGCTGCTCCTTCCCTTCCCCTTTCTAACCTGGTAGTTATTCCCCTATATTGCCAGCCGCATATTACTATTCCCAGGTTACACCATCCTTTGTTACTTTTCCTAAACCTTGCTCAAATCTTTGTAAATAACCCTTTTTGAAAAACTCTGCTTACAATCACTCAACTTTTGTGTGCCGTCTATTACTCTCCAGGACCCAGACTGATACTGCAAATAATTTAATTCAGTTTATTCATTGACCATATACTATGCTAGGAGCTGTGCCATGAAGGTGACACTGTTCCTGCCCTGGTATGCCTCAGAGGATCCCCCAGTCTATTTGGAAAAACAGAGACAAAACCCACAAAATCAGATATTTTTCTTTGATGTTTTTAAAAATCATATTTCTGTGGTGAGTGGCTTCATTATAATTTTAAAGTGTTTTTTTTTTTCCTGGTGATGAGAGTAATACATGCAATTGAAACTATAGGAAAAAAATATATAAAAAAGAATGACATATTGGAAAATATCATCCACAAAACTGCCAATGTTATCATTTTGGTATATTTCCATTCATCTTTTGCCTAAACATGTTTTTACATAGCTTTTTCATGATATATAGAATTTTAATCTTGCTTTTTCACTTAAATTTTATAGGTAAATATGTATTCATGGTATAAACACCTCATAAATATTTTTATAACTGTGTAGAATGTCATTATATAGGTATTGTCATATTTTATTTAATAGTTTATCTACTGTCAAATAATTGGACTGTTTTCAGTTTTCACTATTAGAAACAATCTGTGATGCAGGGTACAATGAGATGAAAGTCTTGTTTCCAGAGGGTATTTAATATGGCTGTTGGTGATTGGGATAGATAAGAGGAGAAGTGCATGGTAACAGGGACATCCCAATGTCAGGGACCAGCCTTTCCTGGCTAAGCCAGAAGTGACTGCCAAGGGAAGATTTAGGCTAAGGAGTAGAAAGGGCCTTTCAGGAACAGTCCTTAAGTCACACAGCAGGTAGAGTTGGCTCTGGAGTTGCCAGGTTACTTGGGACACTCAGAACAAGATCTGCAGGGCCAGCTCCTGGACATTTGCCCTTTGCTCACTTTTTAAATAAATCCCAGCTGCTTCTGATCCTCTTTGGACTGTCACTTGGGAAGTCCCAGTAGGTATCTTCCTAACTAATCTCCTGAGACTTATTTAGAGAAAAAGCAAAACTTGAGCTGGGCTTAATTGATCTGAGCTAAAGCTACCTATGGAGATTTCCATACTTGGAACCTCCAAGGATCTCTGAGTAGCAAATACTAATAAGGCCCTGAGGATCTCTGCTCTACTTCACCTTCCCCTCCCTTTGAGGCTATTCCCACCAGCACCACAGAAGGAAATAGGATGAGGGCTCAACCTGGGCAGAGACCCCCTGGGACCTAGGTGCTTCCACACAGTGTGCTCAACATGATTACCTGGCTTCCCCAGGGAGAAAAGTTTGGAAATTCAAAATCATTCTCTTGGCCTAACTGGGATGTGCTGGGAAATGCTCTGAATTATAAATCATTGGAGGAATGGCAGGATCTTACTTGAGATAATTAAATCTGGAAAAAGTCCAATCCATTTTTAGAACTTTCTTTGGTCTATTTTGAAAAGTAAAGTGTGGCAGGCTCATACCCTGGACCTTTACAGTGAGATTAGATAACTTCTTTCAAACAAGTTGGGCCCATTCCCAAAAGTCAGGGTCACAGGGAAGTTATCCAAGGACCCAGTCTACAGAGATCCCTTCCCCTCACCCTAGAACTGGAAGGTGTTCAGATCATTCCTTCCTTCTTTCATTCAAAACATATATTCAGTTTACTATGTACCAAGCATGTTGCTGAGTATTGTGGGAGACAGATGAATAAAAGATGACCTTTGCCTTAGATAGGTAATAATTTAGCAGGAAAAAAAGTCACAACAATCACTGTAAGAGCATGTTAAGTACCACAATTAAGACACAAACAGAAATCAGAAAATATTCAGTGGTGGGAGTATAGACTCAATTTCTGACTTGAGAGATAAGAGGTCTCAGAGAGGATTGGATATTTAACCTGGATCTTGACATTTTCAAATGTTCTCTGTTTCTGTCCCCGCAGCCACTTCCCTGGATCAGACATTATTTCATTTTTTTTCATTCACTCATTCATTCAACAAAATTTTTTGAGAACCTACAAAAGTATCAACGTCAGAGCCACATGTGGTGATACAACTGTAAAAAACACAGATGTGATTCGTGCCTTCATGGAGCATACATTCCAGTTGAGGCAATAAGTAAACAGACAAGAGTTATGATAGAATCCAAAAGGTAGAGAATAGCAGGTGGACCAACTCTAGAGAGGAGGGTCAGGGAAGGCATTTCTGAGAAAATGACACATTAACTGAGGCTTAAGAGATAAGCATGAGCTATCCATGGACAAAGAGAAGGAGGATTCTAGACAGAGGGAACAGCATACATAAAGACAATGAAAAAGGAAAGAGCTTGACAAGTACAAGGGTCTGAAAAGACTCATGTAGCTGGAATATAGTGAATAAAAAAGAAACCAGAAAGAGATGAGATGGGAGAGAGAGGCAGAGAGAGAATAATGCATGGCCTTGAGTGCTGTTATTGGGAGTTTAAATTTTATTCTAAGCGCAATGGAAAGTCACAGTTTTAAGTAAACAAACAATAGAAACTGATTTACATTATAAGATCACTGTTGCTGCCAGTGAGGAAACTTTACAGGAGGGCAAAAGTAGAAAAGAGAAGAACAATTAACAAGGCTTTTGGAGTGGCCCATACAAAAGATAATGGTGGCTTGGAGGATGGCAGGGAAAAAAACTGATGGATTCTATTTGTATTTTGACAAAAGAGTCAGCGGGATTTCCTGATGGATAAGATGTGGGGAGTGAAGAAAATGAAGGAATAAAAGATGGCACCTAGGTTTCTGCAGTGGAAAACTGCATATGTTAGTGTATTCGACTAGTACTTCTCTCCTTGTGATGGTATAATACATTCCTATCTGTTAGCATGTGACTATATTCCTACTCATAGACTTTGGGCTTGGCCAGGTGACTTCTCTGGAATGTAGGCAGAAGTAGTAATATACTAGTATCTTCAAGATCATCTCATAGTCGCAAAAGAAGACAGGACACCAGCAATAAAGGGGAAGGGCAAAGGGCAAAAGCCAGTTGAATAAGGCCTCCCCATTTAAAAGTTGTTTTCATGGAAGCCCCACCCAGCAACTTCTGCTTCCATGTATCTCACTGACCAGGACTTAGTCAAATGACCATAACTATCTGCAAGGAAGGATGAAAAAAAAAAAAATGTTTATTTGGGCCCACTGCTACAATTCAGTAAGAATAGGATTTTATTTTTAAAAGAATAAGGATGAGAATGGATATTGGGTTAGTTTGGGTCTCTGTCATAAAAAGTTGTTTTAGTAAGGCAGAAATGAACAACTGAGAGGCTGAGTAAGATAAATACAGATAAGAGGTCATCCATATTGTTGGGGACTTAAAAAAAAAAGTTTCAGAGGAGTCAGGATGGAAGTCAGACTGCAATAGGCTGAATGAAAAATTAAACATGGGCAGTGAAGACAACTTGTACAGACAAGTCCTTTGACTCCCAGCTCCCCAACCCTGGCTTCCCTCCCTCCTCCCTCGTCCCTTTCTCTCACACCTTCCTACCCCTCACCCCCACCCCCACTTGGGCCTCCTTTGTCTCTTCAACTCCATTGTCTCCACCAGCCAGGACTGGGGTCTCCTTTGGGGGCACCCAGGTCTCCCTTCAGGACTGGGTTGAACACAGGTGGGGTGGGGGGTGGGGTAGAGAGGGATGGAAGGGAGAAGAGAAGGGGAGACACGGGTGGGGGTGAGGACAGGCGGGGGTGGGGACAAAGAGCCCCAGTGAGTGCGTGGGGGTGGAAGGGGACTGGAGCAGGAAGGAGGCCCCAGGTCACTGCCCAGCTATGGACAAGTGGCTGCTGGGACTGCCCCCTCCAGGTGGAAGCCAAGGAACCCTGCAATTGGTGGGTGGGGAGCCTGGGGCGGAGACCCTGGTGGGAGAAACCCTGTTTGGGGTGGGGGTGTCCCCTGAGGCTGAGGGAAGCAAGACATCAGGGACATTCTGCAGCAGATAATGACCATCGTAGACCAAAGCCTCAATGACGAGGCCCATGCCAAGATACATGCCCTGAACTGCCAACAAATGAAGCCTGTTCTCTTTAGAGTCCTCTGTGAAATCAAGTTGAAAATCAGCCCCAGCATTCTAAACTCCCAAGAGAAGAAGCAGATGGACCACAGCTGGTGCACTTGGCCAACATGCTTCTGACATAGGGTGTGGATGATAAAGAGGCTGCAGTCTCTGGGGGGGGGGGGGTTGGGGGGGGGGGCATGTCCCTTGACAACTCCATGAGCACTCAGACTATCACAGCAAACTTGCCCAGGTCCACCACATGTATCACTCCGAGCTGGGAAGTATGAGCAAGCATGTAAGGATTCACGACGCACGTCATGAATGTGCTGAAGGAGCAAAGCCACACATGGCCCGTAGCAGTCAAGGAAATGGAGCGCATGGGGAGCATCATCTATTGAAAGTTCATCACGATCCAGATGCAGCTCAAGCAGAGCACCTGCAAGGCCCTCAAGATCCAACGTTCCTGCTTCTAGATTCCAGGCAAAAATGCCTAACTGCTGTAACTTCTGCAAAAAGACCACTGAGTTCCCTAATGAATATTCTACCCCACCTGATTAATCTGTGTCCTAGCAAGCAGGCAAAGGAGAGCTCCCCAAGAAGAGTGGCATCACCATCGCTCAGGTCTCCAACTGATTTAGCAACAAGCAGAATTGCTCTAAGAAAAATACTGGAGAATTGCAAAAGAAGACAAACATCTGTGCTGTCGGGACTGCTGTGCCAGTCACCCAAGGTGGCCACAGCCTCACCACCTCTCGGACACCCCCTTTCTCTGTAGGCTTTGGTGGCTCTTTCAGTCTCTCAGGATCCAGAGACATGTCCTGGGGATGCCCAGGCTCAACAGAGAAGGATTTTGCTTCCAGGTGGAATCACTCTGACACTCAATGGAGCCAGGGACTACGGGGATAACGGTGGTTCACAGGAGGCTGTGACCCCATCCTCAGTGACATCTCCAACAGACCAGGGAGCTTTCCCTCCCATACCTCCAATGGATCTTGCCCTTCAGAGCCACAGAGGACAGGAGCTCACAAGGAGACTCAAAGACCCAGCCATCCAGAGACAACCCAGACACAGGAGAAGCAGGAGACAGTGAAGGGCAAATAGGGTCATCCCTCCCCAAATGGACTCTCAGGGCTGGGGGTGGAAAGCATGTGGCAGGGAGAGTGAGGTCTGTCTCCTCCTTTTTTCTTCCTTTTGGTCTGTTCTCTCCCCCTTTCTCTCTACACAGAAATGCACACACCCCCACACACACATACACAAACCAATTTTTCAGAGCTCTCTCTGTTCCTCTCTGTCTCTCACACACACAGACTATTCTGGGGTGTTGTTGTTTTTGTTTCTTTTGGGGGGCTTACCCTACCTTCTCCTCCCCAACCCAAGACTATCTTCTCTGGATTCTGTGGAGACAGAGATACCAGCCCTGCAGGGCCAGAGATGGAGGACAAAATGAAGACACACTTCTGGAAAGAGGACATGGACCAGCCTGTGCCTTCCCACTCCCTGCCCTTCCAGATGGCTTTATTACCTGGGATGTAGCTCATCTTAAACCAACAGAATTGTCTGGCTCAGAAATCTTCCTCCACAGGAGTTCCTGCTACTTCAGGGAATTGTTGGCTGGGCTTTGGGTTGATTTTTTTTTTAAGGAAAGAAAAAGAAACCCAGGGATCCTTCTGTTATTTTTTTATTTTTTTTTTTTTTTGGTATTTATGTTATTGATTCTTAATTTTTTATTTTGTTTGGGGAAGTAGATGTTTTTTTATAAATATATTGATCTTTCTTTTGCTTTGTTTTGTTTTGTTTCTTGCTTTCCTATATTAGGGGTGATAGGCAAAGGGCTTCTGGTAAGAAAAAAAGGGAAAAAATAGAACTGGTGAAGAGGCCTACCAGTACTGTCCAACAGGAAATGAATTTTGCAGGACACCAAGCCTTGACCCTTAAAATCACTGAAGTGTTCTCCTTTGCTATTGCAGGCAGCTTCCTGCTAAATTTGGTGTGGAGGCAGTAAGCGGCTTGCCCTAAGGGGCTCCTATCACTCCTCTCCCCACAACAGTTAGGCAGGGCTGGACTCAGGGTTAGAAATTTTGAGGAAATTAAAGATGCCTCCTTCCCCTTTGTGAACCATTTTTATTAACTACCATTTGCAGATTGGAGGGGGAGGAATGGGGAGAAGGTTACTGTCAACTATGTTAAAAATGGATTGGGATGTTTACATATGTAACTCCTTCTATGTCCTCAGAAATCAGATATACTTTTTTCTCACACCAAAATCAAGGGGGTAGGGAGAGAGAATGAGGCAGGTTGCAAAAAGCCAAGAATGGGGAGAAGTAAGATCAATACTGTTCGATCTTGACCCTGAACCCTTCCACATAAACCCTCAAATATCCTTAGGATTTAACAAGACTGTCAGAGTGGGGAAACTTCCCATCAAAGATCCCAGACTGGAGGGTGGGGCGGGGAGCAGGTTGGAAGTGTGATGTGGGGGTGGGGGTTAGGAGGTACAGGCTAGGGGCAGTTCTCTCCTCTCCTTGTAAACTTATAGTTTTACAGAACAAACTGCAGTTTTAAATAAATTTCTTTAAAAATTTTCTTTGAAAAAGAGTACATAATTGGGGTGAGAGCTGGAAGGAAAGTGAAATCAACCAAGGACTTCTCCAAAATTATAGCTACTAGAGCATAGCCATTTCCAGGCACAGAAAAATATGGCACTCAGTCTCTTCTGTCCAACCCATGATGTCCAGCCTTCAACCAAAAATTAATAGACATGTAAAAAAGCAAGAAAACAACAACACACTGTCAAGACATAGAGCAATCAACAGAACCAGATACAGAGTTGAACCAGATGTTGGGATTATCAGACAGGGAATTTAAAAGAGTCATGGTTAATATGTTAAAGGCTCTAGTGGAAAAGGTGCGCAATATATGTGAACAGATGCGGAATTTCAGTACGAGATGGAAACTATAGGAAAGAGGCAAATAAAAAGGCTAGAAATAAAAAACATAATAGTAGAGATGAATAATGCTTTCAATGGATTCATAGCTGATGACACAGCTAAGAGAAAAAAATAAATGAACTGGAAGATAGGTCAATGAAAATTATCAAAACTGAAACAAAAAAGAAAAAAAAGAGTGAAAACAACAGAAGAGAATATCCAAGAGCTCTGTGGCAATATCAAACAGCCTCACATACATGTAATTAGAATTCCAGAGAAGAGGGAAGAGGAAATATTTGAAGAGGCAGTGGCTGAGAATATTTCAAAAATAATGAAAGCAATCAAATTAAAGATCCAAGAAGCCTAGAGAACCACCAACAGGATAAATACCAACACACACACCCATAATTTGACATATCATATTCAAAGAACTAATATTCAAAGATGAAGAGAAAGTCTTCAGAAAGCAGTCAGAGAAAAAAGACTCATTACATACAAGAAACAAAACATTAAAATTACAGCATAACTCTCATCAGAAACTAAAAAATAGAGTGACATCATTAAAGAGCTAATAGAAAAAAAGTGTCAGTCCAGAATTCTTTCCCAAGTGAAAATCTCTTTCAAAATCAAGGAGAAATAAACATGATTACACACAAACAAAAACTGAGAGAATTCACTATCAACAGGCCTAAAACTATAAGTAATTTTAAAGGAACTTCTTTAGGAAGAAGAAATATAATACTAGATGGATAGATACTTGGATCTACACAAAGAAATGAAGATCTCTGGAAATTATTAAAATAAAGGTAAATTCAAAAAACTTTCTTCTTGGTTTTAACCACTCCAAGAGATAATTTACTGACTGAAACAAAACTAATGGCAATGTACTGTGGATTAAAGCACATGTAAAAAATAAAATGTATGACAACAATAGCACAAAAGATAAGAGAGAGGAATTGGGAGTATGCTGTTATAAAGTTATGACTCTATATATGAAGTGGTATAATACTATTTGAAGGTAGACTGTTGTTAAATTAAGATGTCTTGTAAATCCTAGGGCAACCACTAAAAATTTTTTAAAGATGTGTAAATGATAAGTCAATAGTGAAAATAAAATGGAATCATTAAAAATGCTCCATTATTCCACAAGTCAGGGGTAAAAAAGGGGGGGGGGGAAGAGATTAAACAACTAGTAATATAGTAGATTTTAACCCAACCATATCATTAATTACATTAAAAGCAAATGGAGCCGGGGCAAGATGGTGGACTGGTGAGCTGTATGTTTTAGTTACTCCTCCAGGAAAGTAGGTAGAAAGCCAGGAACTGCGTGGACTGGACACCACAGAGCAATATGACTTTGGGCATACTTCATACAACACTCATGAAAATGTGGAACTGCTGAGATCAGCGAAATCTGTAAGTTTTTGTGGCCAGGGGACCTGCACCCCTCCCTGCCAGGCTCAGTCCCGTGGGAGGAGGGGCTGTCAGCTCCGGGAAGGAGAAGGGAGAACTGCAGTGGCAGCCCTTATCGGAAACTCATTCTACTGATCCAAACTCCAACCATAGATAGACTGAGACCAGACACCAGAGAATCTGAGAGCAGCCAGCCCAGCAGAGAGGAGACAGGCATAGAAAAAAACAACACGAAAAACTCCAAAATAAAAGCTGAGGATTTTTGGAGTTCTGGTGAACATAGAAAGGGGAAGGGCAGAGCTCAGGCCCTGAGGCTCATATGCAAATCCTGAAGAAAAGCTGATCTCTCTGCCCTGTGGACCTTTCCTTAATGGCCCTAATTGCTTTGTCTCTCAGCATTTCAATAACCCATTAGATCTCTGAGGAGGGCCCTTTTTTTTTTTTTTTTTAATCCTTTTTTTCTTTTTCTAAAACAATTACTCTAAGAAGCCCAATACAGAAAGCTTCAAAGACTTGCAATTTGGGCAGGTCAAGACAAGAGCAGAACTAAGAGAGCTCTGAGACAAAAGGCAGTAATCCAGTGGCTGAGAAAATTCACTAAACACCACAACATCCCAAGAAAAGGGGGGTGTCCGCTCACAGCCATCATCCTGGTGGACAGGAAACACTCCTGCCCATTGCCAGCCCCATAGCCCAGAGCTGCCCCAGACAACCCAGTGTGATGGAAGTGCTTCAAATAACAGGCACACATCACAAAACTGGGCGTGGACATTAGCCTTCCCTGCAACCTCAGCTGATTGTCCCAGAGTTGGGAAGGGGGAGCAGTGTGAATTAACAAAGCCCCATTCAGCCATCATTTCAGCAGACTGGGAGCTGAAGCAGCCCAGCAGCCCAGAACCACCCTGGGGGGACAGCACTCACCTGTGACAAAGCACAGTCATCCCTCAACAGAGGACCAGGGGGTGCACAGCCTGGAAGAGGGGCCCACTTGCAAGTCTCAGGAGCCATATGCCAATACCAAGGACTTGTGGGTCAGCGGCAGAGACAAACTGTGGCAGGACTGAGATGAAGGATTAGACTATTGCAGCAGCTTTAAAACTCTAAGATCACCAGGGAGATTTGACTGTTAGAGCCACCCCCCCCCGACTGCCCAGAAACACGCTCCATATACAGGGCAGGCAACACCAACTACACACACAAGCTTGGTACACCAATTGGACCCCACAAGACTCACTCCCCCACTCACCAAAAAGGCTAAGCAGGGGAGAACTGGCTTGTGGAGAACAGGTGGCTCGTGGATGCCACCTGCTGGTTAGTTAGAGAAAGTGTACTCCACGAAGCTGTAGATCTGATAAATTAGAGAGAAGGACTTCAATTGGTCTACAAATCCTAAAAGAACCTTATCAAGTTCAGCAAATGCCAAGAGGCCAAAAACAGCAGAAAATTATAAAGCATATGAAAAAACCCGACGATATGGATAACCCAAGCCCAAGCACCCAAATCAAAAGAACAGAAGAGACACAGCACCTAGAGCAGCTAGTCAAAGAACTAAAGATGAACAATGAGACCATAGTACGGGATACAAAGGATATCAAGAAGACCCTAGAAGAGCATAAAGAAGACATTGCAAGACTAAATAAAAAAATGGATGATCTTATGGAAATTAAAGAAACTGTTGACCAAATTAAAAAGATTCTGGACACTCATAGTACAAGACTAGAGGAAGTTGAATAACGAATCAGTCACCTGGAAGATGACAGAATGGAAAATGAAAGCATAAAAGAAAGAATGGGGAAAAAAATTGAAAAAATTGAAATGGACCTCAGGGATATGATAGATAATATGAAACGTCCGAATATAAGACTCATTGGTATTCCAGAAGGGGAAGAAAAGGGTAAAGGTCTAGGAAGAGTATTCAAAGAAATTGTTGGGGAAAACTCCCAAATCTTCTAAACAACATAAATACACAAATCATAAATGCTCAGCAAACTCCAAATAGAATAAATCCAAATAAACCCACTCCGAGACATATTCTGATCACACTGTCAAACACGGAAGAGAAGGAGCAAGTTCTGAAAGCAGCAAGAGAAAAGCAATTCACCACATACAAAGGAAACAGCATAAGACTAAGTAGTGACTACTCAGCAGCCACCATGGAGGCGAGAAGGCAGTGGCACGATATATTTAAAACTCTGAGTGAGAAAAATTTCCAGCCAAGAATACTTTATCCAGCAAAGCTCTCCTTCAAATTTGAGGGAGAGCTTAAATTTTTCACAGACAAACAAATGCTGAGAGAATTTGCTAACAAGAGACCTGCCCTACTGGAGATACTCAAGGGAGCCCTACAGACAGAGAAACAAAGAAAGGACAGAGAGACTTGGAGAAAGGTTCAGTACTAAAGAGATTCGGTGTGGGTACAATAAAGGATATTAATAGACAGAGGGGAAAAATATGACAAACATAAACCAAAGGATAAGATGGCTGATTCAAGAAATGCCTTCACGGTTATAACATTGAATGTAAATGGATTAAACTCCCCAATTAAAAGATATAGATTCGCAGAATGGATCAAAAAAAACAAACCATCAATATGTTGCATACAAGAGACTCATCTTAGACACAGGGACACAAAGAAACTGAAAGTGAAAGGATGGAAAAAAATATTTCATGCAAGCTACAGCCAAAAGAAAGCAGGTGTAGCAATATTAATCTCAGATAAAATAGACTTTAAATGCAGGGATGTTTTGAGAGACAAAGAAGGCCACTATATACTAATAAAAGGGGCAATTCAGCAAGAAGAAATAACAATCGTAAATGTCTATGCACCCAATCAAGGTGCCACAAAATACATGAGAGAAACACTGGCAAAACTAAAGGAAGCAATTGATGTTTCCACAATAATTGTGGGAGACTTCAACACATCACTCTCTCCTATAGATAGATCAACCAGACAGAAGACCAATAAGGAAATTGAAAACCTAAACAATCTGATAAATGAATTAGATTTAACAGACATATACAGGACATTACATCCCAAATCACCAGGATACACATACTTTTCTAGTGCTCACGGAACTTTCTCCAGAATAGATCATATGCTGGGACATAAAACAAGCCTCAATAAATTTAAAAAGATTGAAATTATTCAAAGCACATTCTCTGACCACAATGGAATACAATTAGAAGTCAATAACCATCAGAGACTTAGAAAATTCACAAATACCTGGAGGTTAAACAACACACTCCTAAACAATCAGTGGGTTAAAGAAGAAATAGCAAGAGAAATTGCTAAATATATAGAGACGAATGAAAATGAGAACACAACATACCAAAACCTATGGGATGCAGCAAAAGCAGTGCTAAGGGGGAAATTTATAGCACTAAACGCATATATTAAAAAGGAAGAAAGAGCCAAAATCAAAGAACTAATGGATCAACTGAAGAAGCTAGAAAATGAACAGCAAACCAATCCTAAACCAAGTAGAAGAAAAGAAATAACAAGGATTAAAGCAGAAATAAATGACATAGAGAACAAAAAAACAATAGAGAGGATAAATATCACCAAAAGTTGGTTCTTTGAGAAGATCAACAAGATTGACAAGCCCCTAGCTAGACTGACAAAATCAAAAAGAGAGAAGACCCATATAAACAAAATAATGAATGAAAAAGGTGACATAACTGCAGATCCTGAAGAAATTAAAAAGCAAATGATCTAAACACACCAATAAAATACAGAGTTTGAAAGATTGTAAAAAGATACACTATGCAAACACTGATCAAAAGAAAGCTGGACGTGTTATATTAATATCAGATAAAGATCAACAAAAGGGTCAATTCACCCAGAGATATAACAATTCTATGTGTGTGCACCTAAGAATAGAGTTTCAAAATACATGAAGAATAATGAATAGAACAAAATAAGAAATAGACAAATACACAATTATAGTTGGAGACATCATCTCTACTGTTAATAATCAATACAAGTAGATAGAAAAATCATAAAATATAGAATATAAAAAAAATCTATTTAACTATATTAACCGTAAATTGACATCTATGGAACACTAAACCCAAAAATAGACAAAGATACATCCCTTTCAAGTACACATGGACTATTCACCAAGGTAGACCTTATTCTGGGCCATAAAACAACACTTAACTGTCGTTAAAGAACTGAAATCATTCAGAATATATTTGATCATAAAAAAATTGTATTTGAAATCAATAACAGAAAGATATCTGGAAAATCCCTTAATACTGGAAAATTTTAAGACATGCTTTGTTCTAGTTTGCTAAAGCTGCCTTTTCGCAAAACACCAGAAATGGATCAGCCTTTACAAAGGGGGTTCGTTTGGTTACAAAGTTACATTCTTAAGGCCATAAAGTGTCCAAGGTAAGTTATCAACAACCAAGTACCTTCACTGGAGGATGGCCAATGGTGTCTGGAAAACCTTTGTTAGCTGGGAAGGCATGTTTCTGGCGTCTACTCCAGAGTTCTGGTTTCAAAATGGCTTTCTCCCAGGATGTTCCTCTCTAGGCTGCAGTCCCTCAAAAATGTCACTCTCAGTTACTCATGGGGCATTTGTCCACTCTTAGCTTCTCCGGAGCAAGAGTCTGCTTTCAACGGCCATCTTCAAACTGTCTCTCATCTGCAGCTCCTCTCTCAGCTCCTGTGCATACTTCAAAGTGTCCTTCTTGGCTGTAGCAAGCTTGCTTCTCCTGTCTGAGCTTTTATAGGGCTCCAGTGAATTAATCAAGGTCCACACTGGATGGGCAGGGCCACCCTCCATGGAAATTATCCAGTCAGAGTTGTCACCCACAGTGGGTGGGTCACATCTCCATGGAAACACTCAAAGAATTACAATCTAATCAACACTAATACATCTGCCCACACAAGATTACATCAAAGATAATGGCGTTTGGGGGGACATATTACATTCAAACTGGCACATGCTTCTAAATAGTCCATGAGTCAAGAGGTCACGAGGAAAATTAGAAACTATTTTGAGTTGAACAAAAATGAAAAATCAAATATCAAAATTTGTGAAATGTAAACCATGCTTAAAGGGATAGCAGCAAATATTTCTCTTAGAAAAAAATCTCAAATCTATAGTGTACATTTCCACCTTAAGACACTAGAAAAGAAGAGCAAATTAAATCCAAAGCAGGTTGAAGGAAGAAAATAACAAAGAAGAAAAAACCAAATTAATGTAATTGAATAATGACAAACATAGAAGAAAGTCAATGGAATAAAAAACTGGTTCTTTGACAAGGTCGATAAAATTAATAAATCTTTAGGCAGACAGACCAAGAAACAATAAAGAAGATACAAATTCCCAGTATCAGGAATAAAGAAGACACATTTCTACAAACCCTACAAATATTACAAAGACAATAAGGGAAAATTAGGAACAATTTTATGCCCATTATTTCAACAAATTAGATGAAATGGACACATTTCATATAAAGTACAAACTACCAGGTATTACTGAAGAAGAAATAGATAACATGAAGTATTTTATATATTGTGTAAACTTAAAAATTCATACTTAAAAATATTTCAACAAAGAAAACTTAAGGCCCAGATGGGTTCACTGATATATAATATTTAAATTATATATATATAATTTAAAATTTTAAAATTTTTAAATTATATACGTATAATTTAAAAACACTAATTAGAGCAAATATTTAAGGAGAGGAGAAAACAATTCCACACAAACTCTTACAGAATATTGAAGATAAAGGAATACTTCTCAAATCATTTTCTAAAGTCAGCATATCAAAATAAGAAAAAGACATTAAAAAACAAAGCTACACTGGGTGAAAGGGAAAATATGCCAAAATTATAGAATAAAACAAAAGACAATCAAAAGATGTGGGAGATAGAATGAAAAAAATAACTATATGACAATGACCAGAAAGGAGGAAGAAACAATATTTAAAGAGATAGTGGTTATCCTAAGTTAATGAAAAATATTTATCCTAGGTGAGAAAAAAACATAATACTGATAAACTATACACAAAATGTACATAAAATAAATTTGGCAGAGTCAGAATAAAGCATCTGAGCCCTATTAATAAATTTGAATGTGCACAAATCACATATTAAAAGAAAAATAGTTTTAAATTAGCTCATAAAGCAAGACCTAACTCATGCCCAAACTAACATGATTCAGAGAGGCTAAAAATAAAGGATTGGGAGAGTATATGTCAAACAAGTGGAAACATTTAAAGCAGACACTACAGGAAATATATATATAATTTAAAAACACTAATCATGGAAGATTTTAACACACCACTCTCAAATGGACAAAAGAATAAGGATTATAGAAGTTCTACTTAATCAGCAAGCTGATCATAAGTCTATACATTGAAGTTACATCCTGATGTTAGAAAATGTGTCTTCTTCTCAAGTACACAGGGGAATTCACAAAAATTGATCATATATTAAATAACAAAAAGTATCTTTTAAGCTTTTTTATGTGGAATTATTAGAAAAATCATTTTCTGATCACAATGCAGTAAATCTAGAAATTAATAACAAATTTAAAATAATCTTTCCACCAGGAAAAATTTGAACTGCCTATCAAACAATTCCTAGGTGAAAGGTGAAGTACAACCAAACTTACAGAATTTCTAAGGAATAATTACAATGAAAACATGACATTTGAAAACTACAAGTATATTTAAAGCAGTGATCAGAGAGAACTTCATAGCCTAAATATTCATATCAATGAAAATGGAAGCATGAAAATAAATCAATTAAATCCCTAATTCAAAAGACCTAGAAAAATAAGGTACAAGAAAAGGAAGCATAAGGAAGGAAGTAACAAGATAAAAGAAAAATTAATGAATAGAATAATAAACATCTACTTAATAAATGAAAATCCTTGTTCTTTGAAGCAGAATAAACTGCTAGCTGAGTTAACTAAGAAAAAAAAGGAAAAAAAAAGAATGTACAAAATAAGAAATGATAAAAGAGAATAATGAAACAGAAATTTTAAAAATCATTAGAAAGTGCATAGCAGACTGTGAACAAATAAATTCATAAACCTAGATAAAGGCAGTCTTCCTTAATTTACCAAAGGACACCTACCAAAAAAAAAAAAAAAACCCACAATACAAACAATATGTAGCTCATATCACACTAACAATGAAATATTGAAGCTTCTCATCCCTCAAGTTGAGAAATAAAACAAGGACTTCAACTCTTACCACTTTTATTCAATATTACACTTACTTTCTAGCCAGAGAAATAAAGCATGAAAAATAGTAGAAGGCATAAAGACTGGAAAAGAATTAAACTGTCTTTATTCGCAGACACGAGTACATATAAAATTCCAAGCAATCTACATAAGACTGCTAGAAGTAATAAGTGAATTTAGCAAAGTCACAGAATGTATAATATATATTCAAATATCAATGGTATTTCTATATTCTAGACACAATTAGAAAATTAAAATTTAAAATATCATCTAATAACATGTATTTATAGATTAATTTAACAATATATATACAACATTTTGACACTAAAACTTACAGAATATTACAGAGGTAAATTAAAGATGATCTAAATAAATGGGGAGAGTTACAATTGTTAAGGCTTAGAAGACTCGATATTCTTGACATCAATTCTCCTCAAACTGACATATGGAATCAAAGCAATTCCATTAAAAATTCAAGGAGGATTTTTTGTGGAAATGAACAAACTAATTCTATTATTTAAATGGAAATGCAAAGAAAGTAGAAAAGCAATCTTGAAAAGGAACTTACACTACCATATCAATAGAACAGAATAAAGAATTCAGAAATCAATGCCCATATGAAGTCAATTTATTTTCAATGGAGGTTCCAAGTCAATTCATTGAGGAAAGGAAAGTCTTTTCAACAAATGGTTCTGGAGCAATTTAGTAAATGCATGAAAAAAATCAATCTTGACCCAATCTTTATATCATCCCACAAATAAAAATTACTTCAAGGTGGATCATAGAACTAAATATAAATCTGAAATGCCAAAACTTCTAGTTATAAATGTAGAAAAATATCTTTTTAACTTGGGGTAACAAAAGATTTTTTGGACTGGGTCAAAAAATCATAACAAGAAAAAAATTGATAAATTGGACTTTGTCAAAATTAAAAATGTCTGCCCTTTGAAAGACACCTTTTAAAAAAGGCAAACTGCAGACTAGGAGAAAATATTCACAATACATTTATCAGATAAAAGAATCGTATCCAGAATACTCATAGAAGTCCTACAAATAACAACACAATTTCAGAATGGGCAAAAGACTTGAAAAAATATTTTATAAAAGAAGATATAGA
This sequence comes from Choloepus didactylus, assembly GCF_015220235.1. NCBI lineage: Eukaryota > Metazoa > Chordata > Mammalia > Pilosa > Megalonychidae > Choloepus > Choloepus didactylus. The sequence goes on from NC_051314.1 coordinate 88,366,115, forward strand.
GGTGGCTAATAAGCACATAAAAAAAGATTCTCAACATTCCTCATAGGCAAAATGTAAATTAAAACCACAATGAAACACCACATTTTACTATTATATATTGCTGGTGGGAGTGTAAAATTGTACAATAACTTTGGAAAACTGTCAGTTTTCTATAAAGTTAAACAAACACCCAACCTATGAGCTGACTATTCTACTTCTAGATTACTTAAGAGAAATGAAAACATATGTCCACAAATATTTATAGAAGTTCTATTCATAATTCCCCAAAAATTAAACAACCCAAATGCCTATCAACAGGGGAATGAACAAATAATTGTGGTATATTCATATCATGAAATACTATTCAACAGTAAATAAAATTATCCACAAACAATATGGGTGAATCTCAACAACATTATGATGTGTGAAGAAAGCCAGACACAAAAGTGTACTTACTATATGATTTCACTTATATGAAGTTCAAGAAGAGTGTTTACCTCTTAGGATTGGAAGAATTATCTAGAAAGTAATACAAAGAAATTTCTGGGATGGTGGTAATGTGCTGTAGCATATACAATTTTATATATATTTTGTCAAAACTCATACACTTGAGATCTGGACATTTGTCTGTCTATAAATTTTACTCAATTTTTTAAAATAAATAAAGAAAAAGATTAAAGGAAGTCAAGGAAGGGTAATAAATATCAAATATAGGCAAAGAAGATCCAACATGCATATAAGGATTCTTACCTGGGAGTCCACAGATCCCCAGGGGTTCCATAGATAGAATACAGAGGGTTCTGTGAACTTGGATGGGTAAAATATTACTTCTCATTTTTATTTACTCTTACTGAAATTCAGCAATTCTTTCAATTATGAATTTAGTTAATAAATGACAATAGCATTAGCAGGATGTGTGACTTTGTCCCCAGATATTTTTACATCACCTTACAATTGTCACAGACATTTTGAAATATTTATTTTCATACTTCAGAATTTTAGTAGCTATCAGACTCACCTCCATATCATGTACCATTAATAACTATGTTTTAAATGTAGTCTTCATATTTAATGTATTTACAAGGAAGCACATTAGATTGACTACTGTCATGGCAGCATGAGGAGTTCCACTGACCCACTCCCCAATGAAACTGTGAAAATTATTTTTAAAACAATAATCTAAAGACTCTGGAAGTGGTCCAAAAGGTAAACAGCAAATGAAAAAACCTCTATTCAAGATAATCTATGAAGATTTGGTATGTAAGGTGAGAATCTGTGGTATTTGAACCAAGATCACTCCCTCTCTCCCTCCATCCCAGCTCAGCAAGGCAAAGACTCTATTCCAGACTGTTGAAGTCAAGAACACAGGGCTTCCTATCCAGTGACTCCCAATCACAGGCCCTTTTTCCCAGGAGGAACAGGATGTCATCATTTGTCATCCTGTACCCAGGCACCTGTTGTTAAGGCTAAGTCTTGGGAAAGTGCAGTTGGGTGGTAGGGCCTCAATTTTTCTACAAAGCCTTAACTCACGAAACTAGGCTGTAACTTGGTCACAGCACACTGAGAATACTAGTGCCACAATTGTCCTTGCTCCAGCTTGTGATCAGTGATTCCATGCCAGGATAAGAAAGCTGAAAATACCTCGGGCTGGTGCCCCCTTTTCACTGAGCTCTCATCTCCTTGTACAGGATGTCACTCAGAGAGAAGCTTCCCATCAACCCCACCTCCAGCTACAGAACCCTGTCTCAGAAACTTTTCCAGTTGGGGTGGTGGGGAGCAAGCCATAAAAGAGAAAGCTCATAACCTCTCTCCAAAGGAACTGATCTTATATACAACAGAGTCTGCAGAAATTCACACCCAAGCACATTCTCAAGAACAGTGGAGGTTGTGGTGAAAGACAATTGTGTGGAGATTTGTAGATTTAAGGAAGATACCACCTAGACTGTAGGTCAGCAGTTTGCAGGAGAGAACCAGAGATTGAATCAGCTGGGAGAAGCTTTCCTGGGGTCAGAAAAAATATTAAACATGAACCTCAAACATTATTCCCTCAGAATTTGAATGATTTGGTTCATGGAGCAATTTATGCCAGAAGAAATTTTTGAAAACTATAGAGCCATCAGCCAGCAATTAGTGGAGTCTAACAACTGGGTTTGGTCAGGGGAAGAGAGGAAAAGAACAGTACCAAAACCATTGTTAGCCCAGGGTGACTGTGGGCATATCCAAAGCTTCACATCCCTGAGGAGCAACATGAGGCTTAACACTGTAGGGAAGAAATAGACTTCATTAAAATAATTCAGTCAGTCATTAAACAAATAAACAAGAAATTAACAATAATAAGTTCTGGGGGTGGCAGGTGCCAGTACCCAGAGTAGCAACATATTATCTAAAATTTTAATTTCATTATTATTTTATTTATTTATTATTAGTATTAGTTAATATAGGTTTTCAAATTTCTTTAAAATTTTGAGGTATGAAAAGAAAAAGGAAAGTATGACTCATATACTGGCAAAAGGAGCAGACAACAGAAATCGTCTGTGAGAACAACCAGATGTTGGATTTAACAGCAAAAGACTTCAAAGTAGCCATTATAAATATTTTCTCTTTACTAACAGAACCATGATTTAAGAGGTAAAGGAAATTGTGATGCAGTGTCACATCAAATGGAGAATAACAATAAAGAGATAGAAAATATTTAAAAAACCAAATGGAAGGACTGGAGTTAAAAAGTACAATAGCAAAAAATTCACTAGAGGGACTCAACAGTAGAATTGAACTGGCAAAAGGAAGAATTAGTAAACTTGAAGAGAGATCAATAGAGATTGTATAAGCCACATGGAAACAAAGAACAAAAATGAACAAACCTCCTAGAAATGTGAGACACCATTAAGCACACCACCATGCATGTAATGGGAGTACCAGAAGGAGAGGAGAGAGGGAAAGGAGCAGAAAAAATGTTTAAATAAATAATGACAGAAAACTTCTAAAATTTATTGAAAAACAGTAACCTAAAAATCCAGGAAGCCCAATGAACTTCAAGTGGGATACATGCAAACACATGCATAAAGAGACACATCATACTAAAAAGGCTGAGAGTCAAAGACAAGGAGAAAATCTTGAAAGCAGGAAGAGAAAATCAACTCATCACTTAGAAGAGAACTCCAGTAAGATTAAGAGTGGACTTTTCAGCAGGAACAATGGAAGCTAGAAGACAGTGTGATAACATATTCAAAGTGTTCAAAGAAAAAAACTCAACCAAGAATCCTAAATGCTGCAAAGCTGTCTTTCAAACATGAAAGCAAGGAACACTACTCAACTCACTTAGTGAGGACAGTATTATCCTGATGACAAAATCAGATAAAGATGTCACAAGAAAAGAAAAATACAGACCAATATCTTTCATGGTTGAGGATACAAAAATCCTCAACAAAATACTAGCAAACCAAATCCAGCAACATATTAAAAGAAGTTTACACCATGACTAAGTTGGATTTATCCCAGGGATGCAAAATTTGTTTCATATCTGAAAGTCAAATAGCATAATACATACCATCACAATAAAAAACAAAAATCACATGATTATCTCTACAGAAGCAAAGTATTTGAGGAAATCCAGCACCCTTTCATGATGAAAACACTCAACAGTTTAGGATTAGAAGGGACATTCCTCAGCCTGATAAGGGGCATCAAAAAAAAAAACAAAAACAAAAACTACAGTTAACATCATACTTAATGGTGAAACTCTGAATACTTTCCCCCTAAGATCATGAACAAGACAAGAATGTCTGCTCTTGACACTTCCATTCAACATTGTACTGGAAATTTTATTTAGGGAAATTAGGCAAAAAATTAAATTAAATTAAATTAAATTAAGATAAGATAAAAGGCATCCAGACTGGAAATGAAGAAGTAAAGCTCTCAATTCTCAGGAGACATGATCTTGTATATAGAAAATACTAAGGAAACTACTTTAAAAAACACACACACAAACAGACATTCTTCTCTAATTCATGATCTTAGGGGGAAAGTATATGTAATTCTATATACTTTCAATGAACAATCTGAAAATGAAATTAAGAAATCAATACTATGTACAATAGCATCAGAAAGAATAAAATACTTAGTTATACATTTAATAAAAGATGTACAAAACTTTAACTCCAAAAATTATACATTGTTGAAATAAGTAAAAAATCATCTAAATAAATTGAAAAACATCCTATATTCATGGATCAAACATTGTTAAGATGGCAATATTTCCCAAATTGATCTACAGATTCAATACAATCCCCATCAGAATCCCAACTGACTTCTTTGTGGAAATTAATTACAAGCAAATTATAAAATTCATAAGAAATGTTAAGTCACCCAAAAGAGCCAAAACAATCCTGTAAAAGAAAAAGCAGGAGGTTTTATACTTCCTGCTTTTGAATATGACTAAAAAGCAGTAATAATCAAGAAAGCATGGTATTGGCACAAGGATAGACATATAGGTCAATGGAATAGAATTGAGAGTCCAGAAATAAACTCATAAGTCTATGGTCAACTGATTTTTTATTTCAACTGATTTTTTTTTATCTTCATTTTATTGAGATACATTCACATACCACGCAGTCATACAAAACAAATTGTACCTTCGATTGTTCACAGTACCATTACATAGTTGTACATTCATCACCTAAATCAATCCCTGACACCTTCATTAGCACACACACAAAAATAACAAGAAAAATAATTAGAGTGAAAAAGAGCAATTGAAGTAAAAAAGAACACTGGGTACCTTTGTCTGTTTGTTTCCTTCCCCTATTTTTCTACCCATCCATCCATAAACTAGACAAAGTGGAGTGTGGTCCTTATGGCTTTCCCAATCCCATTGTCACCCGTCATAAGCTACATTTTTATACAACTGTCTTCGAGATTCATGGGTTCTGGGTTGTAGTTTGATAGTTTCAGGTACCCCAATTCTTTAGAATCTAAAAAGGGTTGTCTAAAGTGTGCGTTAGAGTGCCCACCAGAGTGACCTCTCGGCTCCTTTTGGAATCTCTCTGCTACTGAAGCTTATTTCATTTCCTTTCACATCCCCCTTTTGGTCAAGAAGATGTTCTCCGTCCCACGATGCCAGGTCTACATTCCTCCCCAGGAGTCATATTCCACGTTGCCAGGGAGATTCACTCCCCTGGGTGTCTGATCCCACGTAGGGGGGAGGGCAGTGATTTCACCTTTCAAGTTGGCTTAGCCAGAGAGAGAGGGCCACATCTGAGCAACAAAGAGGCATTCGGGAGGAGGCTCTTAGGCACAACCATAGGGAGGCCTAGCCTCTCCTTTACAGCAAGCGTCTTCCCAAGGGTAAAACCTATGGTAGAGGGCTCAACCCATCAAAACACCAGTCCCCTATGTCTGTGGTCATGTTAGCAACCATCGAGGTGGGGTAGGCCAATACCCCTGCATTCTCCACAGGCTCCTCAAGGGGGCACTACATCTTTTTTTTTGCCTTGTTTTTCTTTTTCTTTTTTTTTTTAACTTTCCCTTCTTTTTTAAATCAACTGTATGAAAAAAAAGTTAAAAAGAAAACAAACATACAATAAAAGAACATTTCAAAGAGACCATAACAAGGGAGTAAGAATAAGACAACTAACCTAAGATAACTGCTTAACTTCCAACATGTTCCTACTTTACCCCAAGAAAGTTACCTAATATAGCAACATTTCTGTGAACTTGCTACTACTATATCCATCAGAAATCAACAGACCATAGTCATTCCTGGGTATCCCCAAACGCCAAACAGCCCATCTGCTCTTCTTGGATTATTGTTCCCCCTTCCTTAATTGCTCTCTATTGCTAGTTCCCCTACATTCTACATTATAAACCATTTGTTTTACATTTTTCAAAGTTCACATTAGTGGTAGCATATAATATTTCTCTTTTTGTGCCTGGCTTATTTCGCTCAGCATTATGTCTTCAAGGTTCATCCATGTTGTCATATGTTTCACGAGATCGTTCCTTCTTACTGCCGCGTAGTATTCCATCGTGTGTATATACCACATTTTATTTATCCACTCATCTGTTGAAGGACATTTGGGTTGTTTCCATCTCTTGGCAATTGTGAATAATGCTGCTATGAACATTGGCGTGCAGATATCTGTTCGTGTCACTGCTTTCCGACCTTCCGGGTATATACCGAGAAGTGCAATCGCTGGATCGAATGGTAACTCTATATCTAGTTTTCTAAGGAACTGCCAGACTGACTTCCAGAGTGGCTGAACCATTATACAGTCCCACCAACAATGAATAAGAGTTCCAATTTCTCTACATCCCCTCCAGCATTTGTAGTTTCCTGTTTGTTTAATGGCAGCCATTCTAACCGGTGTTAGATGGTATCTCATTGTGGTCTTAATTTGCATCTCTCTAATAGCTAGTGAAGCTGAACATTTTTTCATGTGTTTCTTGGCCATTTGTATTTCCTCTTCAGAGAACTGTCTTTTCATATCTTTTGCCCATTTTATAATTGGGCCATCTGTACTATTGTCATTGAGTTGTAGGATTTCTTTATATATGCAAGATATCAGTCTTTTGTCAGATACATGGTTTCCAAAAATTTTTTCCCATTGAGTTGGCTGTCTCTTTACCTTTTAGAGAAATTCCTTTGAGGTGCAGAAACTTCTAAGCTTGAGGAGTTCCCATTTATCTATTTTCTCTTTTGTTGCTTGTGCTTTGGGTGTAAAGTCTAGGAAGTGGCCGCCTAATACAAGGTCTTGAAGATGTTTTCCTACATTATCTTCTAGGAGTTTTATGGTACTTTCTTTTATATTGAGATCTTTGGTCCATTTTGAGTTAATTTTTGTGTAGGGGGTGAGGTAGGGGTCCTCTTTCATTCTTTTGGATATGGATATCTAACTCTCCCAGCCCCATTTGTTGAAAAGACCATTATGACTCAGTTCAGTGACTTTGGGGGCCTTATCAAAGATCAGTCGGCCATAGATCTGAGGGTCTATCTCTGAATTCTCAATTCGATTCCATTGATCTATATGTCTATCTTTGTGCCAGTACCATGCTGTTTTGGCAACTGTGGCTTTATAATAAGCTTCAAAGTCAGAGAGTGTAAGTCCTCCCACTTCGTTTTTCTTTTTTAGAGTCTCTTTAGCAATTCGAGGCATCTTCCCTTTCCAAATAAATTTGATAACTAGCTTTTCCAAGTCTGCAAAGTAGGCTGTTGGAATTTTGATTGGGATTGCATTGAATCTGTAGATGAGTTTGGGTAGAATTGACATCTTAATGACATTTAGCCTTCCTATCCATGAACATGGAATATTTTTCCATCTTTTAAGGTCCCCTTCTATTTCTTTTAGTAGAGTTATGTAGTTTTCTTTGTATAGGTCTTTTACATCTTTGGTTAAGTTTATTCCTAGGTACTTGATTTTTTTAGTTGCTATTGAAAATGGTATCTTTTTCTTGAGTGTCTCTTCAGTTTGTTCATTTCTAGCATATAGAAACATTACTGACTTATGTGCATTAATCTTGTATCCCGCTACTTTGCTAAATTTGTTTATTAGCTCTAGTAGCTGTATCGTCGATTTCTCAGGGTTTTCTAGATATAAGATCATATCATCTGCAAACAATGACAGTTTTACTTCTTCTTTTCCAATTTGGATGCCTTTTGTTTCTTTGTCTTGCCGGATTGCCCTGGCTAGCACTTCCAGCACAATGTTGAATAACAGTGGTGACAGCGGGCATCCTTGTCTTGTTCCTGATCTTAGAGGGAAGGCTTTCAGTCTCTCACCATTGAGTACTATGCTGGCTGTGGGTTTTTCTTATATGCTCTTTATCAGGTTGAGGAAGTTTCCTTCAATTCCTACCTTTTGAAGTGTTTTTATCAAAAAGGGATGTTGGATTTTGTCAAATGCTTTTTCAGCATCTATTGAGATGATCAATTGATTTTTCCCTTTTGACTTGTTAATATGTTGTAATACATTGATTTTCTTATGTTGAACCATCCTTGCATGCCTGGAATGAACCCCACTTGGTCATGGTGTATGATTTTTTAATGTGTCTTTGGATTCAATTTGCTAGTATTTTGTTGAGGATTTTTGCATCTATATTCATTAGGGAGATTGGCCGGTAGTTTTCCTTTTTTGTAGCATCTTTGCCTGGTTTTGGTATTAGATTGATGTTAGTTTCATAAAATGAGTTAGGTAGTGTTCCATTTTCTTCAATGTTTTGAAAGAGTTTGAGTAAGATTGGTGTCAGTTCTTTCTGGAAAGTTTGGTAGAATTCCCCTGTGAAGCCATCTGGCCCTGGGCATTTATTTGTGGGAAGATTTTTGATGACTGATTGGATCTCTTTGCTTGTGATGGGTTGGTTGAGGTCTTCTATTTCTTCTCTGGTCAGTCTAGGTTGTTCATATGTTTCCAGGAAATTGTCCATTTCCTCTACATTATCCAGTTTGTTGCCATACAGTTGTTCATAGTATCCTCTTATAATTTTTTTAATTTCTTCAGGATCTGCAGTTATGTCACCTTTTTCATTCATTATTTTGTTTATATGTGTCTTCTCTCTTTTGGTTTTGTCAGTCTAGCTAGGGGCTTGTCAATCTTGTTGATCTTCTCAAAGAACCAACTTTTGGTGATATTTATCCTCTCTATTGTTTTTTTGTTCTCTATGTCATTTATTTCTGCTTTAATCCTTGTTATTTCTTTTCTTCTACTTGGTTTAGGATTGGTTTGCTGTTCATTTTCTAGCTTCTTCAGTTGATCCATTAGTTCTTTGATTTTGGCTCTTTCTTCCTTTTTAATATATGCGTTTAGTGCTATAAATTTCCCCCTTAGCAGTGCTTTTGCTGCATCCCATAGGTTTTGGTATGTTGTGTTCTCATTTTCTTTCGTCTCTATATATTTAGCAATTTCTCTTGCTATTTCTTTGTTAACCCACTGATTGTTTAGGAGTGTGTTGTTTAACCTCCAGGTATTTGTGAATTTTCTAAGTCTCTGATGGTTATTGACTTCTAATTGTATTCCATTATGGTCAGAGAATGTGCTTTGAATGATTTCAATCTTTTTAAATTTATTGAGGCTTGTTTTATGTCCCAGCATATGATCTATTCTGGAGAAAGTTCCATGAGCACTAGAAAAGTATGTGTATCCTGGTGATTTGGGATGTTATGTCCTGTATCTGTCTGTTAAATCTAGTTCATTTATCAGATTGTTTAGGTTTTCAATTTCCTTATTGGTCTTCTGTCTGGTTGATCTATCTATAGGAGAGAGTGATGTGTTGAAGTCTCCCACAATTATTGTGGAAACATCAATTGCTTCCTTTAGTTTTGCCAGTGTTTCTCTCATGTATTTTGTGGCACCTTGATTGGGTGCATAGACATTTACGATTGTTATTTCTTCTTGTTGAATTGCCCCTTTTATTAGTATGTAGTGGCCTTCTTTGTCTCTGAAAACATCCCTGCATTTGAAGTCTATTTTATCTGAGATTAATATTGCTACACCTGCTTTCTTTTGGCTGTAGCTTGCATGAAATATTTTTTTCCATCCTTTCACTTTCAGTTTCTTTGTGTCCCTGTGTCTAAGATGAGTCTCTTGTATGCAACATATTGATGGTTCATTTTTTTTTGATCCATTCTGTGAATCTATATCTTTTAATTGGGGAGTTTAATCCATTTACATTCAACGTTATAACCGTGAAGGCATTTCTTGAATCAGCCATCTTATCCTTTGGTTTATGTTTGTCATATTTTTCCCCTCTCTCTATTAATATCCTTTATTGTACCCATACCAAATCTCTTTAGTACTGAACCTTTCTCAAAGTCTCTCTGTCCTTTCTTTGTTTCTCTGTCTGTAGGGCTCCCTTGAGTATCTCCAGTAGGGCAGGTCTCTTGTTAGCAAATTTTCTTAGCAGTTGTTTGTCTGTGAAAAATTTAAGCTCTCCCTCAAGTTTGAAGGAGAGCTTTGCTGGATAAAGTATTCTTGGCTGGAAATTTTTCTCACTCAGAATTTTAAATATATCGTGCCACTGCCTTCTCGTCTCCATGGTGGCTGCTGAGTAGTCACTACTTAGTCTTATGCTGTTTCCTTTGTATGTGGTGAATTGCTTTTCTCTTGCTGCTTTCAGAACTTGCTCCTTCTCTTCTGTGTTTGACAGTGTGATCAGAATATGTCTCGGAGTGGGTTTATTTGGATTTATTCTATTTGGAGTTCGCTGAGCATTTATGATTTGTGTATTTATGTTGTTTAGAAGATTTGGGAAGTTTTCCCCAACAATTTCTTTGAATACTCTTCCTAGACCTTTACCCTTTTCTTCCCCTTCTGGAACACCAATGAGTCTTATATTCGGATGTTTCATATTATCTATCATATCCCTGAGGTCCATTTTGATTTTTTCAATTTTTTTCCCCATTCTTTCTTTTATGCTTTCATTTTCCATTCTGTCATCTTCCAGGTCACTGATTCATTGTTCAGCTTCCTCTAGTCTTGTACTATGAGTGTCCAGAATCTTTTTAATTTGGTCAACAGTTTCTTTAATTTCCATAAGATCATCCATTTTTTTATTTAGCCTTGCAATGTCTTCTTTATGCTCTTCTAGGGTCTTCTTGATATCCTTTGTATCCCGTACTATGGTCTCATTGTTCATCTTTAGTTCTTTGACTAGCTGCTCTAGGTGCTGTGTCTCTTCTGTTCTTTTGATTTGGGTGCTTGGGCTTGGGTTATCCATATCGTCTGGTTTTTTCATATGCTTTATAATTTTCTGTTGTTTTTGGCCTCTTGGCATTTGCTGAACTTAATAGGGTTCTTTTAGGATTTGTAGACCAATTGAAGTCCTTATGTCTAATTTATCAGATCTACAGCTTCGTGGAGTACACTTTCTCTAACTAACCAGCAGGTGGCATCCACGAGCCACCTGTTCTCCACAAGCCAGTTCTCCCCTGCTTAGCCTTTTTGGTGAGTGGGGGAGTGAGTCTTGTGGGGTCTAATTGGTGTACCAAGCTTGCGTGTGTAGTTGGTGTTGCCTGCCCTGTATATGGGGCATGTTTCTGGGCAGTAAGGGAGGGGGGGTGGCTCTAACAGTCAAATCTCCCTGGTGATCCTAGAGTTTTAAAGCTGCTGCAATAGTCTAATCCTTCAGTTCAGTCCTGCCACAGTTTGTCTCTGCCACTGACCCACAAGTCCTTGGTATTGGCATATGGCTCCTGAGACTTGCAAGTGGGCCCCTCTTCCAGGCTGTGCACCCCCTGGTCCTCTGTTGAGGGATGACTGTGCTATGTCACAGGTGAGTGCCGTCCCCCCAGGGTGGTTCTGGGCTGCTGGGCTGTGTAGGGAGGCTCCCAGTCTGCTGAAATGATGGCTGAATGGGGCTTTGTTAATTCACACTGCTCCACCTTCCCAACTCTGGGACAATCAGCTGAGGTTGCAGGGAAGGCTAATGTCCACGCCCAGTTTTGTGGTGTGTGCCTGTTATTTGAAGCACTTCCGTCACACTGGGTTGTCTGGGGCAGCTCTGGGCTATGGGTCTGGCGATGGGCAGGAGTGTTTCCTGTCCACCAGGATGATGGCTGTGAGCAGACACCCCCCTTTTCTTGGGATGTTGTGGTGTTTAGTGAATTTTCTCAGCCACTGGATTACTGCCTTTTGTCTCAGAGCTCTCTTAGTTCTGCTCTTGTCTTGACCTGCCCAAATTGCAAGTCTTTGAAGCTTTCTGTATTGGGCTTCTTAGAGTAATTGTGTTAGAAAAAGAAAAAAGGATTAAAAAAAAAAAAAAAAAAAAGGGCCCTCCTCAGAGATCTAATGGGTTATTGAAATGTTAAGAGACAAAGCAATTAGGGCCATTAAGGAAAGGTCCACAGGGCAGAGAGATCAGCTTTTCTTCGGGATTTGCATATGAGCCTCAGGGCCTGAGCTCTGCCCTTCCCCTTTCTATGTTCACCAGAACTCCAAAAATCCTCAGCTTTTATTTTGGAGTTTTTTGTGTTGTTTTTTTCTATGCCTGTCTCCTCTCTGCTGGGCTGGCTGCTCTCAGATTCTCTGGTGTCTGGTCTCGGTCTATCTATGGTTGGAGTTTGGATCAGTAGAATGAGTTTCTGATAAGGGCTGCCACTGCAGTTCTCCCTTCTCCTTCCCGGAGCTGACAGCCCCTCCTCCCACAGGACTGAGCCTGGCAGGGAGGGGTGCGGGTCCCCTGGCCACAAAAACTTACTGATTTCGCTGATCTCAGCAGTTCCACGTTTTCATGAGTGTTGTATGAAATATGCCCAAAGTCAGATTGCTCTGTGGTGTCCAGTCCACGCAGTTCCTGGCTTTCTACCTACTTTCCTGGAGGAGTAACTAAAACATACAGCTCACCAGTCTGCCATCTTGCCCCGCCTCCTCATCTGATTTTTGACAAGGGTGCTAAGAACAACAGGAAATGAACTGTCGTTTTAAATAGTATCGGGACAACTGAAAAAGAATGTAGTTGGATCCTCACCTCACACCTTATACAAAAATTAACACAAAATGGACTAAAGGTATATAAGACTCTTAAGAAAACACGTATGTGTAAATCTTTGTGGTCTTAGATTTGGCAAAGATTCTTAGATATGAAGTCAAAAGCACAAGCAATAAAAGAAAAAATAAATAATTTGGACTTCATAAGAATGAAGAACTTTTGTGCTTCAAAGGACATTATAAAGAAAGTGAAAAGGCAAACCATAAAATGGGAAAAATTCTTGCAAATCATATATCTGATATGTGATTTGTATCCAGAATATATAAAGAATGCATACAACTTAATAATAACAACCAATTATAAAATGAGCAACGGATCTGAACAGACATTTCTCCAAGGAAGATAAACAAATGCCCAATAAGTACATTAAAAGATGCTCAACATATCAGTCATTAGGGAAATGGAAATCAAAACCACAATGAGATATCACTTCGAATCTACTAGGATAGCTAGAATTAAAAAGTCAAATAATAACAAGTGTTGGCAAGGATTTGGTGAAATCATAACCCTCATACATTGTTAGTGAGAATGTAAAAATGGTTCAGCCACTTTGTAAAACAGTCTTGCAGTTCCACAAATGATCAAACATAGAGTTACCATATGACCCAGCAATTCCACTCCCATATACACACCCAAGAGAAATGAAAACATGTCCATGCATAAACTTGGACCCAATGTTTATAGTAACACTATTTCTAATATCAAAAAGGTGGAAACAAACCAAATGTCCATTAATGGATGATGGGATAAACAAATTGTAGTATATCCATACAATGGAATATTATTTGACCATAAATAGGAATAAAGTACATATACATGCTAAAACATGACAAAAGAGCACATATTGTATTATTCCATTTATATGAAATATCCATAATATAGACATCTATAGAGACAGAGAGTAGATCAGTGGTTGCTTAGAGCTGGGCAAGAGAATGGATAGAGGGATAGATCAGTGATAGCTGATCAAGGTGATGAAATGTTCTAAATTGACTGCCATGATGGATGTATGCATTTAGGAATATATTGAAAACCAGTGAATTATACACTAAAATTTGGTGAATTGCATGGCATGAGTTATATCTCAATAGAGCTGTTTGAAAATTAAAGGAGCACACACATTACATAAATATTGTTTCTATTTTAGTAAAACTGTACTTCAGTATAATTGTTTTCCTACACAAGCCTATGTATTTTATTTTATGCATTTAAAAAATTATTCTGAGAAGGAACTTACAGGCTTACATAGGGGTTCAAAAATCCTGGGATAATAGGATGACTTAAAACTCCATATTAAAAAGGAATACTGTGCACCTGAGAAAATTGACCCCGAGTGGTCAACATCAAGACATATTCTGTTAAAAACTATAGGACATTAAATAGAAAGAAAAGAAATCCTTTGGGCATCCATACAAATAGATCACTTAAAAGGAAAAGAGTATCAGTTTGTCATCAGATTTTCAACAGCAATGCTTTGTGCCAAAAGTCAAATAGAGTAACGTATTTTAGATGTTAAGATAGATAATATGAGCCACAGATTTTATATCCAACCAAACTGACCTTCAAGGATAAAGACCACAGGCAAATTGTTAGGAACATGCAAGAACTCAGAGAATATTATTACTGAGGAATCTATTGGAGAACAAGTTTCAAACAACCAAAATGATTGGAGAGGGATTAACATAAGGTAACCAAATATTTGATGAAAGTTTCTCTTATAGACAAAGATGAAATGATAGAATTAAAATTATCAGCATTCTGCAACTCATAATAAATTCATCGACCTAGTAAATGACCATCAATAGCTGGTACCATCACCAAAAAAAGAGGCAACCAGACATTGTATACCTCTTGGAAGAAAGAAATCAAACCTGTATCTGATAAAGCCTCTAGATCTGACAATTTATTGAAGATACAGGGAACACAATAACATGTCAAACAACACCACCAGAATGCAATCAGCAAAATCAAGACTGTGAAAGACCTTACAGGACAATTTTATTTCTTCAACAAAGTTAGAAAGAGGGAAAAAGATGGCAGAGGAACAGTATAGATTAAACGAGACTTGGGAGACATTATCAACCAATCACAATATATAAGACTTCCAGGATATATAGACATTGACTAGATAACTGAAACTATTAATGAATTTTGTTTATATTTTTAGGTTTGATGAAATAGGTTTATTTTAAGATTTCTTGTCTTTTAGAGATATCTACTGAATATTTATAAATCAGTTGATATGATATCTGGGATTCGCTTTAAAATACTCATGGGGTGGCAGGTAGTGTGTACAAATATTGCTGAAACAAAATAAGTCATATATTAATAAAAGTTGAAGCAGGGTGTTGGGTATATGATTAGGTGATTCTAATTTTGAATATTTTAAAAATTTTTCATCACAAAATGTATAAAAATTACAATGAGTTTGAGAAATGAGAAAATATCAAATGAATCATAATTTTTAGTTTCTTTTGCTTGAAAAACATTTTTTTGTTTTTATTTGACTGTGATTGCACATAGTGAATATAATAGGAATATACAATAAGGAGATGAGTAAGTTTACATCTACTTCATCCTTTTCATTGTCCCATTACCACACAAAGGAATTTTCTTCTTAAACTCTAAAAGTTGAGCATCAAGTACAGCAATACCAAATATTTAAATCAAATATTTTTAATGCTCAGATTGATGTGTTAATAAATGGTATAACTGAATTATTATTGTTAAAAGTATCTATGCTACAGTGGGATTATAATGTCTGGCTGTCTTCTTTCATTTCCTTTTGTTCCCAACACTTTCTTGGTGTTTCTTCAATTTACATTTCTAATAGTTAGCAGTTTAATTTTACATATTCTTTTTTTCTGTTTAAAATGAACTCTTAAAGCAGCTTAAGAAAAAATAATTTAAAATATTAGCATCAAAATATCAAGTCCCTAGAAATAATTCTAATGAAAATATGCAGGACCTCTACAGAAAAAAAATTAAATGATATTTAGAAAAATAAAGATATAAATACATAGAAAAATTCCATATTTGTAGATTGGAAGGCTTAATATTGTAAATATATAAAGGTGTAATTCATTAGAGGCAACAGTTTATAGATTAAGATCACAAAATCTTGAGCTAAACTGCCTGGCTTTACAACTTATTACCCTTGTGACTTTAGGGAATCTACTTGAGCACTTATAGCCGCTGCCTCATAGGCTTGTTAAAAGAATAAAAAGAATTCCTATTTATATGATTCTTACAACAAGAACTTTATGATTGTTTATAAACAAATAAATATCAATTCTCCCAAATTTTATTTCTTTATGCAATATAAGCCCAATCAAAATTCCAACAAGTTTAAATGTCATTGATCTTGACAATCTAATCCTAAAATTTATATGAAAATTCAAATGGCTAAGAATAGCCAAAACACTTGAAGAATAAGAATAAAAACAAGAGAACTTGATCTTCTAGGTATCAAGACTTATTACAAGGCTCTAATAATTCAGGCAGTGCAGTCATGGTGCTAGGATAGAAAAATAACCTAACGTCATAGAATAGAGAGCCTAGATAGAAATCACACCTCTACAAACACAAGATTTATTAACAAAGGTGGCACTGCAAAGCAGTAAGGAAAGGACAGTCTTCTCAATTCATGGTGCTGGGACAACTAGTTTTCCATATAGAAAAAAAAGTGACATCGGACTCCTACTTCATGTAGGAGACAAAAACAAATTTTCATTTACGTTATAGATCTAATTGGTAAACAAATTAAAAAAAAACTTTTAGAAGATAGTATAGAAGAATATTTACATGATCTCAAGGTATGGAAAATTTTCTTAAACAAGACATGAAAAAAGTGCTAATCAAAAAAGAAAAAAATTAAATGTGATTACATTGAAATTAAGGACTTCTGTTTATTCCCCCACCCTCCAAAAAAAGACAGGGAAATTGGTGAGCTGTGCATAGTAGCCTGTCAGGTATTATACTAATCTACCATCTGTTAAATATCAGCAACAGTGCTGAGCCACCAGACCTGAACTCTAGCTAGTGCTTTCACAAGAACTTTATGAAATGTGGTAAAGATAAAGTTTTGTCATCCTTCTTGTAAAATAATGCTATTTCTCAAAAAAAAAAAAAAAAAAAAAAATCACCCTTCGTGGAGATAATTATCATAATACAGGGAGGCTCTTTATACTTAAGCTATCCCAGTATAGTTAGCTTCAAAAATAGTTATATCACACAAGTGATTTATTGAGTAATTTGATCAGCTTAAAAGAGTAGAGTTTTGTTTTTTTTTTTTTTAACACAAAAACGTCTATATGGTGTAACATATTTGATATTCCTCTTCCAGGCTTAGTGGAAGGGTGTAAATATAAACGCTAAGTGAAAGACTCAAAGGTTTGATCTGTGCTTAAAGAACTAAGGTTAAAGACCCAGAGTTATTTCCATAGAGACGGGTGTGTATATAGTGACAGCAGTAACTGTCCTCAAGGGTGAATCCAAGGGTGTGGCAAAAGTTCAGAATATTTCTCTCTGTCTTGATTCAAAGATAGAGGGCGATCCATTAAAAGCTATCTCCACACTACCTGGATTGGATGCTATTTGTTGTCTTCGTTTCATGGATCAATTACAAAATATCAGCCTTCCCCTCAAAATGCTCCTGGAGGCTGACCGTTTCTCACCCTTATTGAATAGGTGATAGCCCCATGATCTTTGGGTAGGAAGCCTTTGTTTGCCTCACACTCTCTCTGGTTTCTGTTTGAGTTGCATTGATGTCCTAGGTACCAGCTGTTCCTAAAAGCTTTGTTCAGCATCTGGGTGGACTGTCCTTTGGCACACAGCATCAAAGACTGTGTGAGGAGAAAGTGAAGGTGGAAATAGAAGATTACATGTGGTATACTATCCCATTATCAGCCCTGCAGTCCCTGGCCAAGCTCACTGCAGAGACTTAAGTGCTGCTCCTATAGCTTCAGTCCTGTGAATTCTAAGCCCATCTGAAAAAGGCAAGAGAGAAAATTAGAACCCACCACCTCCCTGCCCCACCCCACCCCACCCCTCCATAACCCACACACACACCCACATCCCTCCACACACCCACACACACACATCCGCTCTTTCCTACCCCCATCCCCATCAGCCAGGGTGTTTAGAATCAGTAGGTTGTCATGGACTCACTTTGCCTTTTGCTGCTTATAAATTTTGGGCCTTGTTTGGATCCTAATTTTAACAAACCAACTGTAAAAAAAAAAGTTTATGAGACAAGCAGGGAAATTTGAACATGGCTGACTGGATAGTTGATTAAATTTAGGATCATTAAATATTTAGGTGTGTTAATGATATGATGGTTATTATATTTTCTAAGTATTTTATCTTTTAGAGATACATACTAAAGTACTTATGGATGAAACCATATGATGTTTGGGATTTCAAACTAATGCAGTGGGAATAAAAGAGTGGGTGACAGTATAGATGAAAAAGGTTGGTAATGTATTGATAATGATCGAAGCTCAATGACAGGAACATGGAGTTCATCATACTATTCTTTCTATTTTAAAAAATGTTTGAAATTTTAAATATAAAACATTTTAAAAATAAAAGTGCAAATAAGAAAAATTTATTTTGGGACTTTTGGGAATAAATAAATAGGTGCATAGAAAACTAACCAAATTTTTTAAATGAGGCAATCATTAACTCTAAGGGAAAAAAACAGCTTTATAAGAAAGAGAATGTAATAATTCTAATTTATGTGGCTCCACTAGGAACAAAATTAGTATAAAAACTAAATATTATTTAATGAAAAAGAATGTTACCAGCATATAAAATTTGTATTTTGTCATGTTATTTTCTATAAAGAGAAAAGATAGATAATTCAATTTTTCTCTGTATACTCAGTTGAGATTTATTTTTTATTACCAATAATTTAGAAAAGTTTTTCAGCTTCCTAACTCAAGTTATTGGCAATGTCATGTCAAGTTTTAAATTGGTTTTCAAATTCAAGGAAATTTCTATCAAGTACTTCCAGATATTAAGCTGTAAGATTTCAGGGCTTTTCAAATTTTCTTGTGCAGTGACTAATCTTTAATAGTTTTTGAACTGACAGTGCTCATTAATCAATTTGTTGCTGTCTTAATTTTAGCAGGTTATTGAGTTTGATAGTATTTTCATTGATGTCAACATTTCTCGTTAAATCAGGAAGATATCTGAATTTTGCCCATATGATTTATACCTTTTTATTACTGGATTATCAAACAATCTAAAATCCTAGCCATTACTTCTATTTGAGATTTATCTCTTCCTGTTAATGAATTCATGCTCTGCTACAGTCTGAATTGTCTGTTACACCTAGCCACTTGATGTCAAGATAATTTCCACTGATTTCTTACTTCCTCTTTATTACCTTTGTTTCATAGTCTATTAATTTCTAACTGAATTTCTCCTTAGTTATTTAATAAATTTCAAGTAACAGAAGAAACCCTCCATATATTTTCAAATCAGGAGCCTGTAATATTTCACCTTTTTATTGAAATATTCCAAATTGCAGTTAAAAGGAAATACTTACGCTCCATCTACTTTTTAAATAAACTTTTCAATTTTCCTTTATATTCAAATTTCTCTTCTGAATCTTTAAAAATATGTTTTAGAGTCTTTAGACTCTAAACCTATATTGTAAAGTTTGACTGGCTTTATAATGGGGAGACCATCATTTCCACAAGCTTATGGTGCCAAACCCCATAGGATACATTCGTATCAAGATATAGTCTTCATGCTGGGTCATCTAGCACAAGGGTTAGTAGAAAGCCTTTTCTATGCCAGAACAGCTAGCAATAAATTAACTATATGCAAAATGACTGCAAGCCACATATAAATATCCCACTAAAACCTTTAACTACATTTATTCTAGTTCAGCTTTCACTTAAGGAGAAACCAAAAAGGCCCATGGCCTCTCCAACACTACCCCCACCCCCCATGCAAAGGAAAGGAGGAAGGAAAAAGAAAGAAATTGCAGCCAATTGTGTTAAAATAAATTTCTCTTGCAAATTTTACAAAAATATATGCCCATGTTAACACCTTGCCAGGCCTCCTCCCAAAGCTTTAGAAGGGCTCCATGAAGATGGTTGCTGTAAAGGAGAGGCTAGGCCTCCCTATAATTGTGCCTAAGAGCCTTCTCCCGAATGCTTCTTTGTTGCTCAGATGTGGCCCTCTCTCTCTAGCTAAGCCAACTTGAAAGGTGAAATCACTGCCCTCCCCTCTACATGGGATCAGACACCCAGGGGAGTGAATCTCCCTGGCAACGTGGAATATGACTCCCGGGGAGGAATGTAGACCTGGCATCGTGGGACGGAGAACATCTTCTTGACCAAAAGGGGGATGTGAAAGGAAATGAAATAAGCTTCAGTGGCAGAGAGATTCCAAAAGGAGCCGAGAGGTCACTCTGGTGGGCACTCTTACACACACTTTAGACAACCCTTTTTAGGTTCTAAAGAATTGGGGTAGCTGGTGGTGGATACCTGAAACTATCAAACTACAACCCAGAACCCATGAATCTCGAAGACAATTGTATAAAAATGTAGCTTATGAGGGGTGACAATGGGATTGGGAAAGCCATAAGGACCACATTCCACTTTGTCTAGTTTATGGATGGATGAGTAGAAAAATAGGAGAAGGAAACAAACAAACAAACAGACAAAGGTACCCAGTGTTCTTTTTTACTTCAATTGCTCTTTTTCACTTTAATTATTATTCTTGTTATTTTTGTGTGTGTGCTAATGAAGGTGTCAGGGATTGATTTAGGTGATGAATGTATAACTATGTAATGATACTGTGAACAATCGAATGTACGATTTGTTTTGTATGACTGCGTGGTATGTGAATATATCTCAATAAAATGAAGATTTAAAAAAAATTAAAAAATAAAAATAAAAATAAATAAATAAATAAATAAATAAATAAATAAAAGAAGGGCCCCATGTAAACAAGTGAGGCTCTGAAACTTAAAACTTCATTAACATCACAGTAAACCTGCCAGTGTGGAACTAGGGATGTTTCCAGGTTCTTCCTTTTGCTTATCTTTATTTTCTGAGTTATCTGTAATGAATAGGTATTGGCCTTACCATTAGAAAACAATGGTAAGATAAATGTTATTTGAGAAACAAAGAAAAATAGAATGAAATGATTCAACTAGTTAAAAAAAAAAAAAAGCAATTAAATAAATTATTTTAAGCTCCCTGATGGAATGCTTTACAAGGTACCACAGGGGCACAAAGAGGGAAAGTTCAAGTTGTGCAGTTGTGGAGGAGGAAACAGGAAGATGGCCGCCAAGGCGCCAAAATGGAGGTGACCCTTAAAGCAGCTGAATCGTGAAGTAGGTGAGTGCTGGTCTAATAAAGGTTAAGGGAGGGAATTTATTCAATGGCTGTGATGTAGATATCCAAGTAGAGGGAGCAGTATGAGTATGAGTAAGGCAGGCAGGAGTAAAACCCCCAACATGTTAGGATGGCACAATGTGAATAGCGCAGGGGCAGGAATAAGACAGTAAGAGGAAATTATGTGGAGAGAGATAAACCTCCAGAAGTAGGTAATGATAACAACAATAATAATGTTTCTTTTACTGGATACTTAATATGTACTATGTACTCTGTTAAGCATTTTATGTATGTATTAGTTAATTTAACTCTCACAATATTAAGAGTTTAGTATTATCGTTGTTCTAACATTTATCTTTGTGGGGACCCAGGGCCCGGGCTCCCCCTCTAATGGGGGAATGAGGCCCCACAGCACATAGCAGCCTGCATGATCGGGACAGAAGTTGAAGGTCATCAGACCTCCTCAGGGAAGAAAGTATGTACAGATGGTATCATAAACAAAGCACTCAAACTCTCCTTCCCTGATCACTGTTGATAACAAACCTCCAGACCCCTGTATCACAGGACTCTACTGAAACTGTCTTCTCATACCCTATGGAATGTCTTTATTCTAAAGCCTTATGTTCCAATTTTCTAATGCTGCTGTTATGCAAAATACCAGAAATGGATTGGCTTTTATAAAGGGAATTTATTAGATTAAAAATTTACAGTTCTAAGGCCATAAATGTGTCCAGACTAAGGCATCAACAAGAGGATGCCTTCACTAAAGAATGGCTGATGGCATCCAGAAAACCTCTGTTAGCTGGGAAGGTATGTGGCTGGCATCTGCTGATCCTTTGCTCCTGGGTTCTGGTTTCAAAATGGCCTTCTCCAAAATGTCTCTGGGCTTTTCTCGCTTAGCTTCTCTGGAGCAAACTCTGGGCTAGCATCTCAAAGCATCAGCAAGCATCTGGGTCTATGTCAGCTCCCTTATAGGACTTCAGTGATTTAAGACCTACCCTGAATGGGCAGGTTCACATCTCCATGGAAATAATCTAATCAAAAGTATCACCCACAGTTGGGTAACACTCAATTAAAAGTTTAATGTCTGCCCTCACAAGACTGCATTAAATAACATGGCTTTTGGGGGACATATTATATCCAAACTGGCACACCTTATAAACTGTCCTTTGCACTCCCCACCCTTCCAGAGCACTGACTTCCAATTTCCAGCCAGCCACCACTGGGAAGAATCTTCTCCTGTTTATAAGTCCTAATAAACCCAAGTCTGACTCCCTGCCTGGTGTATTCTTTCGTCTTAGGGCTGCGCCAACCCAAGCCCGCCATGAGCTGCGTTGGAACGTATTTATCCATATAAAGATATTGAGGAAACTGAGTGGTTGGGTCACTTGTTCAGGCTTACTCAGCTAGGTGGTACAGCTTGGATTTGAACCCAAACAATCAGACTCCAGAGTCCATGTTCTTGACCATGACACTAGGTATGCAATGTTGGACAATGAAGACCCTTGGATGCCATATTAACAATTTGGGACTTTATCCTTCACTAGACCAAGGACAACTATGGAAGAGGTTTAAAAAGGAACATAACCTGGATTGCAAAATTCACTATATTGTAACTCTCCTCACAATCTGTAGGTTTCTTAAGGGAAGGAACTGACATTGCATTTTTGTATTCCCAGCACCATGCACAGTGATGCTACTTGACAACTATTCATCTAATGAATGAATGAGTGTCCACATATTTATCAAGCAATCAAAAGACACAGCAACTTGATGGAGAAATAGGCCTTGGCCATCACTGAGGTCCTTGGATGCAGTCCATCCCAGTTTGGGTAGTGGTATTCCAGGTCTACTTTCATTTCTTCCCTGCAATCTGAGGGGGCTACCTCTTTCCTCCATGGGGGGATATGTGTAACATGGACAGAAAAATCTTGCTGGAGACCCCCTTTCTCTGGAGACCCTCTAGTGATACTGCTGCCACTTATAACCAAGGTCACCAGCAGATTGTGGCTGCTCTTCTGGAAGTCAGCTGCCACCATTGTACTATAGAAGATCCTAAAGGAAGTTGAGCAATCTTCTTTCCTGGTGTCTTCTGAACACAGAAAAATTCCTTTGGCCAAGAATACCAGAGGAATTCAGTCTTACATAGAAGAAAGGGAAAGATGAGCCAGGCATGGTCTAAAGATCATGAACCATGGCCAAACCTTGGATCAAGCCTTGCTGTATCCATTACACAACTGTATGATCTTAGGTAAATTACTTAATATTTTTGAATCGTGGTTTGAAGATTAAAAGAGATAATGTAAGCTAACTGGTACAAAGTTCATTTAACCAGTAATTTATTCAAAGTCCTCTGGTAGTCCCGTCCAACTAGAAAAGTTTGTCTGGTGCAACCTGTTGGGAAAGTGAAAAGAGTTCATATATATTATTCAGACAGCACAGCCTTCCCAGTTCTTATGCCCCTACTACGTCTTTTACCAAAGGAGACAGAACTCCACGCATGGAAATGAATTAGCAAACTTATTATCTTTTGTATTCTCTGGGGCTCCAGGTTGGGCTGGATCTCCTTAAATCTCTTAGGTTGGGGGGTCAGAGTAATCTGTTCTAGGCAGGTTCTACCTCCGGGGATGGAGCTTCTTTGGTGTAAGGGGGCTGGAAACATGGACATACCTGACCCTTGATTCTTCAAAATAGCTATCTTGGATAGGAAACAGACTACCAGGAAAATCTGAGACTAGCTCAGATATTCCAGGGCCCTTTGCCAGTGGACAAGTCTCCCTGTGGATCCTAGGAATGGTCTGAAATCTATTTAAACTCCAGAGATGTGGTCAGACTAAAGCAGACCTCAAGAATAAGCTGTGCATGTGTTACAGTCAGTTCCCTGTCACTGACCAGTGAGAGGCAGACTCTACCTCTCTGATGTTGAGAGCCCATGTGATGTCCTGCTAAGTCAGTGTGTGCACCTATGTGCATGCACATGTGTGTGTGCAATGAGAGGAATGGTGTGGAGAGTACAGTGGAGTCAGAGGGAGTAGAAAATCAGGAGCTCACAACCCCGTAAATGAGCAGCTTGTCTATAGCAGAACTTAATGGACCCTCCCTCTGAGCCTGAAGTCAGTGCAGCCAGTGTCTTTGCCAGGGAGTGCAGAAGCCCATGGAGAAGGTCAGTGAAATGTGCTCATTTCTCCTGTGGTGGAAGCTGACGCTGCCTCTGTTGGCATCCATCAAACATGAAGGCTCCCTGGCTCCCTCAACAACCACCTGTGTTCAGATCACACCAGGACTCTGAACACAGTGGCCATGGAGGAGATGTCACAGATCTTGACTCCATTAACCTCCCCTTGTTGTTTTGCCCCTTCTAGACATCTAATTGTGTCTCTCTCATCCCAACCCTCCTCTGTTACTTTCTTCTTCCTCTGTAACTCCTCTCCGTGCTTCCATCAGGCTCTCTCTGCCTGCCCTCCTGCCCTCCTGGCTCTGGCTGAGGGGCAGATGGTTTGTAAATGACTGAGAGGGCCAGTCTGGTTTTGAGGAGCCCAAAAAACCAAACCAATTGTTCTCAGAGCCACCTGACTGAGAGGATTCCGAATTCCTGGATTAGGGGGTCAATTCCACATCATCCAAGGAAGTGTGCCATCATGCTTATGACAGCCTCTCGGTGTGTTTCCTGTTGTGCTTTTCTTCTTTCTGCTTTTTGCTGTCTCTTGTTCTAACTAACTTCCCCATATCCCTTATCTCCCTCTCTTTAGACCCCCCTTTCATTATATTTCCATCCTATTTCAGTATGAATAGCAGAAAGACCACTGTCCCCAAAGTCAGTTTTCACAGTTTATTGATATGTGGCCCTATCTCACAGAGATTTTGAGGATTTTTTTTTTTTAATTTTTTGATCCTTGCCTCTATCCCTCTCTAGCTACTTGACAAGTCACTGACTCGTTCTTGAGGTTTTATTTCCCCATCTAAGAAGTAGCTTTAGGGGCACCTTTTTAAAGCACCTAGTTCCTCACAGGAGCATATGAGAGAATGTAAACTGAACAGCCACATAAATGGAAGGGATTGTTGTAATTACTATGTGCTTCACAATCTATTCTTGTCTTCTCTTATTTTCAACTTTCCTGCTTTATTTTCTTATTTGGATTCATCTTCTGTTTTCTTGTATCTCTCCCTCATCCACTTTTTTTTTTTTTAACTGCCCCACAATTTCTCCTTTCCCATTTGTGTCTTTCTCTCCATCCATTTGTTTGTATGGATATTTTTCCTGTTTATCTGTGCATTGTTCTTTTCTGCTCCTTTAAGAAAAGTTGGCTGAGGGATCTCAAAGAGGCTTGTGAATATATTATAAAATGAGATAAAGAACATGAAGATCCCGTTTTGCCCATTTTCCCTAATATCCAGAGAATAAATAGAATGTAAAGTAAGTAGGGTGAGAAGTGGGGGGTGGAACAGGAGTCTAATCCACTATAGAAAATAATTTCCTGATCTGGAAAAGGGATCTTTTTAAAGCGGTAGTTTCTACCTAGGAATCGTCCATGGTAGTGAAGTATTGGTCAAGACTTTAAAAGATTTCTTCCAACATATGAGGTGCAAAGAAGAAAAGAAGTGAGAAAAGAAAAGTAAAGAAGGTAATGAACACATTCTCAGCAATTATTGTTTGTCAGTCACATTAAATATTAAGTATTGTTAACTGTTATTTCCATTATCAGTTAATCTTCATGACAATCAACAAGTCAGAGAGATTATCCCAAAATGTATTTAGTAAGTGATGAAAACTGAGATGTGAGCTGTGGTTTATCTAATTCCAAATCCTGAACTCATTCTACACATCTGCCACATATATATGGCTTTTACATATAGATGCTGCGTCTCAAAAAAGCCTCTATTTCACCCCAATGCTTTCTGTTTCATTGGCCAATAACTTTTTAGTTGTTTTCAAAACTTTCAGATGCAATTAACTCATCTCCCTCTCTTTGTCTTTGGTTTGTTTTGTTTTTTTTTAAACCCTCAATACAATTTTTTTCAGACAGTGTAAACAGCACTGTAGTTCATATTAACCATGGCTACAAAAACTGCTGAAAAGAGCCAATCTTGCATTCTTCAGTCACAGAATCTTCCATCTTGCACCCATAACCAAACCCTTTATATCAGGGACTAATCATTCTGTATGGATTAAGTGGTAACTTTTTCATCTTGTATTTTCCCTCTACCTTTTAGATTGACTGGGGCAGGGGGAGTTCAAATTACTTAAGCCTCTTTCTTCTGGTGGCTATTGTCAGGAGGAAGAATGTATTTTCAGATTTCTTTGATGTTTGCTTTATATATAATTTAGATTGGAACTCTGGCGGGGAGACAAAGAAAAACTATCAAGATTTTTAGTGGAAAGAATAAGTCAATATAGGATTCACCTAGAAGTAGGAAAATAGATTGAAACCAAGATCTAAAATCTGGCTATCTGGGCTAATACCCACTCTTGTGGCTAGAGCTTGTGTTTCTGTCTGGTCCATAGTGGTGAAGATCTTGCACACCAAGCAAGGGCACACTGTGTCAGTCAGACACATCACTAAATGTGAGGTCGAGTTCATGGCCTCTCTGTTTCAGGGAAATGGAGAATTTGCTGTAGATCCAACCATAAGGGGGCAGAATGTGGAAGAGTTGGAGAAAAGGAAAAGAAACTACATTTACCTTGGAAAAGATCTAGATAATATAATAGAAAATGTTATTAAAATTTAACAAATTTGTTAAATTTTTCTATCACATGGTAAGAAGAAAGTTGAACAGAAGTCTCAATCTTTGCTGAGGCTAGTACAACATAAATAGCACAAGAAGAAATGTATGTTAGACCTAGCACTTGATAGCAGTATCCTTTTAACTCCCATAACAGTCCCAAAAGCTATTTAGCTATTAATTCCACCATGACTTAAAGGAGCAAATTAAGTATCCTAAAACCAGTCCTCCTATGAGCTTAATGACTGATTTTCACAATGACAGTTTCACCTAAAATTCACTTTTATTAAATTCATAATATCTCATATGTAATTAGATCATTTCAACTCCTTTAGAGTTTTCTATTTTTGCATCTGTTTAAGGGTCTGTTTTTATTTTAATATTAGAAAAAATCATCTCAGAATATGACTATCTTAAGTTTGTATGTCTAAGAATTATTAAATTTGATGCATTTGGGTATATTATAATATGAATTTAACCCTTCAGAGTCATCTCTTAATCCGTTGATATATATTTTTAGATATCTCAAGACTCTTTTAGCCAAGGCCATACAGAATTTGTCTTCTTATTTCCAAAGGAATGGAAGCATCATGACAGGAATTTTAATCACTACTATATCCCTAGTGTCTAGGCTCTTAGTAAATATTTATTGAGTAAGTGAATAAATTATCTATCAAGTTCATTTATCCCCTTTTACGATTGCCAATATATTTAGTTGCACGCATACATATATATATTTATTAGACAAACTAGAAATACACAATATTTGTTAAGCATAAGAGGAATATCTTAAACACTAAGGAAGAAGAAGTGATGGGTAAAGGAGAAGTGTGTTTGGCTTTGGTGCATGTTGTAACAGCGAAGTCAGCATAATATGGGATGGTTCAATATTACTGCACACATAATATCACTTTCTACCTCAAATATGTCCATAAAGAGACATTATAAAAGTAAAGAATGCTGAGATTTTTTAAATGGAAAATAGAGAGAAGCATAAAAATATATAAATCTTTCATAGCTCCACCACCTATAAGCAGTCACTCTTAACATTTTGGTGAACTAACTTCTTTCCAATCTTTTGTCAGTGTACAAATACACAGATATATGTTTTGCTTTTTCACTTAAAATTATGTGTTTCAACATTATTACAGTGTTCATGAACATTTTTCATGACTGCATAATATTTCCTTTTCTATGGCACTATTTAACATTTCCCTATTACAGATCCTAATTTTTGCTCTCATAAATAATGTTAGAACGTGAAATTTTTTGCAAAAAAACTTTTTCTCAATTGGTAATTCTTTTCTTAAAGTAAATTCTAAGAAATAGACTAACCTATTCATTTAGCAAGCTTATACACCTACTATGTACCAAGCATTTTACAACTATTAACTCTTAATTCTCATAATAATCCATTAATGTAGGTACTATTATTATAGTTCTCTTTGACATGAGGAAACTGAGGTACATTAATGTAAATCACTTCAGTTTGCACAGCTGGTTAAGTGGAGAGGCCAGGATTTGAATCCAGGTAATTGAACTCCAAGGTCTATATTATTAAAGGAACCCTACATTAAAGGGAATGAACATTTTGAAAGCTTTGAAAGCTTTTGGTACATGTTGCTTTACAGCCAACAGTGGAATGGAATACCAATTTAAACAGCACTAATATTATAACTTCAAAAAATCTAATTGAATGCTAATTTAATGGATCAGAAATTATATGGTATCTAATTGCTTTTAAACTTTTGATTACTAATGAGTTTGAGTGCTTCGGGATAATTTTTCCTCTTTTATGAATTCAAAGGTTTTGCCCTTTTACCTCTTAAGATCTTGGTGTTTTGATCAACTCTCTACATAATAAATTAAATATAATTTGCTTCTTTTATATTCATATTTTTCTAGTCAGTTACTAGAAACAACTGTGGTGCTTATTATTTTTTTAATATACCAAAGTTTTCCATTTGATGTAGTCAAATCTGTCATTTTCCCCTTTGTGATTTCTTCTATGGCTTAGACAAACCCACAAGCTCAAATTCCCGTAGTGGCCAGAGAGATAATGCAACTGAGTGAGGTGAGGCTAATGTAGATCAAATGGGAGTCTTGGGGACTGGAAAGAACCAGAGGCTTGTCCACGCAGGGAGACCACCACTAAACTCCAGTACAGATCTTCTCATTTTTCCTGAGAAGCTAGAATCCAGATTTTTATGGAGATATCCTTTACGGGAAACACTGAAAACTTAATAAAACATATCTGTATAGGCAGATGGATGCTGATTTATCATCCCTTGCTCAGAGTTCTCCTTCATTCCAAATTTTAAACCAAATACTCAATTCTATATTTTTATAGAATTTTATATATTAAAAATTTTTATATATTTAAATTTTTATACATCCACAATTAGGATTGTGGTGTGACGTGAATATCTAAATGCTTCCTTAAAACTAACTAGGGGAAAGAGATTAATTTACATTTCTCTTTTGTCTTCCCTGGCCCTCAAGCTTCTCTCTTTCCTTCTTGGAAAGCAGAAGGATCAATGAAGTAATGGAGAAGCATGGAATATTATGATGGTGGTTTCTCTAATTTTAAAGGAACACTTGTCCCTTTTTCTCTACATAATTGACATATCAAATGCCTTCATTTCCTTATTAATACTATATAATTTGTTTATTTTAAATTAAGCAGAAGAGTCCTTACAGAAGTGGGTTTAAAAACTCCTTGAAATGCTCAAAAGAAAGCTAAATAGAAAGGGAAAAGTATAAAAAGTAATGCAAAATTTCAATCAATCTAATAATGTATTAAATATTGCAAATTTGGTAAATGTGAATTTCAGACAGATTTCATTTAGTGAGTTGTAAAGTTAGAAAATGGCTCAACAAAAATCACACTGTTTAAGTATTCATAAACTGTTCAAAAAACATTAATTAAAAGTTTACTCTGTGCTGGAGAAACAGTAGATATTTTTGTCCCATTGTTATGATTCTGTAATTATTTTGACCTCACTATTTTGACTCTGGGAGCAGGCTGATTCTGTTTAATTAATACAAACATTAAAATCATGATTATTCCAGCACCAATAAATTCTTGATGAGAAAATAGTGGACCTCATTAAGTTAAATTAAGTCTTTGATCAGTTTTTATACAATACACAAGTATTTCCAATTTTGTCATGTGACTAAAAATACAAAAATTATTTTGATCTAGTCCAATTCATTATGTGTAACTTATCAACAGTTTTGTTTTATCAAAGTCTTTTGTTCAACTCAAAGTTTACTATAATAGCTTCTACACTATGAATTTTCTTCTGTAGGGATTATTTCTATGGAGTCTTATTTTCACATGTCAAAATTTTTAGATCTAAATCTTACAACATAGAGTTTTATCTATTTTTAGTTGTTTTAATTACTTCTCTCAGTTAAATTTAGTATTTACTTCTTAGCTAATGCATGATAAAAATGTTAAATATCTCAATATTATTTTAATGCCAAGAATTGCCTATTACAAAGCCATTTTAATTCTTCTGATTATTTTTTGGATGTTATATAAACTCTCTACATGCATTTGTGGCTGAGTGATCAAATAATGGATTCAAAATGGTGGGATCAAAAGAGCTTGATTCTAAAAAATAAACCTATTTTCACTAAAAGAAAGGGAAAAATTGTCAGGCTGTTGGAGAAGATTTTGCTTAAGAGGTGGTGTATGATCTGCATCATAAAAGATGAGTCAGAATTCACCAGATACCAATGGGGTGAAGGGTGTTTCATAGAGAAGGACCAGTATGTGTAAAAGCATGACTACAAGAAGGAGTGGAGTGTGTGCGCAGTAGGCATGAAATAGAAACTGAATGAAGAATGAGTGAGTTTGTGTATGTTAAATGGCATGAAGGGGTGGAGGAGTAATGAGAGATATTTAGGAGGTTGACATGAAGGAATGAAAGGTTAATTGGATGAATGAGGGAGAAGGGGAAGACCACATCCAATCTCCTGCTTAAATAAATAGATGTATCTTGATGCTATTAAACAAGAAAGAAAACACATTAAGAAAGTGCAGGCTCCAGTCAACTCTTTGTTTTTGGACCATTTTGAGCTGAAATCAGACCTGACACATTCAAATATGTACTATTTCCAAAGATAACAGAAAATATTTTTCATCACTCCTTGGTCAGTCATGCTGCTTTCAAATCCTTTGTTAAAATCAGTAAAGTATTCTTTCTGTCTAACCTAATATTCTGACTGCACTTAACCTTCATTTCCTATTGTTCTGTTGTTGTGAGAGATAGAGAACAGCTGTTCACCATATTTGAATAGGAGTATTTCCCAGGATGTTTTTCCTTAACATTTTTGTTAAGGAATCTCTCTTTAAAAGTGTTCTTCTAATTCAATCCCCTCCATAACACATAATCCCTTGTTTCAGGGATGATTTGGTCAGCCTGTTGGCCAGTGGTATTATATACACTGAATTTTTTTAAAATGCAAAAGTATACGCTTATTTAGTTCTTGTTATACTCCTCCAAATCTCCAATCAATTTCGTTTTAGTTGTTTCTTTTCTTATTTCTGGAAACTTAAAGGTTAATAAGGTAGTAGGGACAACAAGGCATGGTAAAAAAGCCCATGAATATTTAGCCTGAGGCTATAAGGTTTAATAAGTGACTTCAAATCTCTAAGAGATTTCCCCATCAAAATAATCAACATTCTTTACCATGGATTAGACTCAAAGAATGAGGGATATAACTATGAGGAAACATGGATTATACATATATATGTATATTTGTGACTAAATGGGACATTAATTAATAGTATAACCTTCTTTAGGACGTGGTGGCATCTCTGCCCTGAGCACCTTGGTGTCCTGGAAAAGAAGACTTGGTCTGAGTCTCATTACTTTCATTTACTATCTGTATAACCTTGGGCAAGTTACTCTAGCTCTCTGATCCTGTTTTCTTGTCTGTAAAACAGAAATGGTGTCTACTTCATAGGATTGTTCTAAGAGTAGTTTTGTAAATTATAAATCACTATAAATGTGAAAAGAAGTTTTATCTGAGTAGACCTTCATCTGGAATGGTTTAAGAGATGTCATGGGAAGGGTTCTATAAGCTAAAAGGGGCACTGTGAAGGTTAAGTTCATTTGTCAACATACCCAGGTTAGGGTGTCCACTTGTTTTGTCAAGCAAGCACTGGCCTGATTGCTACTGTGAGGACATTTCGTGGATTTAAATCATCAGTAAGTTGATTGCATCTATGGCTGATTACATCCACAAGCAACTGAGGAGATTGCCTTCAGCAATGAGAGACATTTCATCCAATCAGTTGAAGGCTTTAAAAGGAGAAGTGATGATTTCAGTAGTCTGAAGAGAGAATTTCCATCTCTACTTCAGCCAGCCAGCGTCTCCTGTGGAATTCATCGAAGACCTTCATCGGAGTTCCCAGCCTGTGGCCTGCCCAGTACAGTTTGGACTTGCCCACCCTCCACGGTCGCGTGAACCATTTCCTATTAAAAAAAATCTCATAATATTTACATATTCTCTCTCTCTGTCTCTCTCTGTGTATATATATATATATACACATACATACATATATACATTTGTATATCTCCTGTCCGTTCTGTTTTCCAGAGAGCCCTAATACAGGCACATTCTCTTCCACAGTGGACCCCAATATCAGACTGTCCTTCGGAGGCTAGCTCCTCATCAGGCGTCATGAGGTCATCTCTCTTACCTGCTGCAGTGACTCGGTGACAAAAGGAACATTTCCAGTCATAGTAACAGAATGAGGTAAGACTATTTCCATGATATTGTCCCATTGTATGTACATGTTGTAACATATGTAACCAGGGCTTGATTGAGGGATATTTGGATTATTTCTAGAATGGAGGTGAACTGTGGTTCAGCAGTATTTCCTGCAACTTCCTTCTAATGGGAGAAATGTAGGTAAAAATTCTGGTCTCCTCATGGGCTAAGGCAGAAACATGGAGAGGGAGAAATGCTTCCTACTCCCAGCAGTGTCATCCGCAAATAATGATAATTCTGCCTGTTCTAGTTTGCTAATGCTGCCAAAATGCAAAATACCAGAGACGGATTGGCTTTTATAAAAGGGGGTTTATTTGATTACACAGTTACAGTCTTAAGACCATAAAGTGTCCAAGGTAAGTCATCAACAATCGGGTACCTTCACTGGAGGATGGCCAATGGTGTCCAGAAAACCTCTGTTAGCTGGGAAGGCACGTGGCTGGTGTCTGCTCCAAAGTTCTGATTTCAAAATGGCTTTCTCCCAGGACGTTCCTCTCTAGGCTGCAGTTCCACAAAAATGTCACTCTTAGTTGCTCTTGGGGCATTTGTCCTCTCTTAGCTTCTCCAGAGCAAGAGTCTGCTTTCAACGGCCATCTTCAAAATGTCTCTCATCTGCAGCTCCTGTGCTTCCTTCAAAGTGTCCTTCTTGGCTGAAGCAAGCTCACTCCTTCTGTCTGATCTTATATAGTGCTCCAGTAATTTAATTCAGGCCCACCCAATGGGCAGGCCAACACCTCCATGGAAATTATCCAATCAGAGTCATCACCCACAGTTGGGTGGGGTGCATGTCCATGGAAACACTCAAAGAATTACAATCTAGTTAACACTGATAGGTCCACCCACACAAGATTACATCAAAGATAATGGCATTTGGGGGGACATAATACATTCAAACTGGCACACTGCCCATTCATTCTTATCCCAGTGGTATACTGGAGCCTGCTGGAACCAGCTCACAAGAGCCAATTGTTAAATTTTCAGGGTTCTTAAGAGCTGGTTGTAAAACACAGCCATTATTAACAAATTATATAAACTTCAACCACATAAGTTGTATTAAAAAGCAAAGGCAAAAAATACTCAAAATTCATCACTTTCTACATTTTTCACATTTCATTACTACCTATGCTCTTGATGTTTTTGCAGCTACCATATCTGTATGGTTGGAAAACTATGTAATAGTGGACTACTGCACATCCCTTCCCAGCTCCATGTTTATGATATCACATTGGTAGCTTGAAATTAGTTGTGGTGAGAGTATTTACATCACGGAAATTGCAAATGCTGCAAATCAAGTCCCCATCCACTCCAAAAGCCATATGGTAAACATTTTTACCACCACACCACTCCTTTAGTTCTTTAGTCTAGATGCTTTGGCTAGAACTTATAGGGCATCTAAAAGACTACAGCAGTATGAAGTAATGGTTGACAATGCAGCCTCTGGAATCAGTCTCCTTGGATTTGAATTTGAGTTTCACCACTTATTCTCTTCATGATCTTGGACAAATTACTGAGCTAGTCTGTGCATGTGTAAAATGAGGATGAAAGGAAGACTTACCTACCCCATAGGATTTTTGTGAAACTTAGAAGACTTACTGCATATAATGCATGTAGAACAGTGCCTAACACATAGTATGTACTTCATAAATGTTAGCTATTAATATATTAGATAAATGCTTTATGATGTGGTAGCATCTTTCTATTCCTATATTAGTAAAGATTTTTTTAAAATCAGGTATCAAATACTAACTTTATCGAATGCTTTTTTAATATCTATATAACTAATTAGAAGTTTTTCATCTTTGTCGTATCACTACAGTGAGTTGTATTAGTAGAGTTCCTAATATTAGAAGAACCTTAAACTCCTGGAATGAATGTCACTTGGTCATGGTGCATTATTCTTTGAATTCACTGCCAGATTCCATCTGATAATAATTTATTTACCTTTTTCATCGTTATTAGTAAATTATCTTGGCTCCAATTTTCATTTGTGTACTTTTTCAGGTTTTGGTCTCAATGGTTTGATAGCTTTGTAAGAGTAATGAGAAAGCTTTCTCTTTTTCTGTTTTTGCATATACTTTCCGTGGTCTTAGAAAATATCTTGATTGCTAAAGATCTGAAAGGATTCACCTATGGAACTATCAGGGCCTAGAATTATTTGGAGGCCTAACTCTTTGTCACATTTCTCTGTTGTCATTGTTCTCAAACCTGGCTGCACATTGGGGAGCTTTAAAAACTAGTGATGCTTGAGTCTCACCCAATATATTCTGTTTTAATTGGTCTGGTGTGCAGCCTGGGCATCAGGATTTTTAAAAACTCCCCAAGTGACTATAATGTGAAGCAAAGGTTCAGAACTACTTTATTTCATTCTTTTCACTCAGGCTATTAGTTTATTTTTGTTTCTATCTTTCCTTCAGTGAATTTTAGTGATTTATATTTACTGATAAAATAATCTATTTCTTCCAGGTTTTCAAACTGATTCTCATACATTTTGTAGAGTTCTGTTGAGTAATTATTTTTATTTACTTTGTGGCTGGGATTATTTCACCCTTTTTATTACTAATTTGTGTATTTGTGCTTTCTTCTTTGTCCCACTTAATTTTTGTTATAAGCTAAATAGTAGCTTTTATCTATTTTATTGGCTTTTTCAAAGGAACAGTTCTTGAATTTATCAATTCTACTACTTTTCTGTTTTTTAATTCAACAATTTCTGCTTTGATCTTTACTTATTTTCCTTTCTCACCTTTCTTAATTTTGTTTATCTGCTTCTCATCTCTTGAGCTATTTCATTTTGTTTCACTTAACTTCATTTATCATTATTTTTATTAAGTAAATATTAACTAAATATTTCAGGATATTAATTTCTCCTTTAACAAATATCTATGTATAGTATTTATTACCATATGATACTTTTTATTATCTGTTTCTTTAGATAGCTGTAACTGATTTCCTGTTTGAGCTAACAGTTGTTTTTAGGGGGGCTTTTGGTTTTTTTGATTTTCAAGTAGGTGGGTGTTTGTTTTCATAGTCAGATCTAGTTTTGTTTTCATGACAGAATTGCTTCAAAATGGGTTGGACAATCCTAAAACATCAGCGCAATCGAATTTAATTGCACATGCTTAATACTAGGCACTTAAAAAGGAAAAGCAACTGATACATTGAGTTTAATAAACAGAAAGAATTGGCACCATGCCTTTCCATCCTAGGCAGGTAGATCTCCTAGTTTGAGCCTTCTTCTGAATAAAGTTGTTGAGATTCAACTCACCATCCAAAAGGATGGATGTTTTACATCAGGTACATAATCGTAGGTGTGTGGCCAGGACTAAAGCCTTTTTCAGTACTTCTTTTACATGCTCTTATCAGTAGGAAGCAAATCCATACTACGGTCATTACATTAGGCAAAGATCAGCAAACATTTTCTGAAAAGGGTCAGATATGAAATATTTTAGGCTTTGTGCACAGGGTTGATAATATTGCATGGGACATACTTATAAAAAATTATTCGTTATCTGAAATTCAAATTTAACTGGGTGTCCTATATCTTTCCTTGCTAAATCTGGTTCATTTACAGCCCATATGGTCTCCGTGGGAATTACTCAACTACGCTGTTGTAATGAGAAAACAATCATAGACAATAGGAAATAAATGGGTATGTCTGTGTTCCAAATAAACTTTATTTACAAAATAGGCAGTGGGATAGATTTGGCCTGTGGGCCATGGTTTGTACACCAGTGCATTAAATCGGTGGTTTTCAGTCTTTAGCATGCATCAGAATCACATGAAAAGCTTATTAAAACACTGATTGCTGGGCCCCATCCCGAGTTTCTGATTCAGTAGATCTGGGGTGAGGCCCAACAATTTGCATTTCTAACAATTTCCCAGGTGATGCTACTGCTGTTAGTCTGGGAACTACACTTGGAGTACTGTTGCATTAGCAGAAATTTATTATTACCTTTTTATTTCTAAAACCCACTCAAGGGAACAGAGGCTTATTTATTATTCATTCATTCAAAGACTCCATCAATCTTATGAAATGAAAACTTTTAAATGCTGGAATCTAAAAATTCTCATGGCCAGAGCCTCTTGTCCAGCAGGACCTCCCTAACACATACAGCACCTTTATTTAATTAGAAAAAGTCACTCCCTCTCAGGGAAAAATTTTTAAAAGGCACCACTTGTACCAAACTCATACAATCCCTCACCAGAGTGCACAGCTTGACAACCTGAGTGCAACTGGATTCCAGCATCTACGCTTTTCTTCAGGAGCCTTTGTATAGTACACAAAATGTTCTACCACTCCTGGAGGACTTACGGACCAGAAGAATGCTATCTCCAATTCATTTCATCAAAACAACACAGTCTAAATTTAAAATATTCAGTGCTTACTTCTTTTCTTGAAGTGAAAAAAAAACAAATTTCTTAAGGAAAATTCCATACACAAGCTAATATCTGCTCTCTTTCCTTCATATCTTAAGATGGGAAATCATAAACAGAATTTTGAGAATTCTTCTGTATAGTTATTGAATGTTTCAGTGCACTGAATATGGTCTGAACTGTTTTAGCTCTTTGGAACTCAAAGTTTTTTAATAGTCTTTATCATTTACTATTTGATTAAATGTTCCATGACCCTTCAAAAAAGGTGCATTCTCTGGAGGTGACAAAGCTTAAAATTTGCATACTACATAATTGTATCTTTTTATATTATGTATTACACACATATTATATGGGTGCTCTAATAGGGGTATTCTGATGATGGGGTATGGTATAATCCCATTACAGAGCAAACTCTCATGCATGTTTTGGTACCTCGGGCACCTAGCACAATATTTGGAACATGGTAGCATTCATTTATTAAGTGAATAAAACTTTTTTATTTTGGCTGTAAAGTAGGATGGAGTGCAATTGTCTCAGTGCTCCATTCAAATAAAATGAGTTTTCACCCTTTTTCCTTCCTCCCAAATGAGCTTGTAGCAGATACCTGACCTGCAGTAACTGCTACATCCCTTCCAGAAGACACACTTCTCCCTGCTTAAGTTCCTGTGACAAGTTCACTCAACCTTTGTATCAGTCTTAAAACCTTTAAAATATAAACACAGAAAAACAATGCCTGAAAAGAAGTGAACTAAACCATTAAAGTGGTTTTTCTCTGGGTGATTATGTATACTTGTTTGCATGTTTTTGCTTTCGCTTTCGCTTTCTGGGGTTTTCAAAATGTTCTATGGTGAGTGAGCATTACTGTTATAGTTAAGAGAACAATGAAAATTTTTAATTAGAAAAAATCAGTCATTCTTTAATCTGAAATTTCCACTCTGGTCTGAGTTCTGTGCATCAAGGTATCACAAACAAAGTAAATCCTCTCTTCTGTATTGAAAACCTATTAACATTTTTAAAAGGTTCTCAGATTTTCCCTGGGTCTTGCCCTCAAAATTTCCGTCAAAGGTTGTCACATGGTTCTAGCCCCTTAACCATCTTGTTTGTCTCTGAACACAGCCTCATCAGTGGATACAACATTTTATGTGCAGCTTGATGGACACAAAATACAATAGAGCTTCCCTAGGTTTATAATATCTTTCCAGCCTGCATCTAGCACTGTTATTTTGCCTGCCCATGAAATTGCTGACTCACATGGAGTTGACTTGAATTCATGTCTTTTTTAAATATTCACCCACAATCTGTTTTTATACAAGTAAGTTATCCAGGGGAGCACCTAGACACAAGTCTCACCTGTGCTTTTCCTGACCTACCTACTCCAGCAGGCCCCACGTGGTGGACCCACGGAATGGCAGCACTGTAAACGAGTTCATCCTCGTGGGCTTTGAGCAGAGCTCCCCTTCCACTCGGGCACTGCTCTTTGCCCTCTTCCTATTCTTCTACAGCCTTGCTATGACCATGAATGGCCTCATCATCTTCATCACCTGGACAGACCCCAGGCTCAACAGCCCCATGTACTTCTTCCTTGGCAACCTGTCCTTCCTGGATGTCTGCTTCATCACCACCACCATTCCCCAGATGCTCATCCACCTGGTGGTCAGGAACCACACTATCTCCTTTGTCTCCTGCATGGTCCAGATGTATCTGGTCTTTGGTGTGGGTGTAGCTGAGTGCATCCTCTTGGCTTTTATGGCCTATGACCGTTATGCTGCTATATGCCACCCACTTAGCTATGCCCAGATCATGAGCCGCCAGGTCTGCATGAGGCTGGTGGGCACTGCCTGGTTATTTGGGATGATCAATGGCATCTTTCTTGAATATATGTCATTCCGGAATCCCTTCTGCAAAGACAACCACATAGAAAACTTCTTCTGTGAGGCTCCCATAGTCATCACCCTCTCCTGTGGGGACCCCTATTTCACCATGAAGGCGTACTTTGCTGATGCCATCATAGTACTGCTCAGCCCCATGGTGCTCATTGTGGTCTCCTACGCCCGCATCCTGGCCTCCATCCTTGGCAGGGCCTCCTCCTCAGGCCGGGGGAAGACCTTCTCAACTTGCGCCTCCCACCTGACTGTGGTCATCTTTTTCTACACCTCAGCTATGTTCTCCTACATGAACCCCCGTAGCACACATGGGCCAGACAAGGACAAGCCTTTCTCCCTTCTCTACACCATCATCACCCCCATGTGCAACCCCATCATCTACAGTTTCCGCAACAAGGAAATGAAGGGAGCCATGGCGAGGGCCCTTAGGAGGAAGGGCCTGGCCCAGGCAGAGGCTGTGTAGCAGGAAAGCTCCTGGAGGGGCAGCTCCCTCCCCTGCAGTGGTGACCCTTCCCCTGGCCCTGACACATGGGTAACTCTCCAGTAGTGAAAGGCTCCTGGAAAGAGTATTCATGGATTCCTCTGTGGCAGCATCAGACCTGAAATTCCTTCTGATGTCTAATGCTCATCTATGTGAACTTCATTTCAATATACAATGATCCCTCCAACCTTCTCTCAGAAATATATTTTCATGATTGGGTGCAGTGAAATGGAGAATTTTATTCCAGAATTTGGGTAAAGGGAGGCTGCATCTAAAGAGAAAGCCATTGAAGAGGATGCCCAGACCATTCATTATAGAATAATGCTTTACAGGAGCAAAGCCAATTAGTGGGCACCCCAGCTTTGGGAAAGGGGAAAAAGGATGAGTAGAAGTTAGAAAAGAAGCAGTGGGCTGGGGAAATACGCTCCCAGGCAGGTGATATCATCCCTAATTGGTGGCCTAAAATTCTTCAAGAAAACTCCAGGAAAACAGTAAGAATTGATTAATGGAATTATATTAACTTGTCAAAGCCAGGAAGTGTAGGAATTGTATGCCAAATATGTGTCAATTAATGGGGAGAAGGGAGGGTAGAAGAAAGAGCAGGAAGAATAAGGAGAGCAGATTTTAAACCTGGATTAGGAGCTATATAACCACGTCTCTCAGGGTTGGGGAAGCTTTGAGCGCCATCTGCCTTGGACTAGAATATAACAAGAGCATTTTATCTTGTTTGCACATTTTATCTGTTTCCATTTGAACATTTTGTCACTAGCCTGGATGCATGTTGAACAATTAAAATGCATCTTTTTTTAAAAAATGAAATCTTGTCTCTTGTTTTACTTCGAATGCATGCAAATTCCCTCAGATTCTCTATCCATCTCTCTGACTTCTTTCCCTGCTATCCGTATTATTTTTCCCACACTTTAGATCAGTGGTTCCCAACCAGGGTGATATTGCCTCCCAGGGTATATTTTGCAATATCTGAAGACATTGTTGGTCGTCACAACTGGGGGAGAGAGATTGCTACTGGCATCTGCTAGACAGAGATGCTACTAAATATCCTTCAACACACAGGGCAGCCTCCCACCAAAAAGAATTATGCCACCCAAAATGTCAACAGTGCTGAAGCTGGGAAACCCTAACTAGGGAAAAAGGACTATTAAAAGAGCAGAAACAGGAAGATTTTGAGAGATATAGATACAGGAAGAGAAGAGACAAAAGGAAACCAAGAAGAAAATAGAATACAGGAATCTATCTGCAAAGTAATTCAGCACAACTTGTGCAAACCCCGTGCCCTCTTGTGGGAATACTCCCTAGAATTCGAACACGTTCTCTCATTCACTTCACCAATCTCCTTTCTTTCACTAATGCCTGGCTTTTCCCCAGAGGGTACTAAACTTAAGCTACCCTCTCCGGGTAGCCTCACTTCTCCCACTCCTATGCTAGGATGCCAGGAGGTTTTACCGACCATTTTCTCCTCTCCCTAACTCTCCCTGCATGGGGAATAGGTCCGCCCATCCAGAATGGTCTGTTCTAGCTTTCATGTGGGCTGGATATTTTCTTTTGCCCCTCTGGAGCCAGATATCCACTTTTCCCCTAATCAATGTCCTGGTAGGCAGACCTTTGTTGCCTGCCTCCGTGAGCTCCATTGCCTTCCTGGGCTCTGACTTAGCTCAACCAATGAGACTTACCAGCAGGAGAGAAGAGGGGAGGAGGAGAGTGAGTGAGAGTGTTTGTTCTGCTGGCTCCTTCCTTGATGTGCCAGATCTTCTGTCACATGGCCTCCTACAGCCACAGATATCTCTACTCCCTTCCTTTTCCCCGAGCTGGTGGCTGCTCCCTGCTCTTGACAGCCTCAGGATGTTCTACCATCCCTCACTGATTCCCCCTTAATCCCACCTACACCTTGGTAATCTCCCTTCATTGATTCTGTCTAAGCGTGCCATCTCTTTCCTCCCAGCACACTGACTGACTCAGTGACAGGTACCAGGCACATAGTATGAAACTCACATGGAAAGTCTCTCAAAATAGACCACATAAAGCAAATCTCAAAACATATCTCAAAACATTTCAAATAATGGAAATCATTACAGATCATATTCTCTGACTATAATGCAGTTTAGTTAGAAATCCATAATATCAAAAAGAAAACTAGAAAGAAGCCTATATGTTTGGAAATTAAGGAGCGTAATTCTAAAATACCTAAAGAATAAAAGGAATTACAATAACAATAGAAAATCTAATGAACCCCAATATAATAAAAAAAAAACTATATACCAATTTGCAGGATGTAGCTAGAGCAATACTTAAAACAGTAGTTTCTTTTGTTAGGGAAAAAAGGCTAAAAATTAATAAATTAACTATACCACTTAATCCCAGAATAATAGAATATGAAAAGAAGGTAGAAGGAAGAAAAAAAGTATACAATAGACTGATTAACAAATTCAGAGTTTTTGAAAAGTAATAAAGTGTAAGGAAATTAATAAATTTGACAGATATTTTCATGACCAAGCTGGTTAAAAAAAAAAAAAAAAAAAAAAACAGACAAACAATATTAAGATGAAAAGGACACATAGCTATAGTTGTTGCAGACTGAAAAGATTATGAGGGTTTCTGCTTCTGATATTGATGAACCAGAAAATTCAGAACAACCCACACACTAAGAACAACCATAAAGGTAGGCAAGACATTTAAAAGCATCTACTTGAAAGCCTGAAAGACCTTAAAAGGCGGTGAAGAATTTCAGGACCAAGATCCAGGCAACATAATCTGCATTTAAGAAGATTACAAACAGCTGGTAAGAGAATTAGCAATCTGGGAGATACAACAAAAAGAAGATGAAAGAAAGTATGGATAGGGCAAAAGCAATATTTGAAGAAAGAATAGCTGAGAATTTTCCTAAATAAAAAAGTCATCATTTCACAGACTCTAAAAGGCACTAGAAAAAAAAAAAAAACAAGAAAAGTTTATTTAGGAAAAAAAAAAACCATAGTGGGAACATCATTAAAATTTCTGAAATACCAGAACAAAAGAAAATTGCAATACCATCCAGAGTAAAAAGACAGATTGCCTTCAAAGGAACCACAGCTGATTTCCCAACAAGGAAAGTCAAAAGACAATAAAATTACATCTTCAAATGACTGAAAGAAAATAACTGCTAGCTTAGAATTCTCTTCCTAATAAAAACAATTCTCAGTAATAAAGATGAAGTAAGGATATTGTTCAGAAAAATAAAAAATGAAAGGATTCATCTCCAACAGACATATTAAAGAATATATTAAGAGCTGTTTTCTCAGAAGGATGAAAATGATACCAGATGGAATCTCAGAAATTCAAAGGGCAATGAAGAATAATAGATGGGATAAATTTATTGGAAAACACTTAATGAAATAATGATTTAAAAGACAACAGTAAAAATCTCTTGTGGAGTTTAAATTATACCCATTTAAAGTGCACAAGAGTAGTGTAAAATTGATAGGAAAGATAAATGAAGCTAGAATAGTCTAAGATCATGGCATTGCCCAAGAAGAAGTAGAAATACTAATATATATTAAACTCTGATACATCAAGGCTGTCTGGTGTAATCTCTAGAGTAAACCTTAAAGTAATTTTATAAAAGAGTACAAAACCCTCAAGATAATGGAGGAGGAGAATAGGAAATGGAATAATAAGAAAAAAGGATTCAATCCAAAGAGAAAAGACACCATAGTACAGCCATTTAGAAAAGAAAATATAAGGTGGTAGATTTAAGACATATGTATTAGTAATTGCAAAAATCCTAGGTATACCACTACCACCGGGCTCCAGTTAAAAGAGAACAACAACTATATGTTGCTTATAAGCAGGACGGGGACTAGGGTGAGGCAAGCAAGTCACTTAGGACATAGAATGTAAGGAGGCGCTCACTCTCCGGTTCGTGCATGCGCCGACCCTGAACCTAGGCCCGGCTGTGCTTTTAAGAGACACATCTAAAATGTGGGTGCAACATGGTTGTGAGTAAAAGCATGGAAAAATATACCACACAAACCCAACCTAAAGAAAACTAATGTGGCTAGGTTAATATGAGCCAGACTAAGTTTTTAGATTAAAAAGTGTCACTAGAGGTAAAGAAGTACATGTCATAATGATAAAAGAAGATATAACAATCCATGTCTTTGGACCCAATTCTGGGGTACAAAATGTAGATCAAAATTTGACAGAAGAAAATAGAGACAAATCCATAATTAGAATGGAAGATGTTAACACACTTTTCTCGGTAACTAACAGAACAAGCAAAGACTCAGTAACGATATGATTTGAATCAAATTATTAACAAAATTGATCTACTTGCAACATATAGAATACTGCATCTCACAACTGCAGATATACATTCCATTCCAGGACACATGGAGCATTTACAAAATAGACCATATTCTGAGCCACAAAACAAGTCAATAAATTTTAAAGTACCAGAATAATATGGATCAAACTTTCTAGCCACATTAGAATTAAGCCAGAAATAAATCATTTTAACAAATAAATCATTTTAGAATTAGAAACTTCCAATCGTTTGGAAATCAAGGGATGCACTTCTGAATTGCTCACAAGACAAAGGAAATCACAAGGGAAATTTGTTAATAATTTGAACAGAATGATAGTGAAAAGCACATGACAAAATGTGTATGAGGCAGTTAAAATGCTCTTAGAAATAAATTTATAGCCATAAATGCATATATTAAAAAAGAAGAAACTCTATGCAAAAAACATTGATCTCACGGTTGCTGCAAAGGAGAGGCTAAGCCTCCCTATAATTGTGCCTAAGAGCCTCCTCCCGAATGCCTCTTTGTTGCTCAGATGTGGCCCTCTCTCTCTACCTAAACAAACTTAAAAGGTGAAATCACTGCCCTCCCCCCTACGTGGGATCAGACACCCAGGGGAGTGAATCTCCCTGGCAACGTGGAATATGACTCCCGGGGAGGAATGTAGACCCGGCATCGTGGGATGGAGAACATCTCCTTGACCAAAAGGGGGATGTGAAAGGAAATGAAATAAGCTTCAGTGGCAGAGAGATTCCAAAACGAGCCGAGAGATCACTCTGGTGGGCACTCTTACGCACACTTTAGACAACCTTTTTTAGGTTCTAAAGAATTGGGGTAGCTGGTGGTGGATACCTGAAACTATTAAACTACAACCCAGAACCCATGAATCTCGAAGACAGTTGTATAAAAATGTAGCTTATGAGGGGTGACAGTGGGATTGGGAATGCCATAAGGACCAAACTCCACTTTGTCTAGTTTATGGATCGATGTGTAGAAAAGTAGGGGAAGCAAACAAACAGACAAAGGTACCTAGTGTTCTTTTTTACTTCAATTGCTCTTTTTCACTCTA
Source organism: Choloepus didactylus (assembly GCF_015220235.1). Classification (NCBI taxonomy): domain Eukaryota; kingdom Metazoa; phylum Chordata; class Mammalia; order Pilosa; family Megalonychidae; genus Choloepus; species Choloepus didactylus. The sequence goes on from NC_051314.1 coordinate 88,410,535, forward strand.
ATTATTATTCTTGTTATTTTTGTGTGTGTGCTAATGAAGGTGTCAGGGATTGATTTAGGTGATGAATGTACAACTATGTAATGGTACTGTAAACAATCGAAAGTACAATTTGTTTTGTATGACTGCGTGGTATGTGAATATATCTCAATAAAATTATTATAAAAAAAAAAAAAAAAAAAAGAAGAAACTCTATGCAAAAAACATTGATCTCACGGTTGCTGCAAAGGAGAGGCTAAGCCTCCCTATAATTGTGCCTAAGAGCCTCCTCCCGAATGCCTCTTTGTTGCTCAGATGTGGCCCTCTCTCTCTACCTAAACAAACTTAAAAGGTGAAATCACTGCCCTCCCCCCTACGTGGGATCAGACACCCAGGGGAGTGAATCTCCCTGGCAACGTGGAATATGACTCCCGGGGAGGAATGTAGACCTGGCATCGTGGGACGGAGAACATCTTCTTGACCAAAAGGGGGATGTGAAAGGAAATGAAATAAGCTTCAGTGGCAGAGAGATTCCAAAAGGAGCCGAGAGGTCACTCTGGTGGGCACTCTTACGCACAATTTAGACAACCCTTTTTAGGTTCTAAAGAATTGGGGTAGCTGGTGGTGGATACCTGAAACTATCAAACTACAACCCAGAACCCATGAATCTTGAAGACAATTGTATAAAAATGTAGCTTATGAGGGGTGACAATGGGATTGGGAAAGCCATAAGGACCACATTCCACTTTGTCTAGTTTATGGATGGATGAGTAGAAAAATAGGGGAAGGAAACAAAGAAACAAACAGACAAAGGTACCCAGTGTTCTTTTTTACTTCAATTGCTCTTTTTCACTTTAATTATTATTCTTGTTATTTTTGTGTGTGTGCTAATGAAGGTGTCAGGGATTGATTTAGGTGATGAATGTACAACTATGTAATGGTACTGTGAACAATCGAATGTACGATTTGTTTTGTATGACTGTGTGGTATGTGAATATATCTCAATAAAATGAAGATTAAAAAAAAACATTGATCTCAGAAGTTAGAAAAATAAGGTAAATACAAAGAAAGTAGAAGTTAGCAAATAAAAGAGAAAAAGAAATGAAATAGAAAATAAATGCAAATAGAGTGGATGAACAAAGGCAAAACTTGTTTCTTTGAACAGGGTAACAAAATAGAAATAGCATATATGATGGTTCGTTTCGTGTGTAAAATTGGCTAATTTATGTATCAATTTCCACAGTTGTGTAAGCCAATTCCTTTAACAAATCTCATAATATTTAACATATATTCAATGTATCTTGTTGGTTATGTTTCTCTGTAGAACACTGACTAATACAGTCTAGGTAAGATTGATTTAAAAAATATAGAAGGTGGGGGAAAGATGGATAGAGAAGACATAAATACAGAATATCAGAAATTAGAAAGGAAACATAGGCACTGGAGACATCAAAGAAATCCTAAGATGATATAACAAACAATTGTATGCGATACATTTAAAAATGTAGATGAAATGGGCTATTAATTCCTAGAAAAATAAAATTTTTCAAAAATAACACAAGAAAGAAAATAATAGGAGTAGTCTATAATTATTATTAAAGGAATTAAATGTGTAACTTAGAACCTTCCCACAAAGAAAACTTCTAGCCTAGATGGCTTTACCAGAGAATTCTAACAGATATTTAAATAAGTAAACACCAATATTCACAAACTCTTACAATGAATTGTTTTTTAAAGGAGAAATATGGCCCAATGAGACATTATGAGAAAGGAAAATTACTGGCCAATTTCACTCATAAAATAGGTTCAAGGAGGGCGGGGCAAGATGGCAGACTGGTGAGATGTATGTTTTAGTTACTCCTCCAGGAAAGTAGGTAAAAAGCCAGGAACTGCGTGGACTGGACACCACAGAGCAATCTGTCTTTGGGCATACTTCATACAACACTCATGAAAACGTGGAACTGCTGAGATCAGCGAAATCTGTAAGTTTTTGCGGCCAGGGGACCCGCGCCCCTCCCTGCCAGGCTCAGTCCCGGGGGAGGAGGGGCTGTCAGCTCCGGGAAGGAGAAGGGAGAATTTCAGTGGCTGCTCTTATCGGAAACTCATTCTACTGATTCAAACTCCAACCATAGATAGACTGAGACCAGACACCAGAGACTCTGAGAGCAGCCAGCCCAGCAGAGAGGAGACAGACATAGAAAAAAAACAACACGAAAAACTCCAAAATAAAAGCAGAGGATTTTTCGAGTTCTGGTGAACACAGAAAGGGGAAGGGCGGAGATCAGGCCTTGAGGCTCATATGCAAATCCCGAAGCAAAGCTGATCTCTCTGCCCTGTGCACCTTTCCTTAATGGCCCTGGTTGCTTTGTCTATTAGCATTTCAATAACCCATTAGATCTCTGAGGAGTGCCGTTTTTTTTTTGTTTTTTTTTTGTTTTGTTTTGTTTTTTTAAATCCTTTTTGCTTTTTCTAAAACAATTACTCTAAGAAGCTCAATACAGAAAGCTTCAAAGAATTGAAATTTGGGCACGTCAAGACAAGAGCAGAACTAAGAGAGCTCTGAGACAAAAGGCAATATTCCAGTGGCTGAGAAAATTCACTAAACAACACAACTTCCCAAGAAAAGGGGGGTGTCCGCTCACAGCCACCATCCTGGTGGACAGGAAACACTCCTGCCCATCGCCAGCCCCATAGCCCAGAGCTGCCCCAGACAACCCAGTGTGACGGAAGTGCTTCAAATAACAGGCACACACCACAAAACTGGGCGTGGACATTAGCCTTCCCTGCAACCTCAGCTGAATGTCCCAGAGCTGGGAAGGTGGAGCAGTGTGAATTAACAGAGCCCCATTCAGCCATCATTTGAGCAGACTGGGAGCCTCCCAACACAGCCCAGCAGCCCAGAACTGCCCTGGGGGGACGGCACTCACCTGTGACATAGCACAGTCATCCCTCAACAGAGGACCCGGGGTGCACAGCCTGGAAGAGGGGCCCACTTGCAAGTCTCAGGAGCCATACGCCAATACCAAAGACTTGTGGGTCAGTGGCAGAGACAAACTGTGGCAGGACTGAACTGAAGGATTAGACTATTACAGCAGCTTTAAAACTCTAGGATCATCAGGGAGATTTGATTGTTAGGGCCACACCCCCTCCCCGACTGCCCAGAAACACGCCCCACATACAGGGCAGGCAACACCAACTACACACGCAAGCTTGGTACACCAATTGGGCCCCACAAGACTCACTCCCCCACTCACCAAAAAGGCTAAGCAGGGGAGATCTGGCTTGTGGAGAACAGGTGGCTCGTGGACGCCACCTGCTGGTTAGTTAGAGAAAGTGTACTCCACGAAGCTGTAGATCTGATAAATTAGAGATAAGGACTTCAACTGGTCTACAAACCCTAAAAGAACCCTATCAAGTTCAGCAAATGCCACGAGGCCAAAAACAACAGAAAATTATAAAGCATATGAAAAAACCAGACGATATGGATAACCCAAGCCCAAGCACCCAAATCAAAAGACCAGAAGAGACACACCACCTAGAGCAGCTACTCAAAGAACTAAAGATGAACAATGAGACCCTAGTACGGGATATGAAGGAAATCAAGAAGACCCTAGAAGAGCATAAAGAAGACATTGCAAGACTAAATAAAAAAATGGATGATCTTATGGAAATTAAAGAAACTGTTGACCAAATTAAAAAGATTCTGGACACTCATAGTACAAGACTAGAGGAAGTTGAACAACGAATCAGTGACCTGGAAGATGACAGAATGGAAAATGAAAGCATAAAAGAAAGAATGGGGAAAAAAATTGAAAAACTCGAAATGGACCTCAGGGATATGATAGATAATATGAAACGTCCGAATATAAGACTCATTGGTGTCCCAGAAGGGGAAGAAAAGGGTAAAGGTCTAGGAAGAGTATTCAAAGAAATTGTTGGGGAAAACTTCCCAAATCTTCTAAACAACATAAATACACAAATCATAAATGCTCAGCGAACTCCAAATAGAATAAATCCAAAAAAACCCACTCCGAGACATATACTGATCACACTGTCAAACATAGAAGAGAAGGAGCAAGTTCTGAAAGCAGCAAGAGAAAAGCAATTCACCACATACAAAGGAAACAGCATAAGACTAAGTAGTGACTACTCAGCAGCCACCATGGAGGCAAGAAGACAGTGGCACGATATATTTAAAATTCTGAGTGAGAGGAATTTCCAGCCAAGAATACTTTATCCAGCAAAGCTCTCCTTCAAATTTGAGGGAGAGCTTAAATTTTTCACAGACAAAGAAATGCTGAGAGAATTTGCTAACAAGAGACCTGCCCTACTGGAGATACTAAAGGGAGCCCTACAGACAGAGAAACAAAGACAGGACAGAGAGACCTGGAGAAAGGTTCAGTACTAAAGAGATTCGGTATGGGTACAATAAAGGATATTAATAGAGAGAGGGAAAAATATGGCAAACATAATCCAAAGGATAAGATGGCCGATTCAAGAAATGCCTTCACGGTTTTAACGTTGAATGTAAATGGATTAAACTCCCCAATTAAAAGATATAGATTCGCAGAATGGATCAAAAAAAATGAACCATCAATATGTTGCATACAAGAGACTCATCTTAGACACAGGGACACAAAGAAACTGAAAGTGAAGGGATGGAAAAAAATATTTCATGCAAGCTACAGCCAAAAGAAAGCAGGTGTAGCAATATTAATCTCAGATAAAATAGACTTCAAATGCAGGGATGTTTTGAGAGACAAAGAAGGCCACTACATACTAATAAAAGGGGCAATTCAGCAAGAAGAAATAACAATCGTAAATGTCTATGCACCCAATCAAGGTGCCACAAAATACATGAGAGAAACATTGGCAAAACTAAAGGAAGCAATTGATGTTTCCACAATAATTGTGGGAGACTTCAACACATCACTCTCTCCTATCGATAGATCAACCAGACAGAAGACCAATAAGGAAATTGAAAACCTAAACAATCTGATAAATGAATTAGATTTAACAGACATCTACAGGACATTACATCCCAAATCACCAGGATACACATACTTTTCTAGTGCTCACGGAACTTTCTCCAGAATAGATCATATGCTGGGACATAAAACAAGCCTCAATAAATTTAAAAAGATTGAAATTATTCAAAGCACATTCTCTGACCACAATGGAATACAATTAGAAGTCAATAACCATCAGAGACTTAGAAAATTCACAAATACCTGGAGGTTAAACAACACACTCCTAAACAATCAGTGGGTTAAAGAAGAAATAGCAAGAGAAATTGCTAAATATATAGAGACGAATGAAAATGAGAACACAACATACCAAAACCTATGGGATGCAGCAAAAGCAGTGCTAAGGGGGAAATTTATAGCACTAAACGCATATATTAAAAAGGAAGAAAGAGCCAAAATCAAAGAACTAATGGATCAACTGAAGAAGCTAGAAAATGAACAGCAAACCAATCCTAAACCAAGTACAAGAAAGAAATAACAAGGATTAAAGCAGAAATAAATGACATAGAGAACAAAAAAACAATAGAAAGGATAAATATCACCAAAAGTTGGTTCTTTGAGAAGATCAACAAGATTGACAAGCCCCTAGCTAGACTGACAAAATCAAAAGAGAGAAGACCCATATAAACAAAATAATGAATGAAAAAGGTAACATAACTGCAGATCCTGAAGAAATTAAAAAAATTATAAGAGGATATTATGAACAACTGTATGGCAACAAACTGGATAATGTAGAAGAAATGGACAATTTCCTGGAAACATATGAACAACCTAGACTGACCAGAGAAGAAATAGAAGACCTCAACCAACCCATCACAAGCAAAGAGATCCAATCAGTCATCAAAAATCTTCCCACAAATAAATGCCCAGGGCCAGATGGCTTCACAGGGGAATTCTACCAAACTTTCCAGAAAGAACTGACACCAATCTTACTCAAACTCTTTCAAAACATTGAAAAAAATGGAACACTACCTAACTCATTTTATGAAGCTAACATCAATCTAATACCAAAACCAGGCAAAGATGCTACAAAAAAGGAAAACTACCGGCCAATCTCCCTAATGAATATAGATGCAAAAATCCTCAACAAAATACTTGCAAATCGAATCCAAAGACACATTAAAAAAATCATACACCATGACCAAGTGGGGTTCATTCCAGGCATGCAAGGATGGTTCAACATCAGAAAAACAATCAATGTATTACAACACATTAAAAACTCGAAAGGGAAAAATCAATTGATCATCTCAATAGATGCTGAAAAAGCATTTGACAAAATCCAACATCCCTTTTTGATAAAAACACTTCAAAAGGTAGGAATTGAAGGAAACTTCCTCAACATGATAAACAGCATATATGAAAAACCCACAGCCAGCATAGTACTCAATGGTGAGAGACTGAAAGCCTTCCCTCTAAGATCAGGAACAAGACAAGGATGCCCGCTGTCACCACTGTTATTCAACATTGTGCTGGAGGTGCTAGCCAGGGCAATCCGGCAAGACAAAGAAATAAAAGGCATCCAAATTGGAAAAGAAGAAGTAAAACTGTCATTGTTTGCAGATGATATGATCTTATATCTAGAAAACCCTGAGAAATCAACGATACACCTACTAGAGCTAATAAACAAATTTAGCAAAGTAGCAGGATACAAGATTAATGCACATAAGTCAGTAATGTTTCTATATGCTAGAAATGAACAAACTGAAGAGACACTCAAGAAAAAGATACCATTTTCAATAGCAACTAAAAAAATCAAGTACCTAGGAATCAACTTAACCAAAGATGTAAAAGACCTATACAAAGAAAACTACATAACTCTACTAAAAGAAATAGAAGGGGACCTTAAAAGATGGAAAAATATTCCATGTTCATGGATAGGAAGGCTAAATGTCATTAAGATGTCAATTCTACCCAAACTCATCTACAGATTCAATGCAATCCCAATCAAAATTCCAACAACCTACTTTGCAGACTTGGAAAAGCTAGTTATCAAATTTATTTGGAAAGGGAAGATGCCTCGAATTGCTAAAGACACTCTAAAAAAGAAAAACGAAGTGGGAGGACTTACACTCCCTGACTTTGAAGCTTATTATAAAGCCACAGTTGCCAAAACAGCATGGTACTGGCACAAAGATAGACATATAGATCAATGGAATCGAATTGAAAATTCAGAGATAGACCCTCAGATCTATGGCCGACTGATCTTTGATAAGGCCCCCAAAGTCACCGAACTGAGCCATAATGGTCTTTTCAACAAATGGGGCTGGGAGAGTTGGATATCCATATCCAAAAGAATGAAAGAGGACCCCTACCTCACCCCCTACACAAAAATTAACTCAAAATGGACCAAAGATCTCAATATAAAAGAAAGTACCATAAAACTCCTAGAAGATAATGTAGGAAAACATCTTCAAGACCTTGTATTAGGAGGCCACTTCCTAGACTTTACACCCAAAGCACAAGCAACAAAAGAGAAAATAGATAAATGGGAACTCCTCAAGCTTAGAAGTTTCTGCACCTCAAAGGAATTTCTCAAAAAGGTAAAGAGGCAGCCAACTCAATGGGAAAAAATTTTTGGAAACCATGTATCTGACAAAAGACTGATATCTTGCATATACAAAGAAATCCTACAACTCAATGGCAATAGTACAGACAGCCCAATTATAAAATGGGCAAAAGATATGAAAAGACAGTTCTCTCAAGAGGAAATACAAATGGCCAAGAAACACATGAAAAAATGTTCAGCTTCACTAGCTATTAGAGAGATGCAAATTAAGACCACAATGAGATACCATCTAACACCGGTTAGAATGGCTGCCATTAAACAAACAGGAAACTACAAATGCTGGAGGGGATGTGGAGAAATTGGAACTCTTATTCATTGTTGGTGGGACTGTATAATGGTTCAGCCACTCTGGAAGTCAGTCTGGCAGTTCCTTAGAAAACTAGATATAGAGCTACCATTCGATCCAGCGATTGCACTTCTCGGTATATACCCGGAAGATCGGAAAGCAGTGACACGAACAGATATCTGCACGCCAATGTTCATAGCAGCATTATTCACAATTGCCAAGAGATGGAAACAACCCAAATGTCCTTCAACAGATGAGTGGATAAATAAAATGTGGTATATACACACGATGGAATACTACGCGGCAGTAAGAAGGAACGATCTGGTGAAACATATGACAACATGGATGAACCTTGAAGACATAATGCTGAGCGAAATAAGCCAGGCACAAAAAGAGAAATATTATATGCTACCACTAATGTGAACTTTGAAAAATGTAAAACAAATGGTTTCTAATGTAGAATGTAGGGGAACTAGCAGTAGAGAGCAATTAAGGAAGGGGGAACAATAATCCAAGAAGAACAGATAAGCTATTTAACGTTCTGGGGATGCCCAGAAATGACTATGGTCTGTTAATTTCTGATGGATGTAGTAGGAACAAGTTCACTGAAATGTTGCTATATTATGTAACTTTCTTGGGGTAAAGTAGGAACATGTTGGAAGTTAAGCAGTTATCTTAGGTTAGTTGTCTTTTTCTTACTCCCTTGTTATGGTCTCTTTGAAATGTTCTTTTATTGTATGTTTGTTTTCTTTTTAACTTTTTTTTTCATACAGTTGATTTAAAAAAGAAGGGAAAGTTAAAAAAAAAAAAAAAAAGAAAAAAGACAAACAAGGAAAAAAAAAAAAAAGATGTAGTGCCCCCTTGAGGAGCCTGTGGAGAATGCAGGGGTATTTGCCTACCCCACCTTCATGGTTGCTAACATGACCACAGACATAGGGGACTGGTGGTTTGATGGGTTGAGCCCTCTACCATAAGTTTTACCCTTGGGAAGACGGTTGCTGTAAAGGAGAGGCTAGGCCTCCCTGTATTTGTGCCTAAGAGTCTCCTCCTGAATGCCTCTTTGTTGCTCAGATGTGGCCCTCTCTCTCTGGCTAAGCCAACTTGAAAGGTGAAATCACTGCCCTCCCCCCTACGTGGGATCAGACACCCAGGGAAGTGAATCTCCCTGGCAACGTGGAATATGACTCCCGGGGAGGAATGTAGACCCGGCATCGTGGGATGGAGAACATCTTCTTGACCAAAAGGGGGATGTGAAAGGAAATGAAATAAGCTTCAGTGGCAGAGAGATTCCAAAACGAGCCGAGAGATCACTCTGGTGGGCACTCTTACGCACACTTTAGACAACCTTTTTTAGGTTCTAAAGAATTGGGGTAGCTGGTGGTGGATACCTGAAACTATTAAACTACAACCCAGAACCCATGAATCTCGAAGACAGTTGTATAAAAATGTAGCTTATGAGGGGTGACAGTGGGATTGGGAATGCCATAAGGACCAAACTCCGCTTTGTCTAGTTTATAGATGGATGTGTAGAAAAGTAGGGGAAGCAAACAAACAGACAAAGGTACCCAGTGTTCTTTTTTACTTCAATTGCTCTTTTTCACTCTAATTATTATTCTTGTTATTTTTGTGTGTGTGCTAATGAAGGTGTCAGGGATTGATTTAGGTGATGAATGTACAACTATGTAATGGTACTGTAAACAATTGAAAGTACAATTTGTTTTGTATGACTGCGTGGTATGTGAATATATCTCAATAAAATGATGATAAAAAAAAAAAATAGGTTCAAGAATCCTAAACAAAATATCTATAAAATGATTGCAGCAATATATCAAAAGGTTGGTTTAACATTTGAAAACAAAGCAGTACAATTCACCACATCAATAAAATAAAGGAGAAAAAGATGATCATCTCAATACATACAGAAAAAGCATTTCATAAAATTCAATATCATGATAAATGGCTCTTAACGATCTACAAACAGAAGGGACTCTCAAGGATTTGTGCCCAAAACCACAATCATCATACTTGATGATCAGATATTACAAGTTTTTCTTCTGAGATCAGAGACAAAAATATCCACTGTCACAATTTTATCAACATTGTACTAAATGTCCTAACCTCCACAGTAGAGTGATTAAAAGGGGACAACGTATAACAATTACAAAAAAAGAAGAAAACTGCAATATTCAAAAGGATAAGGATGCATAGGTATAAAATTCAAAGTAATTTCAGACACATTACTAGAATTAATAAATGAGTTAGCAGGTTTGCTGGATGCATGGGTGATATACAAAATAAATCATCAGCAATAAACAGGTGAAAATAAAATTTTAATGTACTATTTGTAATAGCACCAAGAATATCAAATACAAGTCCTTTAAACAGAAATCATAAAAGGTATTTAAAAAGATATAAACAAATGGAATAATATAACAATATTAATATTGTAAACGTTAATTTTAGTCAATTTGATCTCTAAATTCAAAGGAATCTCAATAGAAATCCAGAAATTATTTTTAGAGAAATTGATAAAGTTGATTCTAAAATCCCCGTGGAAAAAGCAAACATATTAAAAAAAAAAAAAAAAAAAAAAAAGCCAAGGACAGGTAGGACTTACCCAACTGAATATTATATCTAGCCAAAAGCTTGTTTCCAAGGTATATTTCCAAGATACATCTATCTTTATATTAAGATTTATTATAAAGATGAAGTATTTAGGACAGTGTAGTGTTGGCACAAATACACAAAGGAACAAAGCAGAAAGTCCACAGACTGACTTACAGGTAAATGGACTCTTGATTACAACTGAGGCAGAACTGTGCCAGTAAGGAAAGGAAGACCTTTCCACCAAACGGTGCTGGGCTCTTAATTCTAATACAATCTAATTTGCATTTACCCCTTTAATTTTTTTCCTGTGTAAAGACTATTGTACTGTTCTAAGACCACAAAAATGTTCTCTTTTGTTTTCTTCTAAACACATTATTTATCGTTAAAATTTCAATCAGCAATTCATCAAGAATTGATCTGTTATATAGTGGGAGTAGTGAATGATCTTTTTCGCAAAACAATTAAAAATTCAGTTTATTCTGGAAAAAAAAAAAAAGACACCATTCTGAGAGTGGAGCCAAGGTGGGAGAAGATACTTACAATGTATATCACTAACAAAAAGATTACTTTCAAAATAAATTCATATTTACTTTTTTATTTATTTTTAATACATTTTTATTGTGAAATTTAACATATATCCAAAACAGTGATAACTTTCAAAGTATAATTTAACAAGTAGTTATATAGATAATTTCAAAGAATGTTATGGGTTACAGTTCCATGTATAAGACATACAAAAGAAGGTGATAACTTTCAAAGTACAGTTTAATGGGTAGCTATAGAGCAAATTTTAAAGAATGTTATGAGTTATAGATCCACCATTTCAGTTATTTCCTTCTAGCTGTTCTAATACCCTAGTATCTAAAAAAAATATTTATATAAAGATTCAGTATTTGTAATCCTTTGTTAAATCTTATCTTGACTGTTGCTATCCTTTCCTCTCATTTAATCACTTTCTCAATCTTCAGGGGTGTCCAAGCAGTGACCACCTTAACTTGTTCATATTGATAAGAGGTATGGACATTATGGGGAAGGGAGCTTCACCTGGTTGTTGTTCCTGAAGAGGCTGTTGTCTCTGGGTTTTAGGACTTCTATGGCATAGGAACACTCTGGTGGATTTAAGTTTCTGAGAGATAAACTTAGTGAGTGAAACTTTTACAGAATCTCAGATAGGGACCTAGGTATTTAAGGACTACTGTTGGTTAGTGCTTGGCATACTGAGGCCATTTGGGATATATAGCTGGAGCTTCCCTGAGAGTAACCTCCAGGACAGCCTCTCAACTCTATTTGAAATCTCTTGGACACTGTAACCTTACTTTGTTAACTTTCTTTTCCCTTTTGGTCAAGAAGGCATTTTCAGTCCCTCAATGCCAGGGCCAGGGTTATTCCTAGGAATCATGCCCCACATAGTCAGGGAGATTCACTCCCCTGGGAGTTATGTCCCATGTAGGAGGTTGGTTAAGGAACTTATTTGCCATCTTGGGCTTAGAGTGAGAGAGGCCACATCTGAGCAACAAAAGAGGTTTGATGGAGGTGCCTCTTAGGCATAATTATGGGAAGACTTGGCCTCCCATTTACAGCCCTAAGTTTCACAAGAGCAAGCCTCAAGATTGAGAGCTTGATTTATTAAGTAGGGGGTTCCTAATTTCACATGGCATATATTCTGTCCAAGATAAACAATCAATGTCTCACATTATCTTCACTTAGTTGTCCAATCATTATGACTCTCAATTTTAAACAATTATCGTAACACAAGACATCCCAGAGCTCTTATCAGTCACTAATTATTCATCCCTAGTATTAGTGTAGCACTGGTAAGGTATTCCTATTAAATATAGTCTATAATTTGTAATGGGTAGTTTTTCCATATACCACTCTTTGTACCAGTGTCATACCTTAGAAGTATATCATGAAAACACTAATTCATACTTGTAGTGCTACTCTGTGGGTTACACACCTTTAAACAACCACTTTTGATCATGTTCACCTTCAATGTGGCACTGATACTTATTATATGAATCATCATCACCCCTATCCATTCCCATACCTTTAAGTTCACCCTCATTCTCATGTCTGTACATATTAGGTTATCATTCCCCCTTCACTAGCTTCTATTTCTAGGTCCCTATATTCTACATCATAAGACACTGATTTTACATTGTTCAGGTTGTAGTGGTAACACACAATATCTCTCCTTTTGTATCTAGTTTATTTCGCTCAGCATTATGTCTTGAAAGTTCATCCATGTTGTCATATGTTTCAGGACCTTGTTCCTTCTTACTGCTGCATAGTATTCCATCGTATGTATATACCACATTTTGTTTATCCACTCATCTGTTGAAGGACACTTGGATTGTTTCCATCTCTTGGCACTTGTGAACAATGATGCTGTGAACATTGGTGTGCAAATATCTGTTCATGTTACTGCTTTCTGGTCCTTTGGGTAAAAACCAAGAAGTGAAATTGCTGGATCATAGGGTAATTCAATATCTAGTTTTCTGATATTGAAAACAACCAAACTGTCTTCCACAGCAGCTATACCATTATATATTCCCACCAGCAATTAATAAGAGTCCCAATTTCTCCACATCCTTTCCAGCATTTGTAGTTTCCTGTTTGTTTAATGGCAGTCATTCTTATCGGTGTGAGATGATATTTCATTGTGGTTTTAATTTGCATTTCCCTAATAGCAAGTGAAGATGAACACTTTTTAATGTGTTTTGTAGCCATTTGCATTTCCTCTTTGGAAAAATGTCTTTTCATATCTTTTGCTCATATTATAACTGGGCTGTTTGTACTACTGTCATTGAGAGGTAGGATTTCTTTATATATGCAGGGCATCAGTCTCTTATCAGATATATAGTTTCAAAATATTTTGTCCCATTGTGTTGGCTGCCTATTCACCTTTTTGAAAAATTCCTTTGAGGTCCAGAAGCTTTTGATTTTGAGGAGTTCCCATTTATCTATTTCTTCTTTTGTTGTTTGTGCTATGCATGTAAGGTCTAAGAAGCTATCTCCTAATACTAGGCCTTGAAGATGTTTCCTTACACTATCTTCTAGGAGTTTTATGGTACTGTCTCTTATATTGATGTCTTTGATCCTCTTTGAGTTAATTTTTTATAGGGTGTGCATTAATTTTTGTGCATTAATCTTGTATCCCGCCTGTGCCAGTTTGGATATAACATGTCCCACCAAAAGACATGTTTTAATCCAATCATGTGGGATATTTGGGTTAGGTTGTTTCCATGGAGATGTGACTCACCCAACTGTAGGTGATAATTTTGATTAGATTATTTCCATGGAGGTGTGGCCCTACCCCTTCAGCATGGGTCTTGATTAGTTTACTGGAGCCCTTTAAAAAGAGCCACACAGACCCAGATGCTTGCTGATGCTGACACTTAGAGATTCTTGGAGAATGTCATTTTGAAACACAACCTGGAAGCAAGCAGATGCCAGCCACATGCCTTACCAGCTGACAGAAGTTTTCCAGATGCCATCAGTGCTTTTCAGTGAAGGTAGCCTATTGTTGATGCCTTAGTTTGGACGCTTTTATGGCCTTAGGACTGTAACTCTGTAACCAAATAAACCCCCTTTATAAAAGCCAATCCATTTCTATTATTTTGCATAATGCCAGCATTAGCAAACCATAACACTGCCATTTTACTGAATTTGTTTATTAACTCAAGTAGCCGCATCATCAATTTCTCAGGATTTTCCTAATATACAATTATATCATCTGCAAATAATGATAGTTTTACTTCTTCCTTTCCAGTTTGAGTGCCTTTTATTTCTTTGTCTTGCCAGATTGCTCTGGCTAGAACTTCTAGCCCAATGTTGAATAATAGAGGTGACAGCGGGCATGCTTGTCTAGTTCTCAATTTAGGGGGAAGGTTTTCAGTCTCTCACTGTTGAGTACTATGCTGTCCGTGGGTTTTTCATGCATGACCTTTATCATATTGAGGAAGTTTCCTTCAATTCTTATCTTTTGAAGTGATTTTATCAAAAAAGAACGCTGAATTTTTTCAAATGCTTTTTCTGCATCTATTACAATGATCATTTCATTTTTCCCTTTCAATTTGCTAATGTGTTGCATTACATTAATCAATTTTCTTATGTTGAACCACCCTCGCATGCCTAGAATGAAACACACTTGGTCATGATGAATGATTCTTTTAATGTATCTTTGGATTTAATTTTCAAGTATTTTCCTGAGAATTTTTTCATCTATGTCCATTAGGGAGATTGGTCTGTATTCATTACCTGTAGCATCTTTATCTGGTTTTGGTATTAGAGTGATGTTAGCTTCATAAAATGAGTTAGGTAGTGTTCCTTTTTCTTCAATGTTTTGAAAGAGTTTGAGCAGGAATGGTGTCAGTTTCTCTTTTGAAAAGTTTGGCAAAATTGCCCTATGAAGCCATCTGGACCTGGGCTTTTATTTATAGGAAGCTTTCTGATGACCGATTGTACCTCTTTACTTGTGATTGGTTTGGTGAGGTCTTCTATTTCTTCTAGGGTCAGTCTAGCCTGCACATGTGTTTCCAGCAAATTATACATTTCCTCTAAATTGTCTAGTTTGTTCATCTACAGTTGTTCATAGTATCCTATATGATTTTTTTTAATTTCTCAGAATCCACAGTAATGTAGCCCTCTCATTCATGACTTTGTTTATTCAGGTCTTCTTTTGGACTTTGCCAGTCTAGCTAAGGGTTTGTCAATCTTGTTGATCTTCTCAAAGAACTTACTTTTGGTTTTATTTATTCTCACTATTTTTTTTTTCTTCTCCATGCCATTTATTTCTGCTTTAATCCTTGATATTTCTTTTCTTCTACTTGCTTTAGGGTTAGTTTGCTGATGATTCTCTAGATTCTTCAGCTGTTCTGTTAGTTCTTTGATTTTACCTCTTTCTTCCTTTTTAATGTATGCATTTAGAGCTATAAATTTCCCCCTAAGCACTGCCTTCACTGCATCCCATAGGTTTTAATATGTTATATTCTCAATTTCATTCATCTTTAGATATTTAACAATTTCTCTTGCAATTTCTTCTTTGACTGACTGATCATTTAGGAGTGTATTGATTAACCTCCACATATTTGTGTATGTTCTGGTTCTTTTATGGCTATTGACTTCTAGTTGCATTCCAATATGGTCAGATAAGGTGCTTTGAATAACTTCAATCTTTTTAAATTTGTGGACATTTGTTTTGTACCTCAGCATGTGATCTCTCCTGGAGAACATCCCATAAGTGCTAGAGAAGAAGGTATATCCTGGTAATTTGGAATGTAACACAGTATATATCTGTCAAGTGTAATTCAATTATCACATTTTGTAGGTTCTCAATTTCCTTATTGGTCCTCTGTCTGGTTGTTCTATCTATAAAAGACAGTGGTGTATTGAAGTCTCCCACTATTATTATAGAAATGCCTACTGCTTCCTTCAGTTTTGCCTATGTTCATTTCATTTACTTTGGAGCAACTTGATTCGGTGCATAAACATTTATGATTGTTTTTTCTTCTTGGTGAATTGTCCCTTTTATTAACATATGGTGTCCTTCTTTGTCTCTTATGACAAAATCTTTAAATCTTTGCATTTAAAGTCTATTTTGTTTGATGTTAGTATTGCTACCCCTGCTTTCTTTTGGCTGTTGCTTGCATGGAATATTTTTTTCCATCCTTTCACTTTCAGTCTCTTTGTGTCGCTGGATCTAAAATGAGTCTCTTGTAAACAGAATATTGATAGTTCATATGTTTTAATTGTAAACAGCATGTTGATAGTTCATACTTATTAATCCATTTGACAATCTATATCTTTTAATTGGGGAGTTTAGTCCAATCAAATGCAATGCTATTACTGGGAAGGCAGTTCTTGAATCAACTTTCTTACCCTTTGGTTTTTATTTGTCAGATCTGCTTTACCCCCCACTCCTCTCTTTCCCCCTTTAAGTTTCCCTTACTGATACTCTTCAGTTCTGTGCCCTTCTCCAGACCTATCTCTCCTCTTTTTTTTCTCAGCCTGTAGAAGTCCCTTTAATATTTCTTGCGGGGAAGGTCTCTTGTTAACAAATTCTCTCAGCATTTGATTGTGAATATTTTAAACTCTCCCTCAATTTTGAAGGAGAGCTTTGCTGGATAAGGAATTCTTGGCTGGCACTTTTTCTCATTCAGAATTGTAAATATCTCATGTCACTGCCTTCTCATGGTGCCCACTGAGTAGTCAGTACTTAGTCTTATGTGGTTTACATTGTATGTGGTGTGTCACTTCTCTCTTGCTGCCTACAGGAGTTTCCCCTTCTCTTCAGCATTTAACAATCTGAATAGCATATGGCTTAGAGTATGTTTATTTGGATTTATTCTATTTGGAGTTCATTGGATGTCAACGATTTGCATATTTATGTAATTTAGAAGGGTTGGAGTTTTGCCCCAACTATGTCTTCAATTACTCTCACTAGCCTTTACTCCTCTCTTCATCTTCTGGGACAACAATGATTCTTATATTTGTGTGCTTCATGTTTCCATCATTTCCCTGAGATCCATTTTAAATTTTTAAATTTTTTCACCATTTGCTCTTTTGTGCATTCATATTCTATTGCGCTATCCCCTGGTTCACTTATTCTTTCTTCTGCCTTTTCAGGTATCCTGTTGTGAGTCTCTAGTATATTTTTAATTTGATCAACAATATCTTTTATTTCCATAAGATCTGCTATTTTCTTATTTATTCTTTCAAATTCTTCTTTATGCTCTTCTAGAGTTTTCATGATGCCCTTTATGTCCTTAGCCAACTCATTGAAGTTGTTTTGGATTTATGTGTACTTCCTTAATTAATTGCTCCAAGTTCTGTGTCTCTTCCAGTTTTTTAATTTGGTCATTTGGGTTGTCCATATCTTCTAATTTCTTCATGTGCTTTATGGTTTTCTATTGTTGGCCTTGTAGCATTTGCTTATCTTTATAAGGTTATTTTGGGATATGCAGGATTATTTGAACATTTATCTATAATTTGGCAGAGCTACAGCTTGGTGACATGCACCTTCCCTGTCCTACAAGCAGATGGCACTCTTGAGCCACCTCTTACTCTCAGGCTAGTGCTCCCCCAACATCACCTGTGCACTAAAAGAGGTCCAACCTGGATAGAAATCCAATCAGCACACCAGTTTGCCAGCACTATGGGGGAAGAGGAGAGGGAAGGCCCTGTACAGTTCGTCAGGGAGTCTGTTCCAGGGCACAATGCTCCCAGCAATTTCTGGGGCTGTTAGTGGACCACTCTGGGGCTGTGGAGCTGCATATCTCACCTTCTAGCTCAAATGCACTGCAGTCCTCATCTTCCATGTGCCCATGAGTCCCTGGAGCTGGGAAGGGGCTACTGGTGCTTCCATGCAGTGACCTTGCCTCTAGGCTATGCTCGGCACTGGCTTCTGTGGAGAAAGAATGAATGCAGTAACCACAAGTCCACTGAATCCTGAGTTCCCTCATGGGAGCTCTCAGCCACAGGGCTGTGAAGGTTTATCTCCCCAGCAAACTGCTGAGATGGGTGCACAGGGTGTGGAAAGCTGCTCACTCCTGTGCTTTTTGGCCGGTACCAGCCACCCATCCCTGGCAGCTGTCCAGGCTGAAAACACTCACCCTGTCCTTTCACATGCAGTCTCTCTGCCTCCCCAGCTAAGTCCCTTCTGTATGGTGTAGAAGTACCTGCCTAGATGCTGGTACCCTGGAACGGCTGTTCAGGGGCACTTTCTGCCCTATCTAGTATTTTAAAGGAAGAGAATTTTGCTCTGCTTCTCCTAATCCACCATCTTCCCAGAAGTCCCTGCCATCTTCTATATTTACTTTTATATGTACTTATACATATTATTAAATATTCATAAAACTAAGGCAATAATATATTATAGTATTATACATAGTTATTAAGCTTTTATATATAAATAGAAAATGTATAAACATAATATATGTAAATATATATATCAATTTGTATCAGTACATGTGAAAAATACATACAGCCCAAGAGAAAAATCAAGAAAACTCTTAGACACTTAATAAAACAGCACATTCAAATAGTTAAGAAACATATTAAAAGGTGTTCACCTTCATTAATAATCTGGAAACTACAAATTAAAACCACAAATATATATCACCATTGTTCCAGTTTCCTAATGCTGCCGTTATGCAAAATCACCAGAAATGGATTGGCTTTTATAAAGGGGGTTTATTTGGTTACACAGTTACGGTCTAAGGCCATAAAAGTTTCCAAGCTAAGCCATCAACATGAGTATACCTTCACAAAAGAAAAGCCAGTTGCATCTGGAAAATCTCTGTTAGCTAGGAAGGTACATGGCTGCTGATCCCAAGTTGTGTTTGAGCTTCTCTCTGAGCTCCTGAGCTTTCTTCAAAATGTTACTCTTGGGGCATTTTGTCCTCTCTTAGCTTCTCCAGAGCAAACACTGGGCTAGCATTCCCAAAGTGCCAGCAAAAGTCTGCTTTCAGCGGCGGTCTCCAAAATGTCACTCTCAGCTGCTCTGAGGTCCTTTTGTTTGTGAGCTCTTTTATAGGACTCCAGTGATTAAATCAAGGCCCACCATGAATGGGCAGGGTCCATATCTCCATGGAAATTATCCAATCAAATGTTTCACTCACAGTTCATTGAGTCACATCTCCATGGAACACTCAAAGGATTCCAACCTATTCAACACTAATACATCTGCTCCCAGAAGATTGCACTAAAGAAAATGGCATTTTGGGGGACATAATACATCCAAACTGGCACAGCCATTCACATACAAGAGTAGTAAAAATGTAAACACGGACAATAGGAAGTGTAGCAAGAGTGTGGCTCAATGGGAACTGCATGCATTGGTACACCTACTTTGGAAAATCATTTGTCATTATCTAATAAAGTAGAACTTATGCATACACAATGATCCTGCAGTTCTTCTCTTGATATTTACCCAATTCAGATAAAAATAAGCAAACTAAAAGAATATGCACAATAACATAAATGAACCTTATATACATAATGTTGAGTGAAATAACCCAGATGCAAAGTACATCTTTATATACTTCAGGATGAGGCAAAATAAAACTACAAGTTTTAAATTTGGGATAGTCATTACCTTAGGGGAGATGTTATACTTTGGGGAATGGGGGAAGTTTCATACTGGTCATGTTCAGAGGCAGAGTATACTTGAGTGTTTGCTTTTGGATAATTCATGCTTTTGCATATTTCTGCGTATGTGTTATTTTTTCTGCACATACGTTATTTTTAAATAAGAGAAATATTGTGCTAGGCAGAATTCTAAGATGACACCCCATGATCCCTGATCCAGCATTTGAGTGTAGATGAACCTGTGAATATGATGGCATATGGGCTCCATTGATTAAGTTGCATTATTTGGCCAAATAATGGACAAATGGGACAGTCTCTCCAGTGTTCTTAGTTACTTTAGTTAGACTCCACTGCAGCAGACCAGAGAGGGATTGGAACTCAGAGAAAGGCATGCTCCTCCTGGCTTAGAAGAAAGCAAATGTGTGGACTGCCTGTGGGGTCTACATGGCAAGGAACTGGAGGCAGCCTCTAGGAGTTGAGAGCAGTCTCCTGCTGGTCTCTAGCAAGAAGATGGGAACGTTGGTCACAGAGCCACAAAGAAATGAATTCTGCCAACAACCAGTCAGCCTGGAGGAGGACCCCAAGCCTCAGATAAGAATCACAGCTTGGGCTGACACCTTGATTTCAGTCTGGGGAGGCCCTGAGCACAGGGCACAGCTAACTTGTATCCAGACTCATGAACCACAGAAATAAACGTGTGTTGTTTTCAGTCATTAAACTTGTAATTTGTGATCTACCCATAGGAAACTAATATAAGTTTTAAAAATACTAGGAGTACTAGGAAAAAATGTATGCCATTGAATTTGATAACTTAAATGAATGGAAAAAAAAAGCTAGAAAAATATAATTTTCAAAAATTGACTCAAGAAGAAATAGAAAACATGAACAGACCTATAATCATTATATTAAATATTTCTATAAAGAAAGAGTCAGACACTCGGGGGAGTAAATCTCCCTGGCAAAGTGGAATATGATTCCCAGGGAGGAATCTAGACCCAGCATCATGGGATGGAGAACATTTTCTTGAACAAAGGGAGATGTGAAAGGAAATGAAATAAGCTTCACTGGCAGAGAGATTCCAAAAGGAGCCGAGAGGTCACTCTGGTGGGCACTCTTACGCACAATATATGCAACCCTTTTTAGGTTCTAATGACTTGGAATAGCTAGCAGTAAATAACTGAAACTATCAAACTACAACCCAGAACCTTTGAATCTTGAAGACAATTGTATAAAAATGTAGCTTATGAGGGGTGACAATGTGATTGGGAAAGCCATACGGACCACACTCTCCTTTGTCCAGTGTACAGATGGATGAGTAGAAAATTGGGGGCAAAAAAATAAAAGGCACCCAGTGTTCTTTTTTACTTTAATTGTTCTTTTTCACTTTAATTTTTATTATTATCTTTGTGTGTGTGGTAATGAAAATGTTCAAAAGTTAATTTTGGTGATGAACGCACAACTATGTAATGGTCCTGGAACAATTGAATGTATGCTTTGTATGACTGCATGGTTTGTGAATATATCTCAATAAAATTGAATTTAAAAAAAAGAGTCAGACATATGATTTTATACACAAATACTACCAAATAAACAAGGGAAAAATCCTAATTTTAGATATACCACAAAAAGAAGGAAACAACTCTTTTTATGATGATCTAGCATTAATTCTGATACAAAATCTGACAAAGACAAAATAAAACAGTCTCACTCATGAACATAGTTGCAAAAATCCTTTAAAAAATACCCAATGCATTTCAAAAATAGTACTCTGTATCATAACCAGACTGCATTTGTTCTAGTAATTTAAGGTTGATTTTAGATTAGAAAATGAAATAACGCAAATCACTAAAGTAACAGACATATAGGGAAAAATCACACCATCATCTCAGTAGATATAGGAAAGGCTTCCATTTTATTGAAAATTCATGCCTGTTTATTCACACTTAAAAAAAATAAGCCAAACAATTCTCAGAAGACAAGCAATAGAAAGAAGCATCTTCAAACTGTTAAAGTGATTATAAACCAAAAGCCTATAGCATACACCATCCTTTAGAGTGAAACATTCTAAACATTAGCTTTAAGGTCATAAACAAAGCCTAGAGTAACCATTATCCCTACTTCTATTCAAGCTTGTATTGAAGATCCTACACAGTACAATAAAGCAAGGGAAAGAAGAGATAGAAGAACTGGAAATGAAAGAACAAAACTGCCTTTATTTACAGATAATATTGTTGTTGTTACAGAAAAAAGTGAAGAATCACAGATAATTGGGTATAATTAATAAGAGAATATAACAAGATTACTGTATATAAAATAATATGCAAAAATAAAATTGCATTTCTATCCACCAGAAGACAGATTAGAAAATGAAATTGTCATGCTACCATTTTAAATAGTACCCCAAATATAAACCACATAGGAATAAATCCAATGAAAAAGGCCACTCCTTTGTGGAGAAAATTATATAATTTATTGAATGTCATCAGAGAAAAATCTCAGTAAAGGAAAGATATATGCACTTACCTCACATAACAACTATAAAGTTAGTGATTATTGGCCCTAATGGCTCTTTAAGTTATAGCACTTTTTGGATATAATTATTTTTTCACCCAAAACTACAGTAAGTAAACATGCTATAAAATGTGTACATCAACATTACAATGTGGAACAAAAACACGCACCACATAACTTGATATATTTGTTTCTAGTAAAGGAAACCATTTGGATTTGTACATCATTGTTGAGTTGCACATCATATTTGGTTGGAATTCTGTCAAAAGAATGCTCTGGAAAAGAGGTCATAGGGAAGTGAGCAAACCAATAAACTTCCTACATAGCATGTCAACTAAGGGTATAGAAATAGTTGCTTTTAAAGTGCTTGAAGAGTTTGGCTTTTTCAGGAGCTTTTGATTGGGCATCTCCAGGATCATCAGACACCTTGTACTGCAAAAGTTAATTTCCAGAACCTTAACTTTTGGGTCTTCTTATGCTAAGAGTGTGCTGTCCCCCCAACTGAGTCACATTCCAAAAATGACCCAATCCATTATATTACATTTGGTAAGATCTGACTTGTAGACAATGGTGGAAGTATATGATAGTGAGAACAATTATCCCAAAATATTTACAATAAGTCAGTATACAACATCATATATTTCACAGTTACATGAAGCTAAGCATTTCAGGAGTAGGAAGAAGAGATGCAGTGGACTGAGGGAGTAAAAGTATTACTGAGGCTTTTGAGTTACACAGAATTCTAGTGACAGATAATTCCTTACTAGCAGGATTTAATATAAACGAAAAATTGGAGGATCAGGAGAAAGGAGGGCATTCCAGATTAGTAGAATAAAAGTGTGATTCCTGAAAGGTGGAGGAAAGGGATAAAGGGGGAGAAACTATGTTCACCATCCCATCTCCAGCACGTTTACAGTGCCTGGTAGAGAGTGGTTGTTCAGCCAATATTTACTGCTGTGTTGAACATAGTATGATGATGTAAACAAATGTTGAATAAGAGGGACAAGAAGTAGTAATTTAGTCAGCAGAAACCCTAAAAATAAAATTAATTCAAATAAAATTGGGATACCAGTGGGCACAGGGACCCTTATCTAACAAGTCATCTAAAAATGAATAGGGGGGTAACATCAACATGGTGACATAAACAGCTACTGAAAACTTCTCTCCAGAGATTCAATGAAAAAAAGGGACAATTCTGAATTGTTTGAATCTCGGGAGGAGGATATCAACTGGAGAAGGACACTGCAAATGCCAAATTGAAGAAAGACAAGAAATATCAGGTAGAAATCTTCCGTTCCAGACCAGCCAGTCCTCTCTCCTCCCCCCTCACTCAGTCTCTGTGTGAGAAAGGCACAGAATCATCAGACAGGACCCCTCCCACCAGGGACACAGATTTTAACATCTCTCACAGCAGAGAAAAATGTGCTCACTGTTTGAAGACCCAGTGAACAGAAGAGGACATTTCAAGGCCCAATGAGGGAGGGACAAAGAGACTGAGAAAATGCAGACAGAGATGCATTTCTAGTCCTGGGTCTGAAAGCCCTTCTCACACCCTTGAGGAAGCAGCAGCCAGTGGCCATTTCCTTGCCTTGGAGACAGGTGGAGTTCTGGGTCACTGAGGGAGTACTTTGCCACAGGTGGAGCCCCACATCAAGAAGGATTTTGGCTGGTCAAGTGAGGGCATAGGAATCCCACAGTTTTAGCCCTGCTGGGTCAGACACAGCCTGTGCTCAGAGGCAAAGCAGCCTCTGAGGATGATTAAGTTACCAAACTGTGCCTTCCGTTGGACAGTCCAAAATGTGCAAGGGAAGTAAAATACTTTTTAAAAGATGCTTCAGACCCTTTCTTAGGAACATAGGAGTTAGTCTACATGCCCCATACAGAAACCTGGCCCTGTTTTGGCTAAGAAAACAACTGTTAAAGCAGGGCTCCAAAACAAACCCAGGTCTTGCTAGCCAGTGGAAAACAGAGCACCACTGGAAGCCAGCAGATCTATATTACCACACACAGTGAACTTGCTGGGGTGCCAAGTGCCTACCTCCCATCCTGTGGCAGGCCACAGTTGGTGCCTGATTTGGGGGGAAAGACTGGGTGGCAGAGCCAATCTGACAACTGGCCAGGGATAGAAACAAAGAAAAGACAGAGATCAAAGAACACCAACAAGAAAACCTGAGGCAAAAGAGAGAAAACAGTCTCCAGAATAAACCAGTCAAGAAAATCAGATGCATAGACAACAAAAAACCATGGGCCACATTAGGAAATGGGAAGATATGGCCCAGTCAAAGGAAAAAACTAACACCTCAACTGAGATTCAGGAGTTGAAACAACTAATTATAGATGTTCAAACAAACCCTTTAAATCAAATCAACAAGTTGAGAGTGAATGTGACAAAAGAGATGAAGGATATAAAGAAGACACTGGGTGACCATAAGGAACAATTCATAAGCTTGAAAAAACAAATGGCAGAACTTATGGGAAACAAAGCACAATAGAAGAGATGAAAAACACAATGGAGACATACAACAGCAGACTTGGAGAGGCAGAAGAAAGGATCAGTAAGCTGGAGGACAGGACATCCGAAACCCTGCACACAAAGGAACAGATAGGGACACGAATGGAAAAATATTAGCAGGGTCTCAGAGAACTGAATGACAACATAAAGCACATGAATATGCATGCCACAGGTGTGTCAGAAGAAGAGAATGGAAAAGCAGCAGAAAGAATAATAAAGGAAATAATCAATGAAAATTTCCAACTCTTATTAAAGGCATAAAATTACAGGTCCAAGAAGCACAGCTTACGCCAAACACAATTGATCCAAATACCTCTCCAAGACACTTATGCATCAGATTTTCAAATGTCAAAGACAATGAATTCTGAAAGCAGCAAGAGAAAAGCAATCCATCACATACAAGGGAAGCTCAATAAGACTAAGTGCAGATCTCTCAGAGAAACGGTGGAGGTAAGAAAGCAGTGGTATGATATATTCACGATACTGAAAAAGAAAAACTGCCAACCAAGAATCCTATATCCAGTGTGATGGTTAGGTTCATGTGTCAACTTGGCCATGTGATGGTGCCCAGGTGTCTGGTCAAGTAAGCTGTGGCTTAACTGTTATTGCAAGGACATTTGTGGCTAGTTAATAAACCAGAAGGCTGGTTTATTAAATCATCAGTCAGTTGGCTGCAGCTGTGACT
Source organism: Choloepus didactylus (assembly GCF_015220235.1). NCBI lineage: Eukaryota > Metazoa > Chordata > Mammalia > Pilosa > Megalonychidae > Choloepus > Choloepus didactylus. Next base: position 88,435,795 of record NC_051314.1, read on the forward strand.
GATTATATCAATGGAGGGCATGTCTTCCACAATGAGAGAATTCAATCAGCTGGATTTAATCCAATCAGTTGAAGACTTTTAAGTGAGACAGACAGAGGACCTTCACTTCTTCGGCTAACCAGCCAAGTGTTTCCTGAGGAGTTCATCGAAGTTCCCAGTTCATTTCCTGAGGAGTTCATTAAAAACATTCATCGAAGTTGCCAGGTCACTGCCTGAGTAGTTCATCAAACATCTTCATTGGAGTTGCCAGTTTGCTGCCTGCCCAATGGAATTTGTACTCGTGCACACCCACATTTGTGTGAGACACTTTTATAAAATCTTATATTTATAGATATCTTTTGTTGATTCTGTTTCCCTAGAGAACCCTAACTAATACATCTGGCAAAACTATCCTTCAAAAATGAGGGAGTCTTTAAAATATTTACAGATAAACAGATGCTGAGGGAGTTTGTGAACAGGTGACCTCCTCTATAAGAAGTACTAAAGGGTGTGCTACAGACAGATAGGAAAAGTCAGGAGAAAGAGGTTTGGAGAAGAGTGTAGAAATGAAGATGTCAGGAGAGAGAAAGAGGGTGGAGATTGGGCATTTGATGTTGAAGGAGTATAGAATGTTCTAGAGGATTGATTGCATGGATCCAGAAAAGGATAGCACAATACTATGCGATGGTAGCACAGTATGATGGTAAGTACACTGAAAAAAGATGACTGTGAATACAGTTGAAAGAGGAAGGTTAGGGGTCTGTATGGCACTAGAAGGAAAGATATAATATAAAGACAGGGACTGTATAACTTAGTGAAACCTAGAGTGGAAAATGAGTGTGATTAAATGTACAAATATAAGAATGTCTTTGCATGAGGGAGTGGCAAAAAGGAATGAAGTTGTGTGATATGCAACTAGGTTAATGTACCATGAGGACAGCAGGTTCAGTGAAACAAGCCAGAAATGAAAATACAGACATTATAATGCCTCACTAATATTGACTAATAATAACGTGCAAACTCTGAGAATTGCATCTGGGAGCATGGGTTATCAGCGGAAGGCTTATGTAAGGTTCCTAGACTGTAAGCTCTTACAACAGTCACATCTGTTCATGAGCTGTTATTTCTAAATTTTGAGATGCTGAGCTGTTTGTGTGTGACGTGGTCAGTCGCTGGAGGGTCAGGTGTCTGTGTAGCACCTGGGACTCAGAGCCAGAGTTCAGCAGCTGTGAGTGTCGGCATTGCCCCATGAATCAACTGTTAAAGAGGCTGAAAAGGAGATCAGACTTTGATTGGCGATAGGAATGAAAGGGACTTGGCTGAGATTGGGGTAGATCAGATTAAAGGGTAGAGAATGATATTAGCTGTGTTTTAAAACTTTGGCTTCTGTGTGGGACTAAAGGAAAAGATGCTTATTTGTTGCAAAATCTATATTTTCTGTTGCACACTATATAATTTAACTTGTATGGTCAGTTTATTCAAGTACCATAATTACATGGAACCTTGACTAAGGAGTGAGATCTTGTTGGTTTCTGCAGGTTAGCATGAACTCTGATACAACCCAGAGTAATTTGGGCAGAGAATAAAAAGTATTTGCAAAGTCCCTTTGAGGAACTGGAGGAAAATGCGGAAATATTAAACTTCTCCAGCTGGGGAATTCATATTTTTGCAGCTTAGTAGGCTAAGACCTCAATTTGGGGGCTTGCCCTCATGAAGCTTGTTAGTGCAAAGGAGAGGCGAAAGCCTACTCATAATTGTGCCTGACTGAACCCTAGAGAATCGATATCATTGCTCAGATGTGGCCTCTCTCTCTACTGCCCTCCCCACTATGTGGGACATGACTCCCAGGGGAATAAATCTCCCTGGCAACATGGGAAGTGACTCCCAAGAATGAGCCTGGACCTGCCTTGTGTGATTGAGAAAGACTTCTGGACCAAAAGGGGGAAGAGAAATGAAACAAAATAAAGTTTCAGTGGCTGAGAGATCTCAAATGGAGTCGAGAGGCCCTTCTGGAGGTAACTCTTATGCATTATATAGATATCTTTTTCAGTTTTCAGTTTATTAGTATACTCAGAAGGAAATATCCGAAACTATTGAACTGCAATCCAGTATCTTTGATTCTTGAAGGTGAACGTATAACTAGATAGCTTATACTGTGTGACCATGTGATTCTGAAAACCTTATGGCTCACACTCCCTTTACCCAACAAATGAGTCAGAAAATGGGAACAAAAAGTAAATGAATAATATGGGGGAGAGGGGTATGTAATGTTTTTGGGTGTTCTTATTACTTTTATTTCTATTTTTTTGGAGTAATGAAAGTATTCAAAAATTGATTGTGGTGAGGAATGTACAACTATATGATGATACTGTGAACAATTGTTTTACACTTTGGATGATTGTATGGTTTGTGAATATATTTCAGTAAAAAAGGAAAAAAAAAGAATAGGACTTTCCTGGGTAAATCTAGGACTAATCCAGACCTTCCATGGCCACTTGCCATGGGCATGGCCTCCCAAAGGAGCTCTGAAATGGACTGGTATGAGACTACCTCCAGGGATCCAGTTAACTGGTCAGCCTTCAGGAGTAGGTTGTTGGCCTGATTGGAGTAGGCTCCCAACAGAACCCACTTAGCACCTCGTGGCTGAGAGAGAGAGAGAGAGAAATGGAGTGTGTATGTGAGTGAATGTGTATATGCAAGTGAGAGGATGGGAAGGAGGGCAGAGGCAGAATGAAACCATACTCCCAGCCCTATAAATGAGCAGCTGGTTTGCGGCTAAACTCAGTGAACGCACACAGTGTCTGTGGATCCCTCCTTCGGATCAGAGGTCAGCAGAGCCAATGCTCTCGCCAGCAAATGCCAAAGCCCTGGGAGAAGGTCAGTGAATGTGCTCTTTTCTCCGACAGTGGAAGCTGACGCTGCCTCTGTTGGCATCCATCAAACATGAAGGCTCCTGACTCCCTCAACAACCACCTGTGTTCGGATCATACCACAGCTCTGAACACAGTGGTCATGGAGGGGATGTCACAGATCTTGACTCTGTTAACCTCTCCCTTACTCCATGTATCAGACTCTCTAGACATCTAGTTGTGTCTCTGCTGTCCCAACTCTCTTCCTTCACCTCCCCCCTTTGTAACTCCCCTCCATGTTTCCGTCAGGCTCTCAGTCTGCCCACCTGCCCTCCTGGCTCTGGCTGAGGTGCAGAGGGCTTGGATGTGACTCAGAGAGCCAGTCTAGTTTGCAGAGCCTCCCTCCAAGATAGGGGAGGGACACACAACCCAGAAAGTCACCCCCTCATTCCTATAATTTGGGGGATCAGTTTCCAAGAGCCTGCACTTTAGGTATGATTCCCCATCACCAGGGAGGCACGCCCAACCTCCCTGGTCAGTCCCTAAGTCTCTTTCATGTTTGGCTTTTCTTGTCCTCATTTTCATTCTGCCTCTAGTTTTAGGGTTCTTGGTATTTGTCTCTTGATGTGCTTCTCTATATAAACATATCATAATCTCATATTCTATTCCTGTTTCCCTCTATTTCAGTCACTCTAATTCTTTGGATTTAACATTTTTCTTTCTTTTTGGGGAGAAGAACTCTCCTTTTTCTTATAATTACTTTCTTTGCTTGCTTTTTGAACCTTCCTGTTTATGTTTCTATAGGTCAGTATTTTCTATTTATCTGGCATTTTTCTTTCTTTTTCCCTGACCAAAGGATGGCTGAAAAGAGACTTGAGGATGGTCTTCTCTTCGAGATTGTAACACTAACATGAGGTCCATAGTTTTTAAATGTTTCTGGAAGCCAAATTAAGAGAACAGGGGACTTAAATATATCTGCCTGTGATGTAAAGAACTTCCTAACAGTGAGAATCAGGGAACATTAGAATTGTTACAAAGAGTGGGTAAGACCCTCCTCTCTTTCCGGGTTTTTGCAAGGGCAATTTGGCTTACAAATGGAAAGCTAGCCAAGATCTTACAATATTCCTTCCATATGTGAGGTTCAAATACAGGGAAACAAATATATAAGAAACAAAAGACTAGTCTAATGCCTATAACTGAGGGTTTAATATGTCCATCTGCTAATCATATATTATTTCAGTTAATCCTCATTTATTAGGGGCAAAAACGGAGAGTCAACTGGCTAACTTCACTTTCTAGTAAGTGGTATTGCTAAGGTTCAATTCAGATGAGCCTGACTCCAAAATCCCTATGCTTCACCCAGTGTATCACTTGCTTCCTTAGAAAGTGAGATTAGGTCACAGGTGTGGTTTTTAAATTTCATAAATGTGTAACTGTTCACTTCTTAAAAACACTTATATCTTAGTACAGGACTCTCTGTGTTTCAGATTTTTTCTATTCTCTCGTTTCCTTCAAACTCCTTTTCTCTCTCTCCCTCTCTCTTATTATCTTGACCTTTTCTCTCTTTTTCCTTTTTCTCTAAGCTATTTACAATCAGTCAGAATTGTCAGGCATTTCAAAGGCCTGAAACAACAAAATATCACAGATTAACCAGTGTCACAGAGCACCTGAAGTTTCATCCAGTTCACTGATGTCCAAGCAGCTTTCCTTGATTACTATTATTCTCCCCAATTCCTTATTCTGCCATTTCTGAACATACATTGAGGCCCTGAATATCCAGAGGCAGACCATTATGGATCCCTTTGCATTTCATCTTCTCTCTCTTTCCATTAGCTTTCTGGCTATTTTTCTCTCTGTTTAAATCCCCATATTGAAGGTGACTAAGATAAGGGAAAGAAGCATCAACTCTAGTTTGGTTTCCTCAAAGTTTCTCTTATGGAATAGTAAATTCACTTTAGGGCTCAGGTGGAGAAAAGAAAAGGACAAGGAAAGGAAATTAAATCCTATGAGATACAGAGAAGCACAATATGGAGTTAGAACCTCAATAATAGAATAAGATTGATTTTTTAGCATTTCCACTAATTATTCTCATTAATGAAGAGCTGGAGAAAGGTCTTCCAGGAGAATATGTGACCTACATTTATCATTTGCACACCACAGGGATCTGGCATGCTGAGCCATGGCACATTTATAACACCTGGCCCTGGCCAGGCCATCATCAGGGGCTACAGGTAGATCAGGCATCCTCACTTTTGGGAATCTGGAGAAATTGAAGTGGATCCAGTAGCAAAGAAGTGGATGAAATAAAGTGAAGGCAGAAAAGACTGAGAGGGAATTGATGAGAGAACTTAGACTACTTCTCCAATTTATCTCAGTTTGATAAATCACTGTTGGAAGACAATTATTATTGACAATGAACTGTGAGTGGCAATGAGTCTACCAAGTGTTGAGCTTGTGAAAGGAAAGGAAAATGGGAAAGAACTAAAAACAGAAAAGAAGGAGAATGAGTAGGCCTAAAGAACCACTTTTGAATTGTAGGGTGTGTAAGACATTGGAATGGGTTGTTATGTTGTAACAGAGTGGTCAACAGAGGTCCATGGGCACACACACTAAGGATTAATTATCCTCCCTTAATAGTATTTTATATCTATCCTCAGCATGTCTGACCAAGCATGGGACAACATGCTTTTGTCTCTACAACCTCATTAGGTAATACCTGGCAAAAGTTTTTTAACTGTTGCTTCCAATGTTATTCCTAAATTCCTTCTAAGTTCATGTAGATGTGTTAGTGGAAACTGGGGATTTCCAAACTTAATTCTCAAATGTTTTAATTTCCTTCTGAGTAATATGTAAACCAGAAGAGACAACCATTCCTAATTAACTGCAATGAATTTATATCATTTATTTTGTACATTTGATTTCAGAATTCTTGAGTATTGACAATTATGGAATTGGTGCCTCCCATCTGTCCTTTTGTAGCCAAATTTGGTAATAGGAATGCTTATTTATGTTTCTTCATGAAGACTGAAGGGAAAAAAATCATTCTTTTTATCAAAAACTGTTTTTCATCCTTGAGTCTGCCCTTTATGCCACAATAATGATATATCCACTGATAATTCATTGCTAAAAGAAAATCTACTTCGTCCCTCTTAAAATTTCCCCCAAAGTTAAGGTATAATTTCAACCTTACACCTAAATTGAAAGACTTTCTGATCTAAGCTCTTTTCCCTGGGAGTGACCTGTATTTTTTGTTTGTTTGCTTGTTTTTCTTTTAAGAAGATGTCTTATTCTAAAAACAATACCTGAATCTGTCTGTCATCAACAGATTTTTTTTACTCCACCTGACTTTTTTACTTTTTGTGCAGTTTTTTCCTATTTTATTTTATTACTCAGTAATTCCTGAGATCACCCTGCATTTAAGTGAAACCCTATCAGAGTGCTTAACCATGTTATATTATATGTTATTTGGTCAACATCACTGCCCTTAACTGTACCGTGCATCCTCTAGGACACAGAATCTATAGCACTTAATAAAGCTTAGGAAATGCATTTCTGATAATGAATTAAGTTTCTAAAAGAATTCAGGCATTCTGAGGATTAAGAAACATTTAAAAATGCAAATAACCTAATTAATGTTTTTCATTACTCCAGTGACCTAAAAAGGGAAGAGTAAATTAAAATGTATTGTGCACCTTCTCTATTGAAGATACTCTTCCATATGATTTACATGCATGGGCATATTTTTGGTTGATGAATAAATTTCATCTTAAACTTTACAACAACCTGATAGGGCAAATATGTATTTCTTCATTTTACAATGGAGAAACAGGATTATACAGGTTGACTTCTAAACTTTATAAAACTGGAAACAATAAATAATATAGAAAATTGAGATTCAGATGGTCATTTATTCCACTCTTCTTTCAACAAATATATCTTGAACAACTGCTTCATGCTAGACAGTGTGCCAGAAAACAGTGAGGTAAAATTACTATATGTAAGGAGCTCACAATCTTGTGGGAATGACATTATAGCACATAATAAGTGTTTTCTCTACTAAAGGCAGGAACAAATGTAACCTTCAGCTGGGGTGAAGTGGGCAGGAGTTACTGAAGGCTTCACTATGGATATGAGAGTTGAGGTTGATCTTGCAGAAGCTGGAATTTGTCAAATGGAGAACTCATGTGGGGGGTGAATTCTGGAAAAAGGAAATAGCATATGCAAAGACTGGAAGGCCTAGAAGACTATTGAGATATTCCAAAAAGGTAATTAGTAACTGGGGTATAGAGTGGCTGTGGAAAAGTAGGGGAAGATAAAGCATACTTACTAGCATTTAATGGCCATTTAATAAGAAAGTTAGAGAGGGGTAAGTGAAAGATGTCTTCCAGTTTTCTGACTTGGGGGAGAAAGAACCATGAGTCCTCCTAGAAATTCTAAACCAGATCTCACATACTGAAACTTTCATGGAAAATTCTCAAAAACCTACAGAGCAGGAAATTAAACAGCATGGTCTCTTATTTGATGTTTATAGGCCCTTGTGGGCAGGAAGTTGCTCCAGTTATCATTTCTTCTTGTCATGACCTTGGGAAATGGAAAATAGCTGGTGACCATGGAAGTTCTTCACAGGATGTACTTTTTTAAGTGCCCTGAGCTCCATTTTTAGTGCTCTTTTCTTCTGCCAACTCCACTCCCTTCTAAACACCAATAAAAAATATCATTATTCTCTCTAGGTAATATCTGGTTACTCTTACAGCCATAAGCACTGCCTCCAGGGTAAATCAGAACCTGTGCCATTTACTGAATTTAAAACCATACCTATGCTATTTAATTACTCTTACTATTGTACCTTTCTCCCCACCTCCACTCAGTTCTCTATGTTCTTAGGTCAATTGATTCTTTTAATTGTGGTGGCAAGAATGGAGTATAGGTCTGGGAGAAAAACAAAACATTGTAGCTCTTAGGCCACTAAATGGCCCAAGAAAAAGAGCCATCCATGTGGTCCACTCCACCCATGAGAGCCAAGGACCCTCCTACAGAACAGTTAGGAACCAAAGCCCCAGCTACTGATAAATACCCAGGACTTCATCTTTTAGTCCTCTGGGGGAAAGCTGTGGTCTCAAGAGCCATTGGCAGCTGAACTGGGTAACTATCCATAAGAGACACTTTTAGGAAATTTTAAGGAATAATGGTAAAACAATCAATTCAGTAAGATAAAAGGGAGCTTTGATTTTAGTATAAAGAAGAGCTGTCTAAAGAACCTTAGTGCTCAAATCTCTAAAACAGGTTTGAACCCTTAGTGGATTCCAGCTGCCTTTGAAATATGATTAAATTGTGGACTCACCAAGAAAAATGCTCTCACCAACGCAACATTGACTAAAACATTTCAGACATCCATGGATACCCTGAAAAATATCAGATCTCTGAGGTCCATGAACCCCAAGTTAAGCATTCCTACCCCCTAAAGTTTTTCCACCCAGAAAATGATGCTTTTCTGCTTTAAGGTCATGAAACAATGTATCAAATCTAAAAAAGTAAAGAATTGAAGTATACAGAAGAGAAACCAGGTTTTAAGTTGTGTAGGATTTGAAATCACTAGGGGCACTTTTTATTTAAAGCAGATCTGCAAGATGAAAGCCAAGCCTCAGAGTTTGAAACTTTTACAAGAAAAATCTACATGATATACACAAGCCTGGCAACTTCCTTTACAATGTAGGTGAACTAATTCCATTCCTTTAACAAACACTTTCTATAGATAAAATGAACAATATAGGGTTTTATAGCTAGAAGAGCAAGGGAAACACTGTGGCTACCTGTGGAATAAATCCAGTGGTATCTTGTTGCTCTTCCGTAAACATGACAACAAGCAGAGTCCTATATTTTCATGAGACATTTTCCCAGCACTCTAGCTTACGCTAGCACACTTTGTTTGCTGTGCTCCTGTGCTCATGGAACATAGACATCTCTACCTTAACTGACAAGCATGGTAATTGGAGTATTCAAAATATGTGTATTAGCAGGAGATTGTCCTCCCAGCATGTGCCAGATATTATTGAGACTCATAGATGCTTTTAAATATAACCAAAACTCTCTCATATTTCTTTTTTTTAATTTTATTTCCATATGGTATATGTAATAATATTCCTAGTAAGAAGTGGTTGGGGTCTTTGAGGAGTTCCACTAAATAACAACCACTCTTCCCAACTGGTTCTCAGCCAACTGAGAAAGAAGACAAGCATCTGCAGGTGCAGGGCAAAATATCAATTTTATCGCTAAGCAAGCAAACATTCAAGCAACTGAAAGTCCTAACATGAAGCACAGAGTTGGACAGACTTACTCCCCAGTCACTGGCAGCAAGGAACAACCAGAGTCTCTGCAAAGAAGGGCAGGGCCTTCCACTGAAGAAAGCCACTCACTCCCAAGAAGAAGGAGACAGGAAAGGGATAGACCTTCCACGTTCAATGTCTCCTTCTAAAATCACCAGTCAGGTAGGACACTCCCCTCCCCTGAGGTGAAGTGAATGAAGGAGAGAAGAGAGATCAGGAGCTCTACAATATTAGAATTTTAGAATTTTCTTCCCATGGAAGGAAACATCAGGAATAGAGAAGCATTCCCTACCCTACCCTATCCCAACAGCATCCAGCATTTTAAATATGCTTGTCCCTTCAGGGTTAAATATTAGCAGCAAATGAAGACAGTCCTGCTTCGCCTTAACGTGGCTGCACCTCAAACACAAATCACTGCTTTTTTGAGAGGTGCTTTCTCCTGCTGTTGGACAGTTTTGATTTTGCTTACAGATGGCTCTGAAATGGGCCAGAACAGTAGGCTAATTCAATCAATTCCGAGGCCACTTTGGCCCCAAGGGTGAAACCACATTCTTATTATTTTCAATTTGCCAAAATGTGTTCAGCCACATTGTCCAACAAAATTTACCTGAAGATGTCCAGTGAGATTAAATGACATCGTTAAGATACTTGAAGAATAAAATGCTTAAAGATATCATAATAAAAATAAAATGATCAAAATAATAAAATTGACAGTATCGTAGAGGTTCCCCAAGTCAAACAGAAATGCACTTCCCATTACCCAACTCCCAAGGTAAAATTCAACTCTAAGATTAAGTCCCCTTGCAAGTTAAAGGTCAAAGACATTAAGGCATTTACTCTCTTTACATAAGATAGTAAAGCCTAAAATGATTTCTTTGGTATTTCTCAATTTCTTTACTGCCCAGTATCTGACAGAGGGGTTCTCAGTGCCCAGGTTGGGTTGCAGTTCCTTCCATAGCTGCAGTCTCTCACTGGAATGGGAATAGTTTCTTCAGGGTCTCAGAATACACTTCAAAGCTCCAACTCTCACCAGCTTCACAATAAGGGCCCAAGGACACCCAAGATTACCACAGCCTTGGATCTACACCCACTGAAACCAGAAAAAAAAGACAATCCTAAAGGGGACAAAGGTTTCCTGGTTTTAGCCTCCCAGGAATGACATTTCAGTCTAGGCCAGTTGACTGGAATCACTGATCTGCAAGCTTAAAACTTAAGTAGGAGAAATATTCTAGCAAATCCTCTTAATTACCATTTTCCCCTTTGAGCTCCTTGTGTCTGCCATTGTATTGCCGAATTGAGTACTGGCTGCACACTCTCTTCTGGGTAGGCGAGTTCAGCTCTGTGTTATGGCAGCTGTTTCTATTGTTTCTTATTATATATTGTTTGAATCTAAGAAACAGGCCTCCTAAGGAAATTTTTCCTCTCATATGTTATTAGCCAACCCGAGACAACTTAAGACTGAGTGGTGGGTGGTGATTCTCAAACTTGCGGACCAGCAGTTAGAAAGGCTTCTAATTTTCAAGACAAGATGCTAGAGAATTCAATTAATTAGCACTAAGGTATGACACTCCAGAGAGCCTGAGACGCTCTACACATACAAAATGAAAAAAGAGAAGGCAGAATTAAAGATTAACAAATGAAATATGGGGTACATCAGGTTTCACACCTATATTATACCATGAAGTGTGATACACATGTAACTTAATAATATTATCTAAGTAGACAGACATCTGTAATGGTACAGCTTTCAAAGAAGTAATCAACCCAACTTCTCTTCCACAGTGGCCCACTGGGTCAGACCATGCTCCCTGCACCAGCTCATCCCCAAACACCATAGAATCTTCTCCTGGGTTTCCCACAGTGATTCAATGACAAACATCATTCCCATGCACAGCAACAGAATGAGGTAAGATGTGGTTTCCATGAGGTTGTCCCAATTAATTAGACAAATTCTCGACTGATTGACCCCTAATGTTAGCCACCAAGGAACTAGCTGTCAGGTATCACAGAATCTGTGTGACAATGAACAACAAGTAAAGACTCTCCTGTAGGTCCCAGTGTTTGCTTGGGTCAAACTTCAGTTTCTTCTTTGGAACTCCCAGGCTTATCTGTATTCTGGCTCAGTAACTTATTTTATCCAGACTCCGACTTCTATGCCCAGGCTTCCAGATGACCTGTTATATTAAGCTCTGCACTCTGCCCTTCTACGCTTTATCTGGGCCCCAGGAGGAGGAGTCCTATTTATAAATTCTATGGGGAGCATCCCAAAGTGGAGATGATAGGAATAGATGACTGCCTAGATGCTGCCCTGACTTTATCAAGAAACCAAACTGAAGAGAGAGTCCAGAGTTAAACAGGAAGGTCAGTAATAGGGTAAGTATTCCTAAGAGGAAGATGGAGAGTATGGGAGATTGGCAACATGAGGAAGAGAGTGTTCAACCAGAAACAGATTAATGGCAGAAGCCCATAACTAGAGATGAGAGAGGAAGGGGGTGATTAAAGAGTGAGCATCAGAATTAAGTGTAAGAGGAGTAAAAGACCAACAGATGAGATTGAATGAACAGAATGAACAGATGGGAGTGACAGAAGAGAAAATGAAAAGGACCTGGCAGGACCACAAGTTAAGAAGAAATGTACAACCATCTGTACGTCTCTGGAAGTGAGAGGGATCTGATACATTCTACCTTCAAAACAAGGAAAAACAGAAGAGAGATTTAACATGAACACAATGAAGAACTCCCTGAAAGCTAAGATAGCAAGATAAGAGCAGAAGGAAGATTCTGAATGCCTATTGTTGAAGATGGGAAAAGAGCAAGATTTAATCATGGAGGCAAAGAGACAGATTAAAGTTCTCTGAAGGGCCTGTTTTGGTTTGCTAAGGCTGCCAGAATGCAATATACCAGAAACGGGTTGGCTTTTTCAGTGGGCATTTATCAGGTTGCAAATTTCCAGTCCTAATGCCATGAAAATGTCCAAATTAAGGCATCACCTTCTCTGAGGAAAGGCCAATGACACGCAGGGTTCCTCAGTCACATGGGAAGGAACATGGCAAGTCTGCTGGTCTTTCTCATGGGTTCTGCTTTCAAAATGGCTTTCTCCTGGGGTGTTTTCTTTCTTAGCTTCTCTGGGTCCTTGCTTCTTTCTGCAGGGTGCTTCTGTCTAAGCTCTCTGTCTCCATGAGTGCTCCTAAAGGGCTCCAGTATAGGATTAAGACCCACCTTGAATTGGGTGGGTCACATCTCTATGGAAGCAATGTAATCAAAAGTTCCCACCTAAAATAACTCTGCATCCACAAGAATGGACTAAAAGAACATGGTGTTTTCTGGGGTACATAACAGCTACAAACCAGCACAGGTCCATTCCAGAAAGGTTGGCTCAGTGCCCTTTTCTCAGAGGAGTTGTTGGAGCCTTTCCATCCAATGGCACATAGGACTAAATTTCAACCCAAATAGGAAAGCAGACCCCTGTTAGAAAAGCAGGCAAGAGCCTACAGCCAGGCCCACCCCTAGAATGCAAGGGTGATTGATGCAGCTGCAGTCACAGCCAAGAGAGACTGGGAAGAGGTGGATGACAGGCTAGGCATGAGTGTCTCCAGAGATGTGCAAATCATTATCAACTGAGGGACAAACCTGAGAGTTAGAATGTTTTCATTTTTCCCAAAACTTCCACCCAGTCATCATTTTACATTAGGTACACAAAGACTGAGCATTTTTCCTTCTAAAAATTATACCTTCAAATATCTTTGAAGCACTTCCTGAATATGATCATCTATACACTGATAACACTATACCCTCTCCTCAAACTTTCCATTCCTCCATTCCTTAAACCATTCCTTAATTGGCATGGGTACGAGAACCTCAACGAAGTTAGATTTTTCACGTCTGAATGATTCACAGTTAGTACCTAATCCTTCAATATTAAAGGCTTGGGAGAAGAGGCAGTATTCAATTGAGGACTGATCAAATCAAAGGAAAGCAGAACCTTCACTTCCCTCATTTTTTTTTTCATTTTTATTGAGATTGTTCAGATACCATACAATTATCCAAAGATCCAAAGTGTACAATCACTTGCCCCTGGGTACCCTCATACAGCTGTGCATCCATCACACTTAATTTTTGTTCAATTTTTAGAAACTTTTCATTACTCCAGATAAGAAATAAAGTGAAAGATGAAAAAAGAAAAAAAGAAAAGGAAACTCTAAACCTCCCCTATCCCTAACCAACCCCCCTCAATTGTTGACTCCTAGTATTGATATAGTACGTTTGTTACTGTTTATGAAAAAATGTTGGAAAACTACTAACTGTAGTATATAGTTTGTAATAGATATATAGTTCTTCCCTATATGCCCCTCTATTATTAACTTCTAATTGTATTGTCATACATTTGTTCTGGTTCATGAAGTGATTTCTAGTATTTGTACAGTTGATCATGGACATTGCCCACCATAGGATTCAGTTTTATACAGTCCCATCTTTTGACCTCCAACTTTCCTTCTGGTGACATATATGACTCTGAGCTTCCCCTTTCCACCTCATTCACACACCATTCGGCGCTGTTAGTTATTCTCACATCTTGCTACCAACACCCCTGTTCATTTCCAAACATTTAAGTTCATCCTAATTGAACATTCTGCTCATACTAAGCAACAGCATCTACATTTCTTCCACAAGGCAGGAGGGAGAGTCAAAGAAGGTAGAGAGGCAAAAGAAAGAGGAAACAAAAAAAAAGACAGCTAGGAAGCAGCAAAAGGAAAAATAACCTCAAATCAAAGTAGAATAAAGAATCAGACAATACCACCAATGTCAAGTGTCTAACATGCCTCCCCTATACCCCCTCTTATCTACATTCACCTTGGTATATCACCTTTGTTACATTAAAGGAAGCATAATACAATGATTCTATTAGTTACAGTCTCGAGTTTATGCTAATTGCATCCCTCCCCCAATGCCTCCCCATTTTTAACACCTTGCAAGGTTGACATTTGCTTGTTCTCCCTCGTAAAAGAACATATTTGTACATTTTATCACATTTGCTGAATACTCTAGATTTCACCAAGTTACACAGTCCCAGTCTTTATCTTTCCTCCTTTCTTGTGGTGTCTCACATGCTCCCCATCTTTCTCTCTCAACCGTATTCATAGTTACCTTTGTTCAGTGTACTTACATTGTTGTGCTACCATCTCCCAAAACTGTGTTCCAAACCACACACTCCTGTCTTCTATCACCCTGTAGTGCTCCCTTTAGTATTTCCTGTAGGGCAGGTGTCTTGTTCACAAAGTCTCTCATTGTCTGTTTGTCAGAAAATATTTTGAGCTCTCCCTCATATTTGAAGGACAGCTTTGCTGGATATAGGATTCTTGGTTGATGGTTTTTCTCTTTCAGTATCTTAAATATATCACACCACTTCCTTCTTGCCTCCATGGTTTCTGCTGAGAGATCTGCACATAGTCTTATTAAGCTTCCTTTGTATGTAATGGATTGCTTTTCTCTTGCTGCTTTCAGGATTCTCTCTTTGTCTTTGACATTTGATAATCTGATTATTAAGTGTCTTGGCGTAGGCCTATTCATATCTCTTCTGTTTGGAGTACGCTGCACTTCTTGGATCTGTAATTTTATGTCTTTCATAAGAGATGGGAAATTTTCATTAATTATTTCCTCTATTATTGCTTCTGCTCCCTTTCCCTTCTCTTCTCCTTCTGGGACACCAATGATACGTACATTATTGTACTTTGTTTCATCCTTGAGTTCCTGGAGACGTTGCTCATATTTTTTCATTCTTTTCTCCATCTGCTCCTTTGCGTGTAGGCTTTCAGGTGTTTTGTTCTCCAGTTCCTAAGTGTTTTCTTCTGCCTCTTGAGATCTGCTGTTGTATGTTTCCATTGTGTCTTTCATTTCTTGTGTTGTGCCTTTCATTTCCATAGATTCTACTAGTAGGTTTTTTGAACTTTTGATTTCTGCCGTATACATGTCCAGTGCTTCCTTTACAGCCTCTATCTCTTTTGCAATATCTTCTCTAAACTTTTTGAATTGATTTAGCATTAGTTGTTTAAATTCCTGTATCTCAGTTGAAGTGTACGTTTGTTCCTTTGACTGGGCCATAACTTTGTTTTTCTTAGTGTAGGTTGTAATTTTCTGTTGTCTAAGCATGGTTTCCTTGGTTATCCAAATCAGGTTTTCCCAGACCAGAACAGGCTCAGGTCCCAGAGGGAAGAAATATTCAGTATCTGGTTTCCCTGCGGGTGTGTCTTAGAAAATTGCTCCACCCTTTGATGCCTCAGGTCACTGTGCTTTTCTGCCCAGTAGGTGATGCCTGTTAGCCTATAATTCTTGACTGGTGTGAGGAGGTGTGGCCGTGTTCCCCCAGGCTCTGGGGTCTGGTTCTGAATGGAAAGGGCCCCACCCCTTTCCTCCTAGAGAAGACAGACCCCTCAGGTGGAGGTCATTAGCATTTCAATGGTCTCGCTCTCTGCTTGTGCTGTCTCCACCCTTCCCAGAGTCACAGCCCTGGAAACTGAAAACGACTGGGGCTTTCTCCACTGAGCCAAAAAAGAAACAGATAGTCCCCTTCAGACCCAGTCCAAGGCAACCCTCCGGCTCTCCCAGGTCAGTCGTCACCCAAAGCCTCTGTCTGTTTTTTGGGGCTGTGTACCTGTAGTGAGCAGTTCACACTCGCTACTTAAAACCCCAGTTGGAGCTCAGCTGAGCTGTATTCGCTTGCTGGGAGAGAGCTTCTCTGTGGCACCACGAGGCTCCGCAGCTCGGGCTATGGGGGAGGGGGTCTCCCGACCTGGTTCCGCAGGTTTTACTTACAGATTTTATGCTGTGTTCTCAGGCATTCCTCCCAATTCAGGTTGGTGTATGATGAATGGATGGTCTCGTTTGTCCCCTGCAGTTATTCTGGATTATTTACTAGTTGTTTCTGGTTTTTTGTAGTTGTTCCAGGGGGACTACTTAGCTTCCACTCCTCTCTATACCGCCATCTTGCCCGAGTCCTCTCCCTCATTTTTGAAATTTGGAGTCTATATATACCTATGGTCTGTGGTATAAGAACTATTAAAGAAGGTATAAATAAAAGGAATAATATACCATTCTGGTGATTGGAAGACTCAATGTTGTCAACATCTTAATTTTCTTCAATTTGTTCTCTAATTTCAAAGGAATCTCAATAAAAATCCAGAAATTATTTTTAGGGAAGTTGATAAAGTTGATTCTAAAATTCCTACAGAAAAAGCAAACAGACCACCAAAAAAAAAAAAAAAAAAAAAAAAAAAAAAAAAAACCAGGTAGGACTTGTTAACTGAATATTACTTCCAGCCAAAAGCTTGTTTCCAAGATATGTTTCCAAGATGTACTTATTTTATGTTAAGCTTAGATTTATTATAAAGATGAAATATTTAAGACAGGGTGGTATCAGCACAAATACACAAAGGAAGAAAGCAGAGAGTCCAGATACTTACTCACACGTAAATGGACTCTTGATTTATAACTAAGGCAGAATTGTGCCAGTAAGGAAAGGATGACCTTTTCACCAAATGGTGTTGGACCCAGTGACCAGTCATATGGCGTACAGATGAAATTTGACTCCCTCCTGACACAATGAAGAGAAATTATTCCAGGTGTACTCCAATGTGAAAGGCAAAAATAACAAAGTTTTTTATTACTTTAGTGTAGGAAAAGCTTTCCTTAATAAAATAGACAAACACAACCACTAGTTTGGATGAACTGCACCAGATTAAAATTTTAAGCTTCTCTTAATCAAAAGACACCATTACAAGTGAAACCAAGATGGGAGAAGCTTTTTGCAATGTACGTCACCAACAAAGAGTTTATTTCCAAGATAGATTTATACTTATGTTTACATATATTTACACATTATTAAATATTTATAATAGTAAGTTGATAATATATTATAGTATTGTAACATAGCTATTAAGCATTTATATATAATGTATAAACATAATATATGTAAATATATATCAATTTGTACCAGTCGATGCCTTATGATTCTTCTATAGGGGCCTTCCAAATGCTCCAGACAGAATCTCTGTTTGCCACTAATACTTTCAGTACCATTGGATCTGACATATGATATGGCCCAAATGGCAAAGAAGCTTGCACAACAGCCTGGACTTTTTTCAGAGCCTCCTCTTGTTCCAGTGTCTACTCAAAACTAGCAGCTTTTCAGGTCACTTGATAAATTAAATGCACGTTTCTGCATGTGTGTTATTTCTTCTGCATGTGTGCTATTTTTAAATAAGAGAAGTACTGTGGTAGGCAGAATTCTAACATGACACCCCATGATCCCTGCTCCAGCATTTGAGTGCAGGTGAACCTGTGAATATGATGGCATATGGGCTCCCTTGATTAGGTTGCATTATTTGGCCAATGGAGATAGGACAGTCCCCTATATTCATAATTATTTTATGTAAGACTCCACTGCAGCAGACCAGAGAGAGATTGGAACTCAGAGAAAGGCATGCTCCTCCTGGCTTAGAAGAAAGCAAATGTGTGGACTGCCTATGGGGTCTACAGAGCAAGGAACTGCAGGCAGCCTCTAAGAGTTGAGAGCAGTCCCCTGCTGGTCTCTAGCAAGAAGATGGGAACCTCAGTTATACAGCCACAACAAAATGAATTCTGTGAACAAACAGTCTGCCTGGAGAAGGACCCCGAACCTCAGATAAGAATCACAGCTTGGGTAGACAACTTGATTTTAGTCTGGGGAGATCCTGAGCACAGGGCACAGCTAACTTATATCCAGACTCATGAACCACAGAAATTGTGAGATAATAAATTTGTGTTGTTTTCAGTCACTAAATTTGTGGTAATTTGTGATACACCTATAGAAAAATAATACAAGTTTAAAAAAATACTGAGTACTAGGGGAAAATGTATGCCATTGAATTTGATAACTTAAATGAGTGGGAAAAAACTAGAAAAATATAAATTTTCAAAAATTGGCTCAAGAAGAAACAGAAAACATGAACAGACCTATAAACATTATATTAAATCTTTCTATAAAGAAAGAGTCAGACTCATATGATTTTATACACAAATACTACCAAATAAACAAGGGAAAAATCCTAATTTTAGATATACTATAAAAAGAGGGAAACACCCCAACTTTTTTTATGATGATCTAGCATAATTCTGTTACAAAATCTGACAAAGACAAAATAAACCATCTCACTCATGAATATAGTTGCAAAAATCCTAAAGAAAACCCACAATGCCTTTCAAAGATAATACTCTATATCATAACCACATTGCATTTATTCCAGTAATTTAAGGCTGATTTTAGATTAGAAAACGAAACAATATAAATCACTAAATTAACAAACAAATAAGGAAAAATCACACAATCATCTAAGTTATAGGAAAGGCTTCCATTTTACTAAAAATTCACACCTGTTTATTCACACTTGAAAAAAAAAAAAGCCAAACAATTCTCAGTAGACCAGCAATAGAAAGGAACTTCCTCAAACTGTTAAAGTGATTATATACCAAAAACCCATAGCATACATCATCCTTTAGAGTGAAACATTCTAAGCATTATCTTTAAAGTCATAAACAAAGCCTAGGGTAACCATTATCCCTACTTCTATTCAAGAGTGTATTAAAAATCCTGCAGAGTACAATAAAGCAAGGGAAAGAGATAAGAGGTGGAAGAACTGGAAATGAAAGAACAAAACTGTCTTTATTTACAAATAATTATTCTTGCCTTTACAGAAAACTTGAATCACAGATAATTGATTTTAATTAATAAGAGAATTTAAAATCAATATGTAAAAATAAAATTGCATTTCTATCCACCAGAAGATAGATTACAAAATGAAATTGTCACGCAATCATTTTAAATAGTTCCCCAAATATAAACTACATAAGAATAAATCTAATGAAAATGGTCACTTCTTTGTGGAGAAAATTATATAATTTATTGAGTGTCAATAGAGAAAAATCTCAATAAGGGAAAGAAATATACACTCACCTTATATAACAACTGTAAAGTTAATGATTCTTTACCCTAATTGGCTCTTGAAGTTATACTACTTTTGGGGCAACTGTTTGTGTGTAGAATTATTTTTTTCACCCCAAACCACAGCAAATAAATATACTACAAAAAGTGAGTTTTGTCAGTATATATCCGGAAGATATGCAAGCAAGGACGTGAACAGACATTTGTACAATTTTCTTAACATCATTATTCACAATGCCCAAAGTTGGAAACAACCCAAGTGTCCACCAACAGATGAATGGATTAACAAAATGTGGTATATATATATATATATGATGGAATATTATTCAGCAGTGAGAAGGAATGAAGTCTTGAAGCATGCAACAACATAGATAAACCTTCAAATCTTATCTTAAGTGAAATAACTCAGACACAACAGGAAAAATATAGTATCATCTCACTAATATGAACTAATTATAATATATAGATCATAGACATAAAACCTAGAATTCAGGTTACCAGATAGAGAATAAAGCTAGAGAATGAGGAGCTGTTGCTTAATATGTGTAGACATTTTAACTAGGTCAAACTTACAGTTTTGGAAATGGATAGAGGTGATGGTAGCACATTACTCTGACTGTAATTAACAGTGCTGAATTGTGGGTGAATATGGTAGATAGGGGAAGTTTAGAGTCATGTATGTCAGCAGAAGGATAGCTGGAGGTTAAAACAGGAGATTATATAACACATGATTCTTGTGATGGATGATGACTGTGATTACCTGTGCAAACATAGAAAAGTTCTTTCATGAAAGAGAACAAATGTGTGATACTATCACAAGTAGTTAATAATACAGGGGTATATGGGGGAAAATGCACCTATTGCAAATCATGAACTATAGTTACTGTCTTAATATTCTTTCGTCAACAGTAACAAATGTACCACATCAATACTAGGGGTCAATAATGAGCAGGGAGGGATAAGGAGTATGGAATGTTTTGGGTTTTCTTTTTTATTTTTATTTCTTTTTCTGGAATAATGAAAATACTCTAAAATTGATCATTGTGATGAATGCACAACTATGTGATGATACTGTGAGCCACTGATTGGATGGATTCTATGGTGTTTCAGTTTACTAAAGCTGCTGAAATGCAATATACCAGAAATGGATTGGCTTTTAACAATGAGGATTTAATAAGTCACAAGTTACAATTCTAAGGCCATGGAAATGTCCAAATTAAGACATCAAGATGATATCTTCTCTGAAGAAAGGCTGCTGGCATTTGGGGTTCCTGTGTCAGATAGCATGGCACATGGCTGGTGTCTGCTGGTCCTTCATCCCCAGGTTTTGTTGCTTTCAGCTTCTGATTCCAGTGGCTTTCTCTCTAAGCATCTGTGGGTTCCCTCTTAGTATCTTTGGGTATCTGCATTTTATCCTCATAAAGAGCTCCGTAGGATTAAGACATAACTTGAATGGGCTGGGTCACATCTCAATTGAAGCAACCTAACCAAAAGGTCCCACCCATAAAAGTTCTGCACCCACAAGATTGTATTAAAAGAACATGGCCTTTTCTGGAGTACCTAACAGCTCCAAACTACCGCAGATGATGTGTGAATATATCTCAGTAAAATCGTATTCTAAAACGTGTATTTCAACATTACAATGCGGGATAAAAAAAACATAAAACATTACTGGATATATTAGCTTTTAGTAAAAGAATACCATTTGCATTTGTACATCATGTTTGGATTGCACATCATATTTGGGTTGGAATTGTCAATAAAATGCTTTGGAACAAAGATTATAGGGAAATGAGTAAACCCATAAGCTTCCTACTTAGCATGTCAGTTAATGGTATAGAAATAGTTGCTTTTAAAGTGCTTGAAGAGTTTGCTTTTTCAGGGACTTTTGATTGGATATCTGAAGGATCATCAGACACCTTGTGCTGCAAAAGTTAATTTCCAGAACCTTAGCTTTTGGGTCTTATTATTCTAAAAGAGTGCTGTCCCCTTTAATTATTATTCTTGTTATTTTTGTGTGTGTGCTAATGAAGGTGTCAGGGATTGATTTAGGTGATGAATGTACAACTATGTAATGGTACTGTGAACAATCGAATGTATGATTTGTTTTGTATGACTACGAGGTATGTGAATATATCTCAATAAATGAAGATTAAAAAATAATAATAATAATAATAAATAAATAAATAAAAGAGTGCTGTCCCTCCACCTGAGTTATGTTTCAAGAATGACCCAATCCATTATATTACATTTGGTAAGTCTGGACTTGTAGACGATGGTGGAAGTATATAGTTGAGTAGAGAGAAAAGTCATCCAGAAATACTTACAATAAGTCAACATGCAATGATGTGTTTCACAGTTCTACAGAGCCAAGCATTCCAGGAGTAGAAAGAAGAGCTGTAATGGACTGAGGAAGTGAGAGAATTACTGACATTTTTTGAGTTATGTAGAACCCTAGTGGCAGATAATTCCATACTGGGAAGGAGATAATATAAAGGAACAGTTGGTGGATTAGGAGAAAGGAGGGTATTCCAGATTGGTGGAATAAAATTCTAATACCTGAAAGATGGAGGAAAGGGATAAAGGGGGAGAATCTAATAAAAAATGTAGGTTCCATTGGAGAGCAGTTTGTTCACCATCCTATCTCCAGGACATATATGATACCTGGTAGAGAGTGAATGTTCAGCCATTATTTATTGTTGTGTTGAACATAGTATGATGATATTTTTTTAAAAAGGTATAAATTAGAGGTACAAGAAGTAGTAACTAAGTCAGAGAAACCCAGAAAGGAAAATTAATTCAAACAAGATTGGGATATAGGTGGACACAGGGCCCCGTTATCTAACAAGTCATCTAATAAAAGCAATAGAACTTTCCTGAGGAAACCTGGGACTAATGTAGATCTTCCAGGGCCACTTGCCAAGGACATGGCCTCCCCAAGGAATGGACTAGTATGAGACTACCTCCAGGGTAGGTTGTTGGCCTTATTACAATAGGCTCCCAACAGTACCCAGTTAGAACCCTGTGGCTGCACAAAGGGGGAAGGGGGACAGGAGAGGGAGAGTATATGCATAAGTGTGTGCATACAGGTGAGAAGATGGGAAAGAGGGCAGAGGCAAAACGAGACCATACTCCCAGCCCTATAAATGAGGAGCCTGTTTGCAGCAAAACTCAGCAAACCCATGCAGGGTCTGTGGATCCCTCCTTCTGATTAGAGGTCAGCGGAGCCAATGCCCTCACCAGCAAATGCCAAAGCCCTGGGAGAAGGTCAGTGAATGTGCTCTTTTCTCTGGAGGTAGAAGCTGACACTGCCTCTGTTGGTATCCTTCAAAGATGAACACTCTCTGCCTTCTTCAACAACTACTTGCATTCAGATCACACCAGAGCTCTGAACACAGTGGTCATGGAGGGGATGTCACAGATCTTGACTCTGTTAACCTCTCCCTTGCTCCATTTATCAGACTCTCTAGACATCTAGTTGTGTCTCTGCTGTCCCGACTCTCTTCCTTCACCTTCCTCCTCTATAACTCCCCTCCGTGTTTCCATCAGGCTCTCTATCTGCCCACCTGCCCTCCTGGCTCTGGCTGAGGTGCAGAGGGTTTGGTTGTGACCGAGAGGGCCAGGATGGTTTGCAGAGCCTCCCTCCAAGACTTGGGGAGGGACACACAAGGCAGAAAGTCACTCTCATTCCTATAGCTTGGAGGGGTCAGTTTCCAAGTGCCTGTGATTTAGGTATGATTCCCAACCTACCCAGTCAGCCCTTAAGACTCTTCCATGTTTGGCTTTTCTTGTCCTCATTTTCATTCTGTCTCAGGTTTGGGGTCTCTTGGTATTTGTGTCTTGATGTACTTCTCTATATAGACATATCATAGTTTCACACTCTATTCCTGCCGCCCTCTATTTTAGTCATTCTAATTAATTCCTTAGCTTTAACATTTTTCTTTCTTATTTGGGAAGTAGGTATTTCCTTTTTGTTATGATTACTTCCTTATCTTTGTCTTTTGAAACTTCATCTTTACGTTTCTATAGGTATTTCTATTTATCTGGCATTTTTCTTTCTTATTCCAAGGCTAAACTATAGACGAAAAGTTGAAAAGTGACTTCAGGATGTTCTTCTCTTAAAGATTGTGACACAGAAGATGAGGTCCTTCTTTTTTTTTTAAATGTTTCCAGGAGCCAAATTAAGAGAAAAGGGGACTTAAATATATCAGGAACCGTCATCCAAATTAGAAGTAAAGAACTTCCTGACGGTGAGAAGCAGGGAATATTAGAATGATTACAAAGGGTAGACGAGACCCTCCCCTCTCTCTGGGATTTTCAAGGGCAGTTTGGCTTACAAGTGGAAAGCAAGCCAAGTACTTAAAATATTCCTTCCACATGTGAGTGCGAGTACAGGCAGAGGGATAAGAAACAAGAGACCAGTCTAATGTTTATTTACTGAGTATCTAATCTCTCCTGCTGCTAAACATACATTATTTCAGTTAATACTCATTTTACAGGACAAAAAATAGAGGGTCAGCTGGTCAACTTCACTTTATAATAAGTGGCATTGCTAAGGTTGAATTCAGGTGAGCCTGACGCCAAAGTCTCTGTGCTCCACCTAGTACTGCACTTGCTTCCTTATATGGTGAGATAAGGTTACAGGTGTGGTTTTTGAATGTCACTATAACTGCTCACTTCGTAAAATCACCTATATCTTAGTACAGGACCCTCTGTGTTTCAAATATTTTCTCATCTGCCTCTTGTGCAAACTCCTTTCTCTCTCATTATCTGGACCATTCTTTTCTTTTTTTCTCTAAGCTATTTAGAATCAACCCCAATTTTTCAGTCACTTTGAACGACAATATATCTCAGATTAACCAGTGTCACAGACACCTAAAGTTTAATCCAGTCCATGTTATCCAAGCAGCTTTCCTTGATAACTAAGTTATTCTCCCCAATTTCTTATTCACCCATCTCTGAACATACTCTGAGGCCTCAAATATCCAGAGGCAGACCATTACAGATCTTTTGCATTTCACCTTCTCTCTTTCCCTTAGCTTTCTGGGAAATATGTGTTTAAATCTCCATATTAAAGGTAATTATGATAAGGGAAAGGAGAAGCAACTCTAACTGGTTTCCTTGTAGCTTCTCTTATGGAATAGTAAATTCACTTTAGGGCTCAGGTGGAGAAAAGAAAGGGACAAGGGAAGGAAATCAAGTCCTATAAGACAGATGGAGGCACAATATGGAGTTACAACCTAGCAATAAGATAGATGTTATTTTTTGGTATTTCAAATCATTGTCGTGTTTCTCATTAATGAAGATCACTGAGAAAGGTCTTCCAGGGCAATATGTGACCTACATTTATCATTTGCACACCACAGGGATCTGGCATGCTGAGCCATGGCACATTTATAACACCTGGCCCTGGCCAGGCCATCATCCGTGGCTACAGATAGATCAGGCATCCTCACTTTTGGGAATCTGGAGAAATTGAAGTGGATCCAGTAGCAAAGAAGTGGATGAAACAAAGTGAAGGCAGAAAAGACTGAGAGGGAAATGATGAGAGAACTTAGACTACTTTTCCATTTATCTCCATTTGATAAATCTCCGTTGCAAGACAATTATTTTTGACAACGAACCATAAGCGGCAAAGGATCTAACTAGTTTTGATCTTGTTGAAGGACAGGGAAATGAAAATGAACTGAAAATAGAACAGAAGGAGAATGGGTAGGCCTAAAGAACCACTTTTGAATTGTAGGGTGTATAAGACATTGGAATGGGTTGTTATGTTGTAACAGAGTTGTCAATAGAGGTCCATGGGCACACACACTAAGGATTAATTATCCTCCCTTAAAAGTATTTTATATCTATCCTCAGGATGTCTGACCAAGCATGGGACAACATGCTTTTGTCTCTACAACCTCATTAGGTAATACCTGGCAAAAGTTTTTTAACTGTTGTCTTCCAATGTTATTCCTAAATTCCTTCTAAGTTTTCATGAAACCTAATTCTCAAATGTTTTAATTTCCTTTAAAATGCCATAATTCCAGGGCCTTCTGCATAATATGTAAACCAGAAGAGAAAACAACTATTCCTAAATAACCTCAAAATTTCTATCAATTTTTTTTGTGTATATTTGATTTCAGAATTCTTGAGTATTGGCAATTATGGAATTTGGTGCCTCCAGTTTGTCACTTTGTAGACAAATTTGGGAACAGGAATGTTTATGTTTCTTCTTAAAGACTAAAGGGAAAAAAATCATTCTTTTTATAAAAAACTGTTTTTCATTCTTGAGTCTGCCCTTTATGCCACAATAATTATATATCCACTGATAATTCATTGCTAAAAGAAAATCTGTTCATGGCTACTTCATGCCACTTAAGATCTCCCCCAGGTTTAGGTGTAATTTCAAGTTTGAACCAGACTGCACAGCTTTGTTTTGGTTTTTCTTTTAGGAAGATGCCTCACTCAAAAAACAATTTCTGAATCTGTCAACCATCAACAGATTTTTTTATTCCACCTGATTTTTTACTTTTGCACATTTTTTTCCTAAGTATTTTATTACTCCATTCCTCCTGAGATGTCCCTGCATCTTACTGACACCCTATCAGAGTGCTTAACCATATTGCATTATATTTTCTTTGGTAAACATCACTGCCCTCAACTTTACTGTGCACTCTGCTGGGATACAGAATCTACAACACTTAACAATGCTTGGGAAATGCATTTTTAATTGATGAATTCAGTTTTTAAAAGAACTCAGGCATTTTCAGGATTAAGAGATATTTAAAAATGAAAATATCTTAATAAATGTTCTCATTTATCCAGTGACCTAGAAAAAAGGAAGAGTAAGTTAAAATGTATTGAGTACCTTCTCTATTGCAGATATTCTTCCATATGATTTAAATGCATGGGCCTATTTTTGGTTGATGAATACATCTTAATCTTTACAATAACACTATGGGGCAAATATGTACTTCTTAATTTTACAAAGGAGTAACAGGATATAGAGGTTCACTTCTAAACTTGATGTAACTAGAAACATTCAATAATATAGAAAATTGAGATTCAGATGGTCATTTATTCCACTATTCTTTCACAAATATATCTTGAACAACTGCTACATGCTAGACAGTGTTCCAGGTAATAGGGATGTAAAATCTCTATACATAAGGAGCTCACAACCTTGCGGGAAAGACATTATAGCACATAGTAAGTGTTTTCTCTACTAAATGCAGGAACAAGCTCAACCTTCAGCTGGGGTGAAGTGGGCAGGAGTTACTTAAGGCTTCACTATGGATGTAAGAGTTGAGGGTGATCTCGAAGAAGCAGAAATTTGTCAGATGGAGAACTTATGTGGGGGGTGAATTCCAGAAAAAGAAAATAGCATATGCAAAGACTGGAAAGCCTAGAAGACTGTGAGGTGATCCAGAAAGGTAACTAGTAACTGGAGTATAGAGTGGCTGTGGAAAAGTAGGGGAAGATACAGCACACTGACTAGCACTTAATGGCCTTATAAAAAGGAAGTTAGAAAGAGGGGAGTGGAAGACGTCTTCCAGTTTTCTGACTTGGATGACTAAGGTTTGTTAATACCATTACCTAAGGAAGGAGGTTAGGAGAAAGAACCTTGAGTCCTCCTGGGGCACTGATAACTAGAGAAATTCTAAACCGGATCTCACATACTGAAACTTTCACCGGAATACACTCAAAAACCTACAGAGCAGGAAATTATACTCCACAGTTTGTTATTTTGATGTTCATAAGACTTCTAAGCAGGAAGTTCCTCCAGTTATCATTTCTTCTTGTGGTGACCTTGAAAAAAATGGAAAATAGCTGGTGACCATGGAAATTCTTCCCAGGATGTACTTCAAGTACCTTGAGCTCCATTTTTAGTGCTCTTTTCTTCTGCCAACTCCACTCCCTTCTAAACACCAATAAAAAATATCATTATTCTCTCTATGTAAGATCTAGGTACTCTTATGGCCAAAAGCACTGCCTCCAGGGTGAATCAAAACCTACGTCATTTTCTGAATTTAAAACTGTATCTTTACTATTTACTGTTGTACCCTCCTCCCCACCCCCACTCAGTTCTCTATGTTTTAGGTCAATTGATTCTTTTAATTGTAGTGGCAAGAATGGCGTATAGGTCTGGGAGAAAAGCGGAGCATTGTAGCTCTTAGGCCACTAAATGGCCCAAGGAAAAAAGCCATCCATGTGGTCCACTCCACCCATGAGAGCCAAGGACCCTCCTACAGAAGTTAGGAACCAAAGCCCCAGCTACTGATAAATACCGGGTACCACCTTTTAGTCCTCTGGGGGAAAGCTGTGGTCTCAAGAGGCTACTGCCAAAAAAAAAAAAAAAAAAAAAGAAAGAAAGATGGAAAGAAAAGGCTACTGGCAGCTGAATTGGGTCATCAAACTTCTCTCGCTCTCCATGTGACACACCTTGTGGAAATTTTAAGGTGTAATGATAAAACAAACAATTCAGTAAGTTGAAAGGGAGCTTTGATTTTAGTATAAAGAAGAGCTGTGGAAAGGACCTTAGTGCCATAAAATCTCTAAGGCAGATTTTAACCCTTTATGGAATTCAGCTGCCTTTGAAATATGATTAAATTGTGGGCTCACCAAGACAAATGGTTTCATCAACACATTACCTAGAGCATTTCAGACATCCATGGTCACTCTGCAAATATCAGATCTCTGAGGTCCATGAACCTGAAGTTAAACATTCCTTCCCCCTAAAGGTTTGCCACCCAGAAAATGATGCTTTTCTGCTTTAAGTTCATGAAACAATGTATTGAATCCAAAAAGTAAAGAATTGAAGTATACAGAAGAGAAACCAGGTTTTAATTTGTGTAGGATTTGAAATTACCAGGGGCACTTTTTACTTAAAGCAGATCTGCAAGATGAAAGCCAAGCCTCAGAGTCTGAAACTTTTACGAGAAAAATCTATATGATATACACAAGCCTGGCGACTTCCTTTACAATGTAGGTGAACTAATTCCATTCCTTTAACAAACACTTTCTATAGATAAAGTGAACAATATAGGGTTTTATAGCTAGGAGAGCAAGAGAAACACTGTGGCTACCTGTGGAATAAATCCAGTGGTATCTTGTTCCTCTTCTTTAAATATGACAAGCAGAATCCTATATTTTCATGAGACATTTTCCCAGCACTCTAGCTTACACTAGCACACTTTGTTCGCTGTGCTCCTGTGCTCATGGAACATAGACATCTCTACCTTAACTGACAAGCATGGTAATTGGAGTATTCAAAATATGTGTATTAGCAGGAGATTCTTCCCAGGATGTGCCAGATACTACTGAGACTTACAGATCCTTTTAAATATAACCAAAACTCTCTCCTATTTCTTTTTAAATTTTATTTCCATATAATATATGTAATAATATTCTTAGTAAGAAGTGGTTGGGGTCTTTGAGGAGTTCCACTAAATAACAACCACCCTTCCCAACTGGTTCTCAGCCAACTGAGAAAGAAGACAAGCATCTGCAGGTGCAGGGCAAAATATCAATTTTATTACTAAGAAAGCAGACAATCAAGCAACTGAATGTCCTAATGAAGCACAAAATTAGACAAGACTTATTCCCCAGTCACTGGCAACAAGGAACAACCAGAGTCTCTGCAAAGAAGGGCAGGGCCTTCCACTGAAGAAAGCCACTCACTCCCAAGAGGAAGGAGACAGGAAAAGGATAGACCTTCCAAGTTCAATGTCTCCTTCTAAAATCACCAGTCAGGTAGGACACTCCCCTCCCCTGAGGTGAAGTGAATGAAGGAGAGAAGAGAGGTCAGGAGCATTACAATATCAGAATTTTATAATTTCCTTCCCATGGAAGGAAACATCAGGAATAGAGAAGTGTTCCCTACCCTACCCCATTCCAACAGTATCCAGAATTTTATTCTCTTTACCCATTAAATCTGTGACTAACTAGGGGTTACTTATCCCCTTGGGGTTAAATATTGGCAATAAATCAGGAGATTCTTGCTTCACCCTTATGTGGCTTCTCCCCCAATACAAATCACAGTTTTTTTGAGAGGCTCTTTGACCTGTTGGACAGTTTTGATCGTGCTTGAAATGGCTCTGAAAAGGGTGAGAACAGTAGGCTAATTCAGTCAATTCTGAGGTCACTCAGGCCCCAAGGTCGAAGCCACATTCCCTATTCTTTCCTCTTTGCCAATATTGTCCAACAAAACTTACCTGAGGTTCTCCAGTGAGATTAAATGACATTGTTAAGATAGTCAAGTAATAAAATGCATAAAGATATTCTCATATTAAAAATAAAATGATCAAAGTAATAAAATTGACAGTATCATAGAGGTTCCCCAAGTCTGAACAGAAATGCCCATCCCATTACCAAATCCCCAAGGTGAAATTCAACTCTATGATTAAGACCTCTTGCAAGGTAAAGGTCAAAAACATTAAGGCATTTATTTTCTTTACTTAAGAAAGTAAAGCCTAAAAGGATTTCTTTGGTCTTTCGCAATTTCTTTACTGCCCAGTATCTGACAGAGGGGTTCTCAGTGCCCAGGTTGGGTTGCAGTTCCTTCCGCAGCTGCAGTCTCTCACTGGAATGGGAGTAGTTCCTTCAGGGCCTCAGAATACACTTCAAAGCTCCAACTCTCAGGAGCTTCACAAGGGCCCAAAAACACCCAAGATTATCACAGCCTTGGATCTACACCCACTGAAACCAAAAAACAAAGACAATCCTAAACCAGACAAAGGTTTCCTAGTTTTAGCCTCCCAGGAATGCTAGTTCAGCCTAGGCCAGTGGACTGGAATCACTGACCTATGCGCTTAAAACTTCAGTAGGAGAGATCTTCCAGCAAATCCTCTTAATTACCATTACCTATTTTAGCTCCCTGTGTCTGCCCCTGCATTGCCGACTTGTGTCTTCTAGGTTGGAGTATTCAACCCTGTGTCAAAGCAGCTGTTTCTATTGTTTCTTATTATAGATTGTTTGAACCTAAGAAACAGGCCTCCTAAGGAAATTTTTCCTCTCTTATGTAATAAGCCAATCCAAGACAATCTGAGACTGAGTGATGGGTGGTGATTCTCAAACCTGTGGGCCAACAGTTAGAAAAGCTTCTAATTTCCAAGACAAAATGCTAGAGAATTCAATTAATTAGCACTAAGACATGACACTCCAGAGAGCCTGAGAAGCTCAATACATATGAAAAATGAGAAGGCAGAATTAAAGGTTAACAAATCAAATATGGGATCATCAGGTTTCACACCTATATTACACTACAAAGTGTGATAGACATGTAACTTAATAACATTATCTAAGTAGACAGACATCTGTAATGGCAAAGCTTTCAGAAAAGGTAATCAACACAACTTCTCTTCCAGAGTGGCCCACTGGGTCAGACCATGCTCCCTGGACCAGCTCATCCTCAAACACCATTATCTTCTCTTGGGTTTCCCACAGTGATTCAATGACAAAAACCATACCTAGCCATGGCAACAGAATGAGGTAAGATGTGGTTTCCATGAGATTTTCCCACCTTAATTAGACAGATGCTTGCCTGGTTTACCTGTAATTGTATCCAACAAGACACTAGCTACAAGGTGTCATAGAATCTCTAGTACAATGAACAAGTAAAGGTTCTCTAGGTCCCAGTAATTGGTTGGATCAAACTTCATTTTCTTCTTGGGCTAGTCCTAGGCTTATCTGTTTTCTGGCTCACTGACTTATTTTATCCAGACTCTGACCTCTGGGCCCAGGCTTTGAGATGACCTCTTATATTAAGCACTGTGCTCTGCCCTTCTATGCTTTTCCTGCATCCCAAGAAGAGGACTCCTGGTTACAAATTGTAGGGGAGGCATTCAAACTGCAGATGATGGGAAAGGCTGGCTGACTGCCCAGACAGTGCCCCGACTTTATCAGGAAATCAAACCCAAGAGAGAACCCAGAGTTACACAGGAGTGGCATTAGCAGGGTAAGTATTCCTAAGAGGAAGTTGGAGAACATGAGAGATTGGAGATGTGAAGAATAGAGAGGTGGTCAACCAGAAGTAAAAGAATGGCAGAAGCCAATCACTAGAGATGAGACAGGAAGAATGTGAGAGAGTGAGCATTGGAAGAAAGTGGAGGAGGAGTAAAAGGACTTAGAATGGGGTTGAATACATGTATATATACAAAAGGGGGTGAGAGAAAGATGAAAAGTAGTCCACAGAACCACAAATTAAGAAAGTATGTACAGGAGCAAGATGGTGGCATAGAGAGGTATGGAATTTAGTTAGTCCTCTAGAGCAAATAGTAAATAACCAGGAACAACTAGTAAATAATCTGAACAACTGTTGGGAGACATCCGTGAATGGACACACATCGTACATCAGCCTGGAATGGGCTGAGGCAGTAGCACAGAATCATAAATAAAGCTCCGCAAACCTGAAGCTGGTGCCCCTCCCACCTCAGGCACGTCAGGCCAAGCTGAAACACTGCTGTGTGGAAAAAAGCAACAGGTTGGACACAGCTTTACAGAATGGCAGCGTTGGCATCATGGCAAGATCCGAAAGAGAGCTGGTTCTAACAAAGGAGGAAACTAGGAAGAAAATGGATGAGCTGCTGAAGGCAACATCACTCCGGAAGCCCAATGCAAATGGATTATCAGGTTTAAATCTACTTGAGGAGGCAACAGACACTGTGGATCCATCTGTAAGAAATGGATTGGTGACTGCTGTGCCCCCTTTGTGGGAAAAGCCTCTTTCGGGAAGCAGTGATTGTATGCCCAGCCCTTCTCTAGGAAGACCAACAAAGAGCACCTTGCAGGTTTCCCTTCAGAGTATCCCTTTGAACACACCTGATGATAAACAGCCTGAGATCCTGTACACCGAGCCCTCCCAACAGTCTGTCAGCAAGAAGCTCAGAACCAACAGCCAGAAAGCAGAACCCGTTCGCATGGGCCATTTCCAAAATCGCCACATCTTCCAGCAACAGCTTATTGAGAAGCAAAAGAAGAAACTTCAGGAACAGCAGTAAACAATTCTCAAGCTGAAGGAAAATCAGCAGCTGGCAGAGGCTTGCTGGGCAGCGGAGCATGCTGCAACAGTTACAGATGCCCAGAGACACCTGCTGTCAAATCCCAGAGAGGAGGAAGAACCAAAAATAACATGCCAGGTGCTTCTAAATTCACCTGCTGCTTCCCCTGGTACTGAAGGCAGTAGAAGTGACTCTGAAATTCTCTTCCTGGATCCAAAAGGAACCCAAAGCAGCTGATGGCACCCCATCCCATAGTGAAAGCCATGGAAGAGAGAGCAATTCAGTGAGCTGAATGTAGGCAGATCTTGGCAGAGAAGAAGAAAAAACAAGAAGAGGAGAAACTGGCCCAATTAAAGGCCCAAAAAGAGGAGCATCAGAAGAGGGAGTCAGAAGAAAAGGAGGCTCAGCTTGAAAGACAATGAGAAGAGAAGAGACTGAAGAAAATGAAAGAAGTAGAGAAGCAGAAGAGATAGAGAGGAACCAGCAGCTGGAAGCAGTAGCCAAAGAACATTATGAAAAGGTCTTGCTAAGAAAAAAAGGTCTAGAGCCTTGGAAGAGATTGAGAATGCAAAGCAAGCAAAACATCCAGGTGGCAGAGGAACACTACTCTTTGGCATTACAGAGGAAATGCTTGCTGACCTGGTTCCAGTATAGTCAGGAAAACCCAGCTAGAAAGATGGCCCAGGCTGATCAATTTTATTCCCAAATATTGCTTAGGAGAGTCTTCCGGAGCTGGCTACAGTACCTGACTGATCTAGAGGAAGAGGTAAGAAAATTTCACATACATTTTCTTCAGAAGAAGATTTTCAAGGCCTGGTTTAACATGGTCAGGGAGGCCAAGATTGATTCTCAGAGCAAGTCTGAGATTGCAGTGGAGCATAGTGACAGGAGGATTTGCTGGATCATGTTTAAGATGTGG
Organism: Choloepus didactylus; assembly: GCF_015220235.1. Classification (NCBI taxonomy): domain Eukaryota; kingdom Metazoa; phylum Chordata; class Mammalia; order Pilosa; family Megalonychidae; genus Choloepus; species Choloepus didactylus. The sequence continues at coordinate 88,468,823 of NC_051314.1, forward strand.
AAGAAGTTTGCAAGAAAAAAAAAGAAAGAAAGAAAGAGGAAAGATTAAAAGAAGAAAGGAGTGAGCAACTCTGTAGGAAGGTAGCTGAAATTCTTCCAGACTTCCAGATGCTGGCACCACTGTGACTATTGTTTGTACCAGCCATTTGATACTCAGCCCACGTGTGAAACAAGCCTTTGGTATGCCAGTGGATACAAACTAGTGCAACATTGAAGAGGGGGCTCATGATTGGTGCACTGTGTATATATCCACCCACTCACATCCATACCTATATATATATATATACCTGATTTGCTTCCTATCAGATATTTCTAGGATCAAAGGAATTATTTTAGAAATTTCCTTCTTTTAAAGCCCCCTGGATTGCTACTCAGCAACTCACTAAAGCATTTATCACAATGGGATCATTCCAAAGAAACAGTCTAAACAGTCTAGAGCCCCACTGTTCAAATGCATCCTAGATTTAGTAGAATAAACTTTATGAAGGATGAGTGTTTGCCAGCTTGAGCATGGGAAGGAAACATGTTTTTTTTAATTCAATGAGTTGTTTTAAAAGTAGTAAATACTTAGAAAAGGAAGCAGAGGTCATCAGTCTCCTAAAACCTTAGTATCAGAGCCCGGCATCGTAACAGACCCTGTCCTCTCTGACCAGCCCTGTGTAGCAAGTTGGCGATGAATAGCAGCTTATCCTGATTTCAGAGAAACGGAGACATCAAAGATATTTTTCTTCAGTGGACCTTGATAAGCATGAAGCAATATTCCAAAAACCAATGACTCAGTCAAGGACAATCTAGCAACTCATTAAAATGTCTGCTGATGCTCCTGACTGCAATATCTAAATAACACACTGTCTTCTAATCCTCAGCTCAGTTTGATCTAGATATCAAAATATTTATCTTTAGTTCAAAATGTCTTAATCTTCACAGTGCTAAGACTATAAAAGACTGATAAAATGGTCCCTTCTGTGAATTGTCATAGAGAACCAGAAAAAAAATTCCCATTACAAAATACATGTCTATTACAACAAATTCAAGCAGTCCATAAATGCACAGAGTAAAATGAAAAAGTCCCTTCCAGCCCTGAGGTAATTATTATTTGTTGTGTTGAAATTTTGAGTTGGTAAAATAAATTTCTGTGATTGTTCAAGTGAGAAAAAAAAGGAACAGGTTACAGGGAAAGTAACTCAACCAAGGTCCAATTGTGGTTTTAATTAACAAATTTGGACTACTGAATACAAACTACAGGCATGTACAGAGCAGGAAGGGAAGCAGGTTCCTTCCAGCAGGGGGAGGCAGGGCTGATGGGGAAAAAAATACATAAAGAAATAAAAACAGAACTTTTGGAGATGGTTGAGCTCAGAATACTGGAAGACTGCTGTGTCCCAAGAAAAGGGGCACAGAGAATTGAATACCAACTCCAGTAGACCAACGAAACTGAGGGGCTGGGGGCTGGCTCTGAAAAGGGGCTTTTGATATTTTTCCATCTTTTTCTCTCATTCTAAGCAGCCCATTAGAGAAAGCCTCAGGCATTTTCAGTTGAGTGCTGACCCAGGCAAGGGCGGAGTTAACAGCGCCAGAAAGACGAAGGAGGAATTCAAGTGGAGAAGATAACTCCCTAGGGGGTGTATCTTCCCTAAGAAAAGGGGGGTGGGACCAGCTCAAGTGGCTGCCCTCTCTCAGAGAATTCAGACCCGAGGGCATGGGGGAAAACAAACAAACAAACCAGAAACAACTTAAGCTTGGCTTCTGACACCCTTGCCCCAGTCCCCAGGTCAGGGTCCACTGTGAATTAAGGGGACCACACCTCTTTACACCAGTGGGGAGCTGTGGGCTGACAAGTAACACCTGCTAGAGGAAAAGCACAGAGTCTAGAGGCTCAAGGGAAAGTCTGTCAATCTTCTAGGACTCACCCTCAGGGAAACCTAATACTGAATACAGCCTCCTCCTGAGACCTGAGCCCCTCTGGTTTGGGAAAAACTGATTGGGGAAATCAAGGAAACCAGATTCCTAGACAACAGAAAATGAAAGATCACACTAGGAAAAACAAAGATATGGCCCAGTCAAAGCAACAAACTCACACTTCAACTGAGATACAGGAATTGAAACAACTAATTATTAATTAAACAAATTTCCTAAATCAATTCAAAAATCAAATCAACAAGTTGAGGGAAGATATAGCAAAAAAGATGAAGGATATAATGAAGACATTGGGCAAACATAAGGAAGAAATTGGAAATTTGCAAAAAAAACTGGCAGAACTTATGGGAATGAAAGGCACAACACAAGAGATGAAGGACACAATGGAGACATACAGCAGCAAATTTGACGAGGCAGAAGAAAAGATTCATGAACTGGAGAACAGGACATCTGAAACCCTACACACAAAAGAACAGAGGGGGAAAACAATGGAAAAATATGAGTGATGTTTCAGGGAACTGAGTGACAACATGAAGCAAATGAATGTATACGTCATGGGTGTCCTGGAACAGGAAGAGATGGGAAAAGGAGCAGAGGCAATAATGGAGGAAATCGTCACTGAAAATTTCCCATCTCTTATGAAAGACATAAAATTACAGATCCAAGAAGTGCAGCAAACTCCAAACAGAATAGATCCAAATAGACTTACACCAAGACACTTAAGAATCAGATTATCAAATGTCAATGACAAAGAGAGAATTCTGGAAGCAGCAAGAGAAAAGCAATCCATCCCATACAAGGGAAGATCGATAAGACTATGTGCAGATTTCTCAGTAGAAACCATGGAGGCTAGAAGGCAGTGGTATTATATATTTAAGATACTGAAAGAGAAAAATCACCAGCCAAGAATTTTATATCAGGCAAAACTGTCCTTCAAATATGAGGGAGAGTTTAAAATATTCTCAGACAGACAGGCATTGAGAGAGTTTGTGAACAAGATACCTGTTCTACAGGAAATACTAGAGGGAGCACCACAGACAGATAGAAAAAGACAGGAAAGAGAGGTTGGGAGCACAATTTTGGAAGATGGTAGCAAAATAATGTAAGTACACTGAACAAAGATGACTGTATGGTTGAAAGAGAACAGTTAGGGACATGTAGGACACCAGAAAGAAAGAAAGAAGATAAAGACTGGGACTGTGTGACTTAGTGAAACCTAGAGCAATCAATTATTGTAATACAATGCACAAATATGTTTTTGCACGAGAGAGAACAAATGAATGTCAACTTTGCAAGGTGTTAAAAAGGGGGTGGTGTTGGGGGAAAATACAATCAATGCAAACTACAGTCTATAGTTAACAGTAACATTACAATATGCTTTCTTTAATTGTGACAAAGGCAATACACCAAATCTAAATGCCTATAAATGGGGACATAAGAGAGGGGTATGGGACTCTTGGCATTAGTGTTGTTGTCTGACCTTTTTATTGTATTTTCTTTTAATTTTACCTTTCCTTTTGTGGTTTTTCAGTTGCCATTTTTTTCTTTTTATTTTTCTTTTGTCTTTTTATCTTTTTTGTCTCTTCCTCTTTCTTTGTGGCTGTATTTTATCTAATTTTGACTTTTCCTTTTATCCTTTACATTATTCTTTTGTTTCAATTCTTTTTTTGAGTAATGAATATATGTAAGTGCTACTTGTGATGAATGTAAAACTATATGATACTGTAAACAATTGATTGTACAGTATAGATGATTGTATAGTATTTGCATATATCCCTATAAAATTGCAGGGAAAAAAATAAACAGAGGGACACAAGTGCTGGAGAGAATTTGAAGAGATTGATGTGTGTATTCATTGTTGGTGGGGAAGTAGAATGGTGTAGCCTATCTGGAGGACAGTGTGGTGAAATGGAGACAAAAATGAGATGAAGAATAGGGTGGAATGGAGGGCTGGAAAGATCTAAGTGTTCTCTTTTCCTTTTATTTTTATTTTGGAGTAAGGAAAAAGTTAAAAAATTTATTCTGGTGATGAACGCACAAATTTATGATGGTGCTGTGAATAATTGATTGCACACTGCGGGTGACTGCAGGGTGAGTGAATATATCTCAATAAAACAGTATTTTAAAACAAGTAAATGAACAATGGGAGAGAAGGGGTATGGGATGTTTTGGATATTCTTTTTATTTTAATTTTTATTTTATTTTTGGAGTAATGAAAATGTTCAGAGATTGATTGTGGCAATGAAAGCACAACTATATTACGATACTGTAAGCAACTGATTGAACACTTTGAATGATAGTATATTATGTGACTATATATCAATAAAATTCCATTTAAAAAAAAGAAGTAATGTACAACCTTTCCTAAGTTTCTGGAGGTGAGAGGGATCTGATACATTCTACCTCCAAAAAAAGGGTGAAAAGTACAAAAAGACTTAACATGAACATAACTCCTGAAAAGTTAAGATAGTGAGACAAGGGCAGAAGGAGGATTCTGAAAACTCATTGTCTGAAGATGGAAAAAGAACATGATTTAATCATGGAGACAAAGAGATTAAAGTTCTCTGAAGGTCCATTCCAGAAAGATTGACTTTGTGCCCTTTTCTCAGAGGGGTTGTTGGAGCCTACCCATCCCATGGCATGTAGCATTAAATTTCAACCTCAGGAGGAAAGCAGTCCCATGACAGAAAAGCAAGCAAGAACCTACAGCCAGGCCCACCTCTAGAATGCAAGGGTGATTGATGCAGCTGCAGCCACAGCCAAGAGAGACTGGGAAGAGGTGGATGACAGGCTAGGCATGAGTGTCTCCAGAGATGTGCAAATCATTCTCAACTGAGGGACAAACCTGAGAGTTAGAATGTTTTCATTTTTCCCAAAACTTCCACCCAGTCATATCATTTTACATTAGGTACACAAAGACTGAGCACTTTTTTTCTTCTAAAAAATATGCCTTCAAATATCTGTTAAGTGCTTCCTGAACATGATCATCTGTACACTGATACCACTATACCCCTCTCAAACCTTCCATTCCTACATTCCTTAAACCACTCCTTTTTTGGCATGGGTATGAGAACTCCAATGAAGTTAGATTTTTCACCTCTGAATGATTCACAGTTAGTGGCTAATCCTTCAATATTGAGGACCTGGGAGCATACTCAGTATTCACTTGAGTCCTAAGCAAATCTGAGTAAAGTAGAACCATCACTCCCCTCATTTTTGATATTTGGATACCATACATACATATGGTCTCTGATGACGCTGGCTTTTTCAATTCATCATAACAGAGCGAACTTTCATAGAGTACACTAACATTCCAAATCTTTTACAACTCATCCTTCCTGCTTAATTATTGCTGGGTTTCTGGAAATAAGTGAGTGCCTTACATTCTCCTAGAGCTATCTCACCTATGCTTCTCTTCCCCTCCCTCCTCCAGCAGGCCCCACAGGATGGGCCCACGGAATGGCAGCACAGTGACAGAGTTCATCCTCGTGGGCTTTGAACAGAGCTCCCCTTCCACTCAGGCACTGCTCTTTGCCCTCTTCCTATTCTTCTACAGCCTTGCCATGGCCATGAATGGCCTCATCATCTTCATCACCTGGACAGACCCCAGGCTCAACAGCCCCATGTACTTTTTCCTTGGCAACCTGTCCTTCCTGGATGTCTGCTTCATCACCACCACCATTCCCCAGATGCTCATCCACCTGGTGGTCAAGAACCACACCGTCTCCTTTGCCTCATGCGTGACCCAGACATATCTTGTCTTTGGTGTGGGTGTGGCCGAGTGCATCCTCTTGGCTTTTATGGCCTATGACCGTTATGTTGCTATCTGCCACCCACTTAACTATGCCCAGATCATGAGCCGCCAGATATGCATGAGGCTGGTGTGTACTGCCTGGTCTTTTGGGATGATTAATGGCATCTTTCTTGAATATATGTCATTCCGGAATCCCTTCTGCAAAGACAACCACATAGAAAACTTCTTCTGTGAGGCTCCCATAGTCATCGCCCTCTCCTGTGGGGACCCCTATTTCAGCATGAAGGCAATCTTTGCTGATGCCATTGTAGTGCTGCTCAGCCCCATGGTGCTCATTGTGGTCTCCTATGCCCGCATCCTGGCCTCCATCCTTGGTAGGGCCTCCTCCTCAGGCCGGGGGAAGACCTTCTCAACTTGCGCCTCCCACCTGACTGTGGTCATCTTTTTCTACACCTCAGCTATGTTCTCTTACATGAACCCCCGTAGCACACATGGGCCAGACAAGGACAAGCCTTTCTCCCTCCTCTACACCATCATCACCCCCATGTGCAACCCCATCATCTACAGTTTCCGCAACAAGGAAATGAAGGGAGCCATGGCGAGGGCCCTTGGGAGGACAGGCCTGGCCCAGGCAGAGGCTGTATAGCAGGAAAGCTCCTGAAGGGGCAGCTCCCTCCCCTGCGATGGTGACCATTCCCCTGGCCCCGACACATGGGTAACTCTCCAGTGCCTAAGGCTCCTGTAAATAGTATTCATGGATTCCTTTGTGCTAGCATCAGACCTGGGAGTTCCTTCTGATGTCTATGCTCATCTGTCTGAACTCCATTTCAGGAACTGTTGTTGTTGTTTTTGTTTTTGGACTTTCCTCAGGATAATTTTAGACTTTCCTGAGTTATTTTTCTCCAACTTCTCACAATATGTTCTTTTAAATAATTAGTGCACTTAACTCTATTTCATTTTATTTGTATAGTACTTTCACATGCTATTCCCCAGCCTGAGTTTTGCATCTATACTTCGAAATAAAACTTTTTTTCTCTTTGATCTTGCCATTTTAGTCTTTTTCTTTCTCTAATTCCACTCTCATTTCCTGCATCTGTCCTCTTCCATTCCATTCCTATATGAGAAAAAGCAGGTGAAGAAATGAGAAAAAGGAAATTAGGAGGAGGGTTAACATTAAGAACAGCCAGTCAGGGAAAAGAAGAAAAAGAAAAACTAAGGTTCAGCAGCCTGAATTCTATCTTCTTAGCCTCCACCAGCCTGTTCAGGAAAATTTACGGTGGCACTAACTTGCCAAAACTGCATTCAATAGGTTGTGGACCTTATTGTCTGTGCTTGTAGGTTGCCAGCAAGGGCAGCTAGAAGAAGCCAGTGTGTCACACCCTTCTCCCAACTCCTCCAGTTTCCTTAGAACCAATAGCATTGCCATGGCCATGAATGGCCTCATCATCTTTTGCCTATTATTTCCCTGGCAAGGCAAGTAGTAAGTGCTTCTCCCAAGCTTCTTGGACTACCAGTTTCCTTCCTTGTTATCCATACCCCAAATTAAGTTTCCTCTCCCCCACTGCCTTCCTTTCTCTCACCCACCTTTCATTTCATTCCATTCAATCCTATTCCACCTTACCACTCCTCTTAAATGGATCCATTCTAATCCTGTACTTTAAGAAACACTTCCTACTACCACCTCCACCACTGCAGAGGCCTTTATATTTGCAACTCTGTCCTCTCCGTCTTCCTCCGGCTTCTCTCCAGCTTCTCTCCTTAACCAAATGTAACATTCTTTGAGAGGGCATAACATTCTCAGCCGTTCTTTGTTTGAAAGTCTCCTCTTTCTCATGCCCCTTTTATAATAAGGAAAGGAAAGAAGATAGGCCTGTTCTTTATTCTCCAGTGCCCCTCGCACAGGATGAATACACCTTATTTGGAATCCCCTGAGAGAGATGCATTGCCCTTTCCAAATCCTGCACATTGCATACTACCTTTTGCAATAATGACATAAAGCAGTAACTTCACAAAGTTCTAATCTTGTGAGTAATATTTGGTAAATCTCTAGAAATCAGAAGACGTGAGAAGAGCTTTTTAGTTAACGGAGGAAGAAATGAGACACAACTAAAATGGGAAAGAAAAAACAAGTTCGGCTTTATTGGTAGAACCTAAAGGTTTCCATGGAGAACAAAAGAAATGCTTATCCTTCAGTCTAGGATCTCAGCTTCTTCTTTGGATTTGAAAATTCCTGTCTCAAAGAGCCTTTAAAAATAAAAAGAATTAGTACCACCAAATTGTACATTTTGAAAATGGTAAAAATGAGAAATTTTGACTTGCCTATATGTTACCAAAATTAAAAGGTTAAAAAGGAAAAAAACAGGAAGAAAAAAAAACAAGGAAGAAAGGAAAAGGAAAGGGCATTTCCTAAGTTTTCTGAAAAATAATTTCTTAGTAAGGCAAATGCTAAATCTCAAAGGAAAAAAATGCTGAAGTCATACAAGATCCCTTAAAATAACTGCCATGCCCTGCAGTTATAACTGTCTTCCCACAAATGAAGCTTGGTAAGAATTCCCATGGTGGGGGAGGAGGGCGGCAGGGAGCTGCTGCTTTCTACAGCCTGGTACTCATGTGCCATCCCAGTTGGGATGCTGTTAATTTTTTTCATATTCTTTGGTGTCCAGGACTATTATCTGAGATGATTTCAACTCTTCGTATTCTGCCTCATTCCCTCACTGCCTCTTGCCTCTCCAGCTTTAAAGTATTAAAAAGTTCTTCCAGTCCCCCATCTTCCAAACTCCACATCTAAAAGCTTGGCCTATGAGTCACACACCCCCTAACCTACCAAAATTGATGCAGCAGAAGGCCTGTGGATAGAATGTTTCCACATATTTCCTTTTTCACACCATTAAAAACAGACTGTAATTGATTAAGCAAATGTTTATCAAGGGCTTGATGTTTGCTTAGCACTGTAGAAAATAAAATTATAAACAAGACCCAGTCCTAGTTTTCAAGAAGCTCAAAGTCTAGTAGGGCAGATGTTGGGGATTGAATCATGTACCCCACAAAAGAAAAGTTTAAATCCTAATCTGTGCTCCTGTGGGTGTGAACCCATCTGTAAACAGGACCTCTGTAAGACATTAGTTAATGGGTGGACTCATTTGAAAATAGCATCTTCCAAGATCCTGTTTAGTACAAGCCAAATTGAATCAGGTAGGCCTTAGTCCGTATGACTGGAGGCCTTATAAAGAAAGGAAATTTAGATGCAGTCAGTAGAAAACAGAAATACTAGAAGCCAGAAGCAACTAGAGAGATGCCATGTGATGAAGGACTGCCATCACCAATCCCTACAACTCTCAGAGAAAGCCTGGCCTCGCAGACATCTTGATTTTGGACTACTAGCTTCAAACTGTGAACTAATAAATTCTTGTTTAAGGCACAATTGTGTGGTATCAGTCATAGCAGCACAGATAAACTAAGACAGTAGAAAAGAATTAGTAGTGGTAATACGAAGGGCAAGCATTAACTAAGAGGCCTAAACAAAGTACTTTAGGAGCACATGTAATAATAATAGTAATAATTATGATAGCTCTCATTTATTAAGCTTACTAAGAGGCTTACTTTAATCCCTCACAAAATACTTTGAGGTACTAGAATTACCCCCATTTTGAAATGCAAAGATTGAGGCTCAGAGAGATTAAGTAGTTTGCTCAAAAGCACGCAGTATTTACAGTGGTAACAGCCATGATTCTAACTCTAGCACACCAGCAACAAAGCCTCCAGACATATCCAATAAACGTCCGTAAGAACTGGGCAGGCTTTACACCTAGAAGGTGATATGAGAACTGAAGTTTGAAGAATAAGCAGGAAGTGTAAGGAAGAAAGATGTGGAGGTGGGCTGGAAGCGAGGGACAAGAAATACCAGAGAAGAGCGCCCCGTTACGTCGTTGGAATGGCGCGTTCAGCGCGGATGGCGGAGCGCTGAGTAAGGGCCGAGGAGGCTGGAAAAGCAGGCTGGGACCGCCGGCTGAGTGACCTGGGACCGCCGGCTGAGTGACCTGGAACTCCCTTCTCAAGGGCACGCACTTTCTCGATCTAGGCCAAGCTCTCAGGAGCCCCGGCAGCTAAGCTGGAACTGATGCCGGGGGCGCTCGCACGAGAGCCGCCACCACCGCAGCGTCTCCCTGTCGCAGCCTCTACGCTGATCCCTGTCCCCGGAAGGTATACGAGGAACCCTCAGGGTCCGGGAAAACCCACCAAAATACACAGACCAGAAGTCACCCTGAAAGTGCGCCTCCCTTCCCACTCCCCTCTCATTTCCTGGTCCAAAACCACCTGTCGCCGGAGGGCATGCAACCAGGCTCCAGTGTTACCAGGGACCGAAAATCCGGCAAGGGAACCCAGGATTTCTACCCCTGTTCCCAGCTCAACTCATCCACAAGCAGTGGCCCGGCTCGCACCTCCCACACCACTAAACCCAACGCCGACACCTCTCTTCCCGTCCGGCTTGGATCTGCACCCTCAAAGTACCCCTGAGGCTTTGGGGCCCCTGACGCAACAGGACTGAGAGGAATGAACGCGATCTGCGCGAAGTGCTCGCGGCCAATCAGCTTTTCCTCAGCCTCTCGGATCACCGCGAGAGCAACCAACCGAGCTCCTTCCTCGGTGCAGCTTGGGCCGGATTGCGGTAACACGGTGACGTCTGAGAAACAGTCTATTTTAGGAAACCAATGTGCCGGTAGCCACCGGCCCCCGCTGGAGATGCGAAGCTTGGGGCTGGGGATCTCCTCCCAACGGAGTGGAACTGTTGCATTGCCGCGCTCCATTGACGGGGGATGGAATGGGCGGAGCAAAGTCGGAGGCAGGCCTGAGTGGCGGTCTCTGCCAATGATCGACTCCCCAAACCGCCCAGCTGGTTCGCGGATCTATATCCTAGTTCTTTCCCTTTTAGCGAACTGCATAATTGTTGGGCTCCTTTCCCTCCTCTGAACAGCCGCAGCGTCCTTTGTGTTGCTGTACATCCCCTTTCCAGTTACCCACTCCAGAAGCCTTCCTTGAGCCCTCCCCCTTTCTGGGTTCACAGGACTTCCGAGTTCTCCTAACCTGTGATTCTCCTCTCCCTGTACTTTCTTGTTTTAGAATTACTTTTTTGTCTTCCTCATTAATCTGTGATTTATCTTTGTATCCTTAGCACAGTACCTGGCACATTTAGGAGGTGTTAAATAAATGTGTTGCATGAAGCTACTAAAGTCTTCTCTCACCTTGGCATAGACGGTTTAATATCCTCTTCTTTCTCCATTTTTCTCCATCTCCCTCCCGGCCCCAATCCGGGAAGTAGCTTCTCAGGGAAGTTAAATTAAAATTCCACCTCTCCATTCTGCTCTAGGCGCCTCATCACAGTATCTTGATCACCTCCACATATTACAGGTCCGTCTATTCAAATCTCTTCTGTTTGTTTTCACTGTCTCAGGGTCTTTTGGAAAGCATCTAGCAGGAGAGAAAGCCTGGAAGCAGAATGACCAGGGAGTCTCTCAGCATTTCCCAGAGACTATTGCTGCTGGGACTCTTTCCCTTGCTCTTATACCAGGTACTAGTTACCGACCTTGTCCCGGGACTAACTGAACTTAAAAAGCATCTTTAGAACACTTACTGTGTATCAGGCACTGCGCCATTATACTGGCGAGTCCTTCCGTAGGGGTGGACCACCACTGTTCCGGGTCTTCTACCCCTCTGCAGGACACTGATGGACCCTCCTCCAGATGAGAGGGGCAGCTGCTATGGCAAGAGTTAAGGAGGCTCGCAGTGCCCTCTCCAATTGAAGTCTTTATTTCTGCATTTGCATCTCTAATTCTGTTCCTGTTGGTATAACCTTGACAACAGGAGGACTTGCTGAGTGTTTGCATTTTCAAAAATAAATAAATAAAAATAAAAGCCAGACCTTATGTTCTAGAAGGATATTTTGTTTGGGTTTGTTTAGACAGGGCTTTCAGTGGGAGGAAAGGGAAAGGTAGGTAGGAGGGAAAGGCACTCCTCCCTTCTCTGGCCTATTGGGGGTTTCTAGTACTGGCTATAGTTCTTCTCCCTGTGAGTCCTGAACCAACTGAGAGACACAGGACTTAGAGGGGAACAAAATATCAGCTTTTTAGTTATAATGTATTGGTAAATGTGGCTTGGAGGTAAAGCCAGAGTGAACTTCTTAATTCTTCCCCTCAAGTTGAAGGCTTTGGGATGCATTGAGAGAGAACTGGATCTGAGATCGGATATATATCATCCAGTCACATGAAGCAAAGCAGCCCATCTAATACCCCTCTGGAGCACCAAGGCAATAAAATAAGGCCACATGTGTATGTTAAATATACTCAGTAGAAAAATTAGAATCACTGGATATCAAACTGTCATAACTCACCAATCACGTGGGCAGGAAACAATGAGAGATGGAAGGAAGGGCATGTGCTTTCTTCCCAAAACTTTGTATGTTATTTTCCTCATCTGTAAAGAGCAAGGCTGATAGTAGCAGTCCTCATCCTTCATTGAGCAACTGGGGCACATGCCCTGGGGACCTTAATCCTCTTTTCTTTTCTCTTAAAATTGTTTTCTAATTTCTATCTTTAGTGCTATCCCAAGGGGCCAATGAAAAATGCCAACATCTTGGGTAGTATCCTCACGGGTTGCCCTGGGTCCTGAACCTTCCTAAGGAAGGCCTGAATAGAAGGACCCACCTCTAAGGCTTGTTGAGGGAACTGAATTAATGCAAGCATAGTGCCCACTACAGTACAGAGTAAGCACTCAATAAATGTTGATCTTTTTTCTTTCTGAAAAGGCATACAATCCTATACCATGGGATGTGGCAGAAAAGTGGGGAAAGAGAGAAAGCCGTTCTCCACAAACTGACACCTTCCACTGCCTCCTACACATGCACCCAGTGCAAGGAAAGCATGTAGTATCAGCAGGAGAGTTAATCTATAGTTACATGGCAACCAGAATAATATTTCTAAAACCCAATATAATAATAATTACTTCCAGGCTTACCACCCTCCAAAGCCTCCTCATCACCTTACAGATGAAATACAACCAACTTTGTTTGGCATTCTGGTTTCTGGTCATTCACCCCAACAGCAAAACCCTAATTCAGTGCTGCAGCCATGCTTAACTTTTTAAATTCCCAAAATGCACAATACACTATCATTCCTGTGAGTCTTTGCACATACTGGCCTACCTCTCTGGTGGGATGCCCTTCTCCTCCTTCCCCTGCCTTTGCTACTCAGCTGAAAATGAAGCAGATGATAGTGGAACACTGATTATGTGCCAGTCACTGCGCTAAATACTCTTCATGGATTATACTAGTTCACATGGCATCTCTAGGAGTCTTCCCTTGACACCCTCCCTACTCTCCAAGTAGAATGAGCTACCATCTTATTTGTTCACTTAGCATCTAGTACTTTCTTCCACCATAGCACTTAATCCCTTGATCCATCATATTATAATTTTCTTATTTTTCTCCCTGTAAACGCGATATTCCATATTTGATTTGCCTTGGTGTAATAAGGAATGATGTGTTCCACTATTAACCCAGCTCACTGGAAGGTTTCACACTGATTCCGTCTGGTCCCATAGTCAGGGGCAGGGCTGTTCCTTACGCTCTCCTGAATGCATTGTCCCTCCTCCCTACTTCCTTCTGCAGCCCGTGGAGAATTTTAATCTAGTCCCTGGAAGCAGAGAAATTCATTCTGCAAACTTGCATCTTAATCCTCCTGCCTCTCACTTCATCCTGTCAAGTTGCTTCTGCCTATGGCCTTGGTCCCAGTGAGCGACTCATGTATAGATGGGATGGTGGGGCTTGGGGAAACACCAAGTACATGTGAAGGACTTCCAGGTGAGCAGAAGGGAAAAGCACATGGTTAATACTTCAAAATATTGTTTCACTACATTCTATTTTCTAGCAAAGTACATTTATACCTAGCACAGGGCTGACTCAATGAATAAAATATTCAATATTTGTTTCAAATTATAAGCATTTCCCCATGTTTCTGTGTAGTATTAAATAGTATTTAGTAGCTATATAATATTCTGTATAATGTTTGATCCATTCTGCAAGACATTTATGTTATTTCCAAGTTTTCATTTTTATAGTACTGCAGTGAATATCTTTGTGCATAAAGCTTTTCCTAACTTAGAGAGTGGAATTACTGGGCAATGTGTATAAATATTTACATAACCCATAACATTTCTATGGGGAAATGCTTTATAAGGTTTTTTTTTAAGTTAAAATGAATTTTTGGCATACAACCCATTTATAAGTTGGGAGCTTCCTGTCTTGTAGTAACCCAAGTAATATAGGTTGGACTTTGTTGCCAGGTGGGGAAATAGAAAGGGACACATAAAAGACATTATACCTGAGTAATTATTAAAATTACTGGTTATTAAAATAGTGACTAGAAATCTCACAGTTCAAGCCTAGGTGATTGAAAGGAATAGGGAGGGCAAGAGAGAGCAAAAAAGTACCATTAATAATAGGAATTTGGTTTTCACCAACCACTGCACACTTCTGGAACTGATTGTATTTTTGCATCTTACTTTTGTGCTGTTGTTGTTATTGCTGTAACATGTATTTATTAGTATTGTGTACAGACCCTGAACTATGTTGTTGTCTTTTCAGCCTCCATTTCCTGCCTTTTCAGTTCCATTTCAGGTACTCTTAGGTTTACATAGAGAAGGAAAGAGGGAAAGAGACCCATGAATCCAAAAGACTGAGACAGACTGTTTGGAAGGGACACTTTTGTGTTTGTTTCTGCTGCCTTACTGAACTTTTCCCTTGCTTTTTCCCTCCATTGTTTCCAGTTTCCTCTTCTAACCCATTCTTCTAGCTTGTTATTCTATGGACATAAGTCTGTTATCTCTTGCACTTTTTCTGTCCTCCCTCCGTGGTCTCTGGGGATGGTCCTAGGCCTTTCTGCTGGTGAAAGCGTGTGAGTACAGTACCACCCACTTGACACTTTCTGGGAATTAATCTTTCCATTTACATGAATTTTTCTAATATCTAAAATGGGATCCTTTAAACCTCAAATAACCAAAAAAAAAACACTTAATAAATAGATCTCTTACTAAAATATGTGACCCAGATCTAACCAAATGAGCTATTTTTAAGTAACTGACATGTGACAATGCAAATTCTTATCTTGTTGGTCAGGGTCAGAGAAGTTAAAGTTAGCTACTAGGGCTCTTCATTATGGAAGGTGGCCAAGAGGGCTTTGCAAGTTCCTACTCTTAGAGGAAAATATTTATTTAAGATGCATAAATAAACACTTTCTGCTTGAAGGTAGAAGTAAAACTAAGAAGACATCTCAAATTACCAATCTTTTATTCCTATCTTTTCCTTGGCCCAATCCCCAAAGCTGTCCCACTCTATCTACATCTCTATGACTTCCAAAACATGATGGGGAGAAAGCCCTCCAAAGAAAATGCACCATAAGCTCCCTTTGGTTTTTCTATGTGACTTCATTACACATAGCTACAATGTCACTGTGTTTCCAAACCACTGGGAGCTACAGAAACTACCCATCCAAGGACAGGGACACTATTTCCCACATGGGACAAGTACAGAGTATCCTTGAATGGTAACTGTGTTATTGCATCTCCCTTTATCTTATTATGCATAAAGATGATCTCTCTACATGAGTATTTTACATTCATCTTTTCAACACACACTTGAATCAGATTTGAACAGCTGTTGACCATCTACCTTAAGGAGAAAATAAAATACTCAAATTATCCTAATTTGAGTATTCCATTTGTTTCTTGGGGATATACTGATATAAGACCATTCTTCTTTATTGATGTAATGGAAACAGCATAACATTTGGAAAACTATATGATTTGGTGGAAAAAACATGAGCTTGGAGTTAAACAAAACTGGGTTTCATGTCATTCAGTGACTCATTAGCTGTGGTAGACATTTTGGAGAGTGCCTGCTAATGCCACACAGCCCATTCTCTAGAGAACCTTCTATTCTCCCACAGAAATGAATTGTAGATTTATATTCATGAAATATTTAAGTGAACAATTACATTCTTGGAATCTTTGAAAATGTCATTGCTGAAAAAAAGCCTTATTGATGATCATGTAGCCATTTGATATGTAAATCAGATGTCTTAAGGGACCTCCCATGTCTCTTAAAGATCTGATTAAAGTTAGCTCAAATTCCAATTCCCAAACCTGGAAATAAACAGCATTCCATCATTTAAAAATTTCAGATCCAATTAAAAATTGATCTTCTGTCTATTATGGTAAAAGTCACTATCAATTCCATTGATTCCAGATACACTTTTTGTTTTTCACATGTTAATGTCTCTGAAACAGGATGTGTTTTATAATCCATGGCAGTTTACAATTACTGTTGGCCTGCGAGCAGTTATGAAGTGGTTGTCATTGCCTACACATGCCTGAATATAGTAGTTATTCTAGGTTGACATGAGTGGAAATCTATAATACCTGATGTTTAAGTCAATCAACCATTTAAGGACCATTGAAGGAATGTTAGTCCTGGTTGTTGTCTGAACACCTTCCGTGAATATCTTCTGTTAAGATCAAAAAAGTGCCAGCATTTACTTGCAGAAGAGGTGTTGTAGTCTAGAAGAAATTTCCAAAGACAATAAGGGGGCACTCTTTTTAAGCAATATTGCTTTACAAACATTTTAAATGGCCCAGAGAGTAATACTGCACGGAAACATAGGGGATGGAGTCAAAAAGGGATTTAGAAGTGTCAGACTCAATGTGAAGAAATTATAAGACACTGTAATGACTTCCAATTATATTTGTATGCACAAATGTGATATAAAATAATTCTATTTCTAAATAAGAATAAAATTTTAAAATTTAGGTGATAACAAAGCATAGTGATAGTTTAATGGACGGTACTTTTTATTTCTTAAGGATACTTAAAAAAAATACCACACAATTGATGGTGCCCTTGAAGTCAAAAATTAAGGTAGATACTTCAGAAATTATAAAAATGAGAAAGCAGTTCCAGCTCTCAAGATACTTGTAATCTGGAAGGGAGAATAACACAAGCACAAAAAGATTAATAGAAGTAAGGCAAAATAGAGCAATTGTTCCAAAAAAGAGAAGCAAACCAAAAAATTTGGACATTTAAAAAAGGAAGAGATCTCATCATGAAAGGCTCCATAAAGGAGGTAGTATTTGAGAAGGGTCTTGAAGAACTAGTAGGATTGCAACCAGCAGAGACAGGATGGAGTAGGAAGAGTAAACAGAATGAACAATGAATCAGATGCAGGAAGATATGGGACATTTCTCGGGAAAGGTGAGAATCATATTTTGACTGTAGGGTTTGTTAATCTTTTTGGCTTTGCAGACCTCTAAGAACTTCACAAAAGTTATGAACCCTCTTCCTAGAAATAAAGGCACAAATTCATAATCACAAAAACTTTTGCATACTAATTTTAAGGATTGCCCATTCATAGGTAGCATAAGAAAGGGAAAAGTAATAATGAAGGAAGGGCAGCCTTACTGGACACCTCATAAGAAGCTGGTAAAGGTGACTAAGATGGCAGAAGTTCCTTTTCTGGAGGAAAAATATGTATCTCACTACATTTGGGGAAAAGACTAGGAGAAATGGAATCAAGGGCCAAGGGGCGACTCATCCAGAATGTTCATCAAGGGATTAACAAGCTAGGATAGCTTTGGGAATCATTTCCAGCTCTGACCTGGAGGATATGGCTTCAAACTGGTGAGATGCTGGCTAGAGAATGTAATAGGAAAATTAAGCACATGGGGAAAAAGTATGTCAGGGCCATTCTTGGGAGGACCTTGACTCCCCTCTCCCCTACCCACCAGATTCTATACTTAATTCAGGAAGTATTGGTGACATGATGCAGGTTTCTGAAGAGAACGAATGTTCCAAGCTCTGTTTTAGGGAGAGTAATCTTCCTAAACCAGGATTATAGATGTGGGAGAGCCTGAGGAGACCAGTTAGGAGTTTATTGCCATCGTTTTCGTATTCTTCACAAATGCATTCTATTTATTCAGTTTTTCCTCTCTCCCCATCATCTCACCATTTGGCAGTGAGCCAGGCCTTTGGTAGGCATTTGGTGGTGCTTGCTGAATTTAAAGCTGTAAATTCACATTGAAAGTCCTCTTGTAATGTTCCCATTGTTCACCAGGTGGCACCATTACAGCATTATTTACAGAGCACAAGTCCTACAAAGCACAATGTTTTCAAGCAGAAAGGCTGTTTTTCTGGGGAAATTCACCTTCTGGGAATAATACTCCTTTTGTCCTTCCACATCATTTCTTACTGTAGCAGAGTATCCTGGCCAAATGTCTATTCCTAAGAACACAGATGGGGAAAGATGCTTATGAAAACCTGCCTTTCCAAGGACTCAGGCAGTTTTCTATCTAGCGAGAAGTATAGACTTAAATATATTGAGGAAAGAATTGCTCTCAATGCTGGTAAAAGTTCCGGGTGATCTATTTCATTATACATATCAAGTAGACACCATTATTGGTGGCGGTATTACGATCATTTATACAACTGCTTGTTTAAATTGGAGGCCAATTTGCACTCACTTGGAAAAACAACTTTTTTACTAAGAGCAGATTTTAGTTGTATCAGACTCAAGTTGTAGCTTATTCTATGAATTTGCATGTGTTTTCATTTTGAGATTAAGAGCTAAACCGTTAGGCCGGTGAGAGATGGAAGGGCCAGAACCTGAAAGGGTGGCTCTGAGTAACTCTGAGATGCTAGGCACACAGAGTGTTGTGTTGGGCCCAGATGTAAAGTGCAGCAGGAAGCCATGAAAGGGGTCATCTTCTCACTTCCATATATCCACACTGCTCTGGCAAATTCCCAAAAGCTAGCAGACTTGGAAATAGTAGTAGACAGGGTTCTTAGCATAGAGTAGGCATCAATATTATTTGAATTGGTTGAATTGGTAGTTAGTAATCAGATTTATGTGAAGATTTCAATTTGATGTAGAAAATACTCAGGAGGCCCCACGAACCAAAAGTGCCAGGAGTACCAGATTCAGGCAGTGTCATTTCTTCTTTGGTATTTTTTTCAAGATAAAAATACCCATTACCTATAACCCGTATGGTCAGTTTATTTCAACAACATGGTTACATGGAACCTAGAATGGGGAATGAGTTATTATTCTGTACAGGTTAATATGATACCGCAATGCACCTCTGAGTACTTGGAGCAGAAAATAAAAAAGTATTTGCAAAGTCTCCTTGAGGGACTGGAAAAAATGTGGAAATACTAAATTTCCTCACCTTGGGGGAATTCCTGATACTCCTGCAAGCATTAGGGAATCCCAATTTAATAAGTCAAGCCCTTGATCTTGAGGTTTGCCCTTATGAAACTTATTCTTGTAACAAAGAAGCTAAGCCTACTTATAATTATACCTGAGTCACCCCCAGAGAACCTCTTTTGTTGCTCAGATGCGGCTTCTTTCTCTCAGCCAACTCTGCAAATAAACTCACTATACTCTCCCCTACATGGAACATGACTCCTAGGGGTGTAAGTCTCCCTGGCAACAAGGGAGAGGACTCCCAGGGATCATAGGATTGAGAATGCAGACTTGACCAAAAGGGGGAAAAGAAATGAAACAAAATAAAGTTTCAGTGACTGAGAGATCTTACTTGAGAGGTCAATCTGGAGGTTCTTCTTATGCTTTATGTAGATATTCCTTTTTAGTTTCTAGTGTATTAGTATAGCTAGAAGGAAATACCTGAATTTGCTGAATAGTAATCCAGTAGACTTGATTCTTGATGATAATTGTATAACTATATAGCTTTTATCATGTGACCATGTGATAGTGAAAACCTGGTGACTGACACTCCCTTTAACCAGAGTATGCGCAGATGAGCCATAAAATAATGACACACACATACATATATACTAATATATATAGTAGGGGGGAAGGGTTTGGGATGGTTTGGGGTGTTCTTTTTTTTATTTTTATATATTTTTTTTATTTTGGAGTAATGAAAAGTCTCAAAAATTGATTGTGGAGATGAATGCACAACTGTGTGATGATACTGTGTGCCACTGATTGTATACTTTGGATGCATTATATGGTATGTGAGTATATCTCAATAAAATTGCATTTAAAAAATGCCCATTACCCTTTAGCTCAGAGTCTTACTTTTTTGGGGGTTATATACCCTTTTAAGAATTAAATTAAAACAATGGAACTTCTCTAGAGAAATGTGCATACTTACAAGACTTTTGCATTCAATTTCAAGGAAGTGTGATTTCCTGATGTGCCAGGTTAGGAATTCCACTAACTCATCAGGAGCATTCCAGAGGATAAACATAAAACGAGTAGGGAACAGGGAAGAAGAAAGAGGTGGGAGACCAACCTGTGTTGGAGACCTGTGAGATGCTGTTGCAGTTCACTGAAGAAGGCCGAAAATTGCTTTCTCTGGGGAGATTTTTATCTATGTAAACTTGGAGAGAATAGCTAGAGAACTTTTAGGAAGCCCCTGGCTAAAGGTCTCATGCCACATAGGGCACAGGAAGGTGAACTGAAATGGAGTCAAGGGTTAAAGGGCTCATCTAGACCTTTCTGCAGAGATTAAAGGGCTAAGCTGCCCTTGGGATTCATGTGAGACTCCAAGAATCTCAGCTAGAGGGAATAGGGAAGAGGCACAAGGATGGAGCTCTGTCAAGAAATACTCCAGAAGCAGTTCTGAAAGGCCACCTTCTTGGTGCCATTATTGCATTATCCCTCACTAGACTCTGAAAAGCTTCACTAACAAAAACCCGAACCGCATTTTCTTATTCTAACCAAGATTAAAAGCCACTAAAGCAAAGGTTATTTCTTTTTCAGGACTTTTATACTCCAGTTTGGGGAAGTAATTTCCAAATAATAGAAGCAATGAGCAGTCGATCCAGGGCCCTTTAAGTCAGGCAAACCAGGGTTTAATTCCTACATCTGTCAAGTACTAGCTGTGTGACCTTGAACAAGAAACAGACTGCAAGACTTGGAAATAATAATACTGCCTACATTATAGGGTTGTTGGGAAATAAAATTGGCTCACAGTCAGTGCTGAATAAATGATCTCTTTCATTGTCATTATTAGCACTGAATGCTGGAACTATAACAGGGGCCTATCTCCCAGTACTCAAGGACACTTCCCCACTTATAGACACTTTAGCTGCCCTCTCTAGGGCTCCCAGAACACATTCCCCAACCACTGCGTAATTCAAGGCTTCCTCTGTTAATCCAGTGCGTACAGGGCTGGCCCCCCAAGACCTTTTTGGTCCATAGCTGCTTGAACATTTATGACCCAAAGGCCCGTGTTAATTGGGAATCTCACCATCTCTCTTTCCTTAAATCTATTCTGAAGAACAAGTGTACTTCAGATAAGGAACAATTATATAAAACGAGAACTTCAGGGTAGTTTTGTTTTCCCAGAGGAGCTGGTCACCATCCTACCCTGCCCAAAAGAACTGTAAGAAAACTAACATTCGCACAAGACTTCCTAGAGGTCTTACATATTTACCTCCCCAACAACTTTTTATTCCCATTTTATACATATAGAAACTAAGTCTTAAGTGATTGATTCAGTACTGGAACTAAGATTCAAGCCTAGATCTGACTCCAGTGCTTTTTCCACCTCCCCCAGCAACCAGCAAAACAAGTGCACACACAGGTATGCAGCCTCAGGAATTTCATTCCAGGACAGCCTCCAGAAATTTCCATTGCTCAAGGGAGCTGGCTAGAGCTGGTGTCAGTCTAAGCTCCCTGGGGAACCCCTTCGTGGCATTCTCCACTAGAGGCCTGTGGCAATTACTGTGGTTTCTCCTTTATATGTGTCACTACCTCCCAGCAATCCCAGGCAAACCCTCCCAAACAAAATCCCCTCCCTAGCCCTTCCATGAAACAGGTGTCACACCTGCCATTCCAGGACCCAGACTTGGAAATCATCTCCCAGGGACCAGTTACTTCACTGAAAAGACGTCTCTAACACATATGGAGTTCTGGTTACTAAAAACCCTGGTTAGTTTGGGAGTCGCAACAAATACGCCCTCTTCCCTTAGTCAAACTTGAGGTTAGGGTCCAGGACAGAAGGGAAAGCAGGCAAAGCTGTAGGTGTCGGTCCTGACCAGGGTGGGTCAATTCCTCAGAACTGGAGGTGAGGAGAGAAGAGGGAAGGCAGAGTCCCTGGCAGGACCCAGAAGCTTCATCCTGACATCCCCCTAGTACCAGTCAGCAAGAAGGGAGATGACACCTCTTTATTAAGGTTAACACCAAGGAAAGCATTGCTGAGGGAATACACAAAGGAGGGGGAAGGGCACAGAAATCACCACTTGAGGAGGGGGAGGGAGGAACATCAGTTAAGGATCCTCAGGACAGCCACATGCTCCATGCCCTGGCTGGGGTGGGAATAGGGAGCAGGAGAGGAAAGAAGGAAGCGCCATGATAACTTGAGACTCACAGTAGGTTCTGCAGTCCCCTGAACCTAATACCAAGCCACAAGCCCTGCCCTTCAGGGCTCACACACTACTACACAAGTGGACACACATAGCACACAAGACATCATGGAGGCAACAGCGAGAGGCAGCGGACATGGATATATTGGCTGGAAAAGGAACTAAAGTTAAGCAGGAGTAGCCAGAAGAGAGACCAGTGTTTGACTGCAGCCCCCAAGAGTCCCTCAAACGTCCCCTAAATCTGGGCTGTTGCTGAGCATCCTGAGTCTCTGCCTGTGAGCTGGGCTCTTTGTTCTCTAAGCCCCAGTGAGTGGAAAAGCAATCCCAGATGAAGTCAGTGACAAAGCAGGATCCGCTCGGCATGCAAAAATCCTAGAGCTTGAGCTATTATGTCTTCATGCACATTCATAGCCAGCTCCTCCCAGCCCAGGGGCCCTTGGAACCCCATTCACCCAGATTCCTAGGGCTGCAGCTCCCTCCTCAAGCTTCCTTTACCAATCAGCAGGCGCAGAGATCTGTGAGGGGGAGAGGCTTCTGAAGAGCACTGATTATCTTGGGTTTCAGTAGAAGGGTAAATTTCCTGTTTCCAGAACAGAATACCCCAATTCCTTAATTTCTAGGTAAATCTTTAGAGATTATTTGCCACAGTCCTAGATAAGTCCTTTTTCAGAATAGAAAAAGCAGAATTTTATTTACACAATTCAGGAGTTCTCCAGCTGGCTGGGGAGGGGGCAAGGGTAGGGTAGGGGATGGTTGGGAGTCCAGAGATGGGGGGCGCTTCTTCTCCCGGAACCTCACCTTTCCGCGGTTTGCAAAGTCTCGCTTGGTTTGGCAGAAAGAATTACTGATGCTCCCAAAGTCTTCACCCTACAAATCCTTCCTCAGGGGAGTCTCTCTCAGTCTGACCAACAAGAGCAGCCGTCGGAGTGAAGTATGCTGCACCGCGCCGTTCAATCCCCTCGCGTCATGCACCGGGAAACCCAAAGCCAGCCCGGGAAGGTAGTGCCACGCGGAGTCCCCTCACAGGGTGGCCTCGCCCTCCAACTGCAGCAGGGCAATGTCGGGCAGATCAAGGGGCTCCACAAGTGGCCCGTCCCCCACAAGGAGACCAGCACAGGGGCTCTTGGGGCGCTCACAGTGACTGGTGGGTGCGGCGGGACTGGGCACCTCCTTCTCCTCTTCGTCGTCGTCGCCCTCCTCGTCTTCGGGATCGCGACCCAGCAAGCTGCTGTCTCCAGTCCCAAGCGAAGGGATCCCCGGCTCTTGGGGGGCGCCCTGGAAGCTCCCCTTGCCGCCGACCACACCCAGGCCGCCCTGGCGAGGCGCGGTGGTCATAATCCGGCACATGGAGACGATGGCCCGTTGGTTGGCGCACACGTCGTCCGAGAGCACCTGGATATGCGAGGCCTGCTCGTCCAGGGCCCCCCGCATGGCCCTCACGTCCTCAAACAGGGCCTGCAGCTGGGCCTTCAGGTGTTCCATCAGTTCCTTCATGCCGCTGTTGTACTCCGCGGAGATCACGTCCCCCACGGCCGGCACGGTGGACACCTCCAGAGGCGCCGGCATGTCGCCGCCGTCCTTGGTCATGATCTCCAGCAGACCGTCCTCCATTGAGTGGCAGAAGCGGGCGGTCTCCGCCCGGCCTCCGAGTTGGGGAAGGCGTGGGGAGGGGGGAGGGGTCCCCGGAGGGGGCGGGAGGAGCCCAGGGAAGAGTAGGCTCCCGAGAAGGGCAAGGAGCCGACGTGAGGAGACAAGTCCCGGGCGGAGGGCGCGGGCAGGACTGGGAGAGGCAGGCAGAGGCGGCGGGACAAGGACCCGGAGAGGGTCCCAGGGCTCGCGTCTCTCGGGCTCTCCTCGGGGCGGAAGCTCCCTGCCCTACTTCGCCTCCTGGATTGCGCCCGTGTCGGCGCCACGAGCAGCGAGCGCCCGCCGGTTCCCTGGGTCACAGAGGCACTCGCCAGGGGCCCCGGGGCGAGGAAGAGGCCAGCAGCCGATCCAGCTCGGGACTCCCTCGCGCCATTAACGGGCAGCGCCCGCGAGTGCGGTTGGAGCGGCAGGGGCGGGTCTCCCAGAGGCAACGCGGATGCTCCCGTTTCCTAGGCGACGCACGACACGTAAATGACGTGTGTCGCCATGGCAACCAGGAAGTGGAGAAGAAAAAGGAGAGGATGGTTGGGAAGCTGCGGTGGGGCTCCCGAGTCTGAGCTAGCTGGTGGGACTGGAGGGGTGGAGACGCTGCAGTGGCCTCAGCTGAGTGTAGAAAGAGCATGTGGCTGCAATGTTCAGTAAGGAAGCAGGAGGGAGCAGTTTGCTGCATACACCCCAAGCCCCGGAGAGATTATCCCTCCCCCAGGTTGGGTATTAAGACACTGAACGCGACCGCCGCAGAAAGCTTCTCACTAGTCTGTATTCCTTGCTTAGAGGAATGGCGCTAGAGCCGAGTTCTACTTTTCTGTCCTCCAGCCGTCCGCAGGAAACCAGAGAGGGTAGAAAGACCTACGCTAATAATCTCAGACTTGAGTAGGTGCGCAGCAGCGCCCTGAGATAGACCCCGCCAGGTCTTAGCTGTGCAGGGGCGGGGGAGGGCACTACGAAGTTTTTGAAGGCAATCAGCCCACTTCTCTGTAGAAAGCACAAAGATGAGAGAGGGTGGGATTCCCTCTGTATGGGGACCCAATCGTTCCTATCTAGGTCACTGTGGGGTTTTCCAGGATGGTAAGGCAAAATACTTACGTTTTGAGAATGAAAGCTCCACAAGAGCGGAGGTTTTTGTTTTGTTTTGTTTTTCTTTTTGACCTCTCTTAATCCCCAGCACCTAAAGTAGTACCTGACACACAGTAAATCCGTGCTCAATAGATTCGTTGAATGAATACTTGGCAATAATCACCATGCCCCCCATTCCCTTGCTCAGAACTCTCACAAGTAGATTTTTGGCGACCTAAATTCAAGGTTTGGTTCTGCCAATATTAATTCAGAGACCTTGGCTAAATCAGTTTCCTGAATCTGTGGATTCCTGATCTATATTTTCCTGATCTGTGGATAATCTATAATATTATTTCTAACTCTGAATAGCACTGTATCGGCTCATAGGTGAAGGGTTATGTAAAGTGTGGAGGGATGATTGAGGGGATTGTGTGTGAAGGTAACTCCCCCTGCCCCCAGTGCCCATGACGGACATACACTGTGTCCCAACCTTTGTGACACTACTTGAAGGGGAGAGTGGGAGGAGAGGTGGAGGAAGAAAAATTGAATTTAATATGTTTACAGAAGACACCAGATTAGGAAGCAGTGAGCACCTGAGCAGAGCACACTAGTAAATAATGAATCTAGTAAGTCAGAGAACCAAAAATGAAGTTCATGAGAACAAATAAATGTGGGGAGGAGAAACAAACTGTATCAGTTCAAGATGGAGAAGCACTAACTATGGGTGAGTGTTTTGTGTACCCGTTGTTCAATGAGAGCAAATGTGTGGCCTTGGGGTTTCCCTGGTTGGGTACTCTAATGATGAAGAGGGGGGCTGGTGCAGAGAAACATATAGCACTAAGGAACTGTTTGGCCTTTGCCTGTCTTACTGGTATTAAATAAGTTGGAAATATCCTAAATGTCAAACAACACAATGTTTAAATAATCTAAAGCATTGCTATTATAGTAAAATAGTATGTAGTCATTAGAAATTTGATCCCCCCCAATATATGAACAAAAACCCACAGTATTTTCTTTTCTCAAACTAATGAATCAATCCTATTTGCTTTCTCCTCCCTCCCTCCCTCCTTTCCTCCTTTCCTCCCTCCCCTCCTTCCTTCCTTCCTTCCTTCCTGCCTGCCTGCCTGCCTGCCTGCCTTCTTTTCAGAAAGTTGAAGCACTCTCACCTTGGTTATCCCTGCTACCTCTCCCCACATGCTATTCCAAAAGCACTGGCTGAGGAGAGACCAGAAATGCTTTTCCTTGGATTCCCTAAGCACAGCTAAAGTGGGCTGGTATTTACAAAAAGATTTCACAAAAAAATTGTGGAATTAGAACGGAGACAACACAAAAAAACAACTGAACTCACACAGCATACGTTTCTGGTCATATTACAGCAAGCTTGTTTTCAGGGCTTATGGAATCAGCCTCCTGTTCATCCTTCCTAGGAGAGCTCTACTGTAGCCAGAAAAGGCTGGCATGACTTCCAGGATTTTTGCTTGCATCTGTTACTTCACATCTCTTGGCCTGCACTGCACATGGAGGATTTCATCTTGCCAGACCCCTCACCCTTCAGGTGGGTCCATGCCTTTTCCCTACAAGCAATGACCCTGTCCTCATTATAGGACCTCCTGTTTTAGCAGTCCCCTAACCCTGCATTAAATATAGCCTCCACAGATTAAGAGCTGGGTTATGTCATCATACAAGGCCTTTTGCCACTATTGTTGAGGATAGCATATATGTCAAGGCTTTCAGCATAAGATTACATCATGCTGTCCAGAGACACTGGCCATGAAGCCTGCTGAGAGTACAGAGGGGCCTGAGCCTAGAGGGAGGAAAAATTATTGGAGAAGCAAGAAAGGACATGGGAAACAGGTGTAGAGATCAAGGGGTGTGGCTGATCCAGTCAAGTTCCAGGTCAGACATTTGAGAGCCAAGGGTAGGTGGGAACTGGGAATGGACCAGTAGCAAGACTTGTAAATAAAGAGTGGAGATGATTGATGTGTCAGATATAAAACCAGATCTTTCAGGAATTTTGTGTGAAATGAGATGGGAAAATAAGAGCAAGGTCTAGTCTCCAAAAAAAGCAGAATGCAGCGTAGAGCCTCAGTCAGTTGGCTGGGTTACAGGACTGGGTTCTCTGGATGCCAGTGACCTAGGTTTGTTGAGTGGGTCCATTCCCAAACAAAAGGAAGCTGGATGGGCATCCTGGCCATCACACTAAAGTACTCAGAAGAATGTCACGTAGCGAGAGACAATAATCCCATTATGTTCCACTTCTGCTTCCTGCCTTTCTCCTATCTTTTGGGAGCCCCCTTAGCCTTTCCATCCCCTCATCCTAGTCTCATCAGCTCATGGTGGGAAGACACCCCCTACTGTATACATGTAGCTCTCCATCGAGTACACCCAGATCCAGCATCACATTCTCCCTGAAATTTTGCTTCTGAATAGTCTCTGCTGTTTATTCTGTCTGGCATCTAGTTTTTCTCAGTCTCTATTTTATATAGCCGGTGTATCTTTTGCACTATAAATACAACAGTCATGATGAAGATGCTTGCTTGACTAAGGTTAGAACAATGATCTAAAGCAAGATACAGTAGACTGCTGCACTTTAGGTCCCAGATCCCCAACAATAACTTCCCGAATGAAACTTTTAAGAAGCTGAAGTGTCTTGTGGCCCATCTCAGCATGGTATTGCATTTAAAAAAATACATCCAATAGCCAAAAATAATTAAGAAGCAATTTAGATTTTTATTAAAGTCTCTGGGAAAATTCTAAAGGGATTTATTTATATTCTCAGCACAGAGCAAGCCATCTTAAACTTTTCTTCCTTCCTTCTCTCTTTATTGCACACATGATAGCATAACTGTTACCACCAGTCTCTCTCCTTTCTCCCCAAACACCCCCAAGCTTTCTTACAAGCCTGGCCCTCCCTCTCTCACTCCTCTGCTTCTCTCGCTTCTTGGGTGTATTCTTTTTCTTTTCTGCAAGAAGAGACTCCTTGCCCTTCTAATGTAGATCAGTCCAAGTTTGTTTCAGTTCCTTTAATTCTATCCCACATTTCCCTGATCTGCACAAGTTCAAGGTGCCCCAGCTTTCAATGACAGTTGCCTCTTTAGAGGGACAGAGATATTGAGAGGCTGAGAATATTCGTATTATGGGTTTTTTTCTGTTACTTAGACTAGGTTTTCTCAGCACCAGAAGACAGTTTGCCTGGTGTTATGGCTAACCTGCTTTGTTCATCTCCTCCCCACTTGTACAGAGTAATTAACAGACATGGCATTTTTCAAGGACCCTGGGCCCTTGTGAGCCTCTGACTGGGGAGGGGCTCAACTATCCATATCCTCAAGAGATTTTAGTGACAGACATGGCCATGAGGTGAGCCACACATTCGCTCCTCGCTTATAGCCTGAGTTGGACTTCCATTTGCTTATTCGTGACCTTAAGCCATTTTCTGGGAATCTTTAAGTGCCCCCACCTTCTTTATCTTCCACTTTAACTTTACTCAGATCAAGAATTCCAAGGGCCATCCAATTTTTCATGCAGGCTGAATTTCCACTGAAAGTGATCCCTTATTCCAATTGAACCTGCTTTGCTGGTGTCCTTTCTCTTCTCTCTCCACTGCCCACTGCAACAGCTTCTCTTGTAGGAACACTTGCACAGACATTTTTTCCTCTTTTGGCACATGTTCAATCATTTATCTCATGCCACTCTCACATAACCAATTTCAGTCTAGGTGTTGCTGAGTAGTTGGCCATAGCCACAAAGCTGCTGATGATCTCCTGTGCACAGCCTCACCCTCTTTCTGTTCTCTCCGTATATCTTCTGTACCCAGGAAGCTGCCATTCTGGAAACAGCTCAGGGCATGGTTTGACCACAAGTTAGAATCCTTCTCAGGCACTGATAATGCTGCACCATCAGCAAACATTCACAGTTTCTCGTGCCATGGGTAATTTTGCTTGGCAAATTGCTTCTCCCTGAGTATCACTGCAGTTTAGAGGAAATTATGCCCACATATCTAGAGCAAGGTAGGGGCTGTGGCATTCACACAGACTTCCCTTCCATGGAAAGAAATTTTAGAAATTTCATGTCCCTCAATGCTGACTTATGCAAACCTCCAGGGCCACTTCTCACCTGTCATATCTTGAAGAAGCCTGTGGTAATCTACCATCATGGACAATACATAAAAAATTTTGTAGGTATTACTTTGTCCAATGTATCTAGTTATGTTCTGCCCACCCCTCTCCAAGGTCCTAAAATACTATCAAAGAGGTTTCTAGCACTTCTCTTTTGCTATGGGGTAGTATCCTACGGGCCAGAAAGGCACTGTCAGCAGCAGTTTAGCAGCTCTTCCAGGGTGCAGTCCGATTCTATCTCACAGAAGCATGTGGAGACTACACCAGTGCTCATGGTGGTATCATAGACAGGGTCCCCAAAATGTCATCCATGTCTTCCAAGTGCTGCAACAGTTCTGGGTCTTAAACAGAAGTGAGGAGAAGGATCATTTCCCTAACTTTTCACCCAGACCTTGAAGCACCTATTTTAAGAAGTCTTTCATGAAACCAGCGCCATCTTCTGTGCTCAACCACATGTTCACAGTTTATTGGCACAGTGCCTGTTTGTTTGTTTGTTTGTTTGTTCTCAAGACACCAGGATCCTGCGAGAAATCTTCCAATTGCCTCTCCTCTCGAAGGAAGCCCTACCTGATCTGCCTGGTCTGGTTCTTTCCACACTATTCCTAGCCACCTCTCTGACTCCAAGCCTTTCTTTCTGACTCCAGTCACACTGTGACCTCCTTGTGGTCCCTGCCTCTTCAGTCTGTGCACATGCTGCAACACTCCCTCCCGGAATGTGCACAACTCTCTTCCTCACTTCAGATCAAATATGGCCTTGTCGGAGAAGCCTTCTCTGACCGCCATCCTATATAAAATAGCAACTCCCACTCCCTTCACCCCAGAACTCTATAATCCCTTTTCTTGCTTTATTCTTTTCCACAGTAGTTATCAATATATGTTACACTATATTTTTACTTGTTCGTTTATTGTCTTTTGCTCTCAACTAGAAAGTAAGGTCTGGTAGGACTGGAGTTTCTTTTGTTCACTGCTATATCTCCACCACCTAGAATAGTGCCTGACACATGGTAGGTGCTCAATAAATATTTGCTGAATAGACAAATGAATGAAGGAATGAGTGAATGACTTCCAAATCCATGCCTAGAAAAGTAACATGTCCTTCCCTAAGGACATGTAGTCTGCAGAGACCCACTTCTGCCTTAACTTAAAGAGCGGTTTAGCTTCTTTGTTTTCAACTGTGTACTGTGGTGATCTATGGCTTGTATTCACACAATAAAATGGCCCATTTAGTGGTTTTTCTTGAACAAAGGAATACTTAATTTAAAGACACATGGAAGACTCTACCTCTTGCAGAACAGAAAAGTGCTTGCAACCTTGAAATGAGAGCTGCCCGTCATGTCCTCATTCTCCCCTCACCTAACTCTCCCCGTAACCACATATCCCACCACTCTCCCCATCAAGGTCTCAAAGATATTAGGGCCAAGGTTATTCAGAACTCAAGGTCAGCAGACTACATGTTCCTCCCTCCCCTTGGCCTTGTTTGAGGATGGGATGATGCCAACTGTATCCCCATACTGTGGGTCAAGGAAAACTCCTGATTTATGCTCTTGTTCTGCTGGAGACAGCCTCAAAGAAAGAACCCTGTTACTCTGTAAGATTGTCAGCTAACTGAGAGGGGTGATATGAATAGAGAGGATACTATTCTTTAAAGCTCCTGAACTTTTGCATACCTGAACTGGTAGACTGTAATAATTTAGGGTAATGTTAGCCCAGGATCCTTTTTACTATTAAAAAATTGAGGTCTGTCTGTTCTTTGCTTTTGCCCTTGCCTGCTTCTGTTATAAAAATCAAAAACAAACAACAGCAAAAAAACAAAAGCAAAAAAACTCTTGGAATTTATCAAATATCTAACAAATGATATAAGAGGTCAGTCTTTCCTGGGTAGTAAAACTAACTTAAATCTAAACATTACACGTGAGTCAGAAAAACAATGTTTATTCCAGGGATTGAGGTTAGTCTCTCAACAACCTAAGGAAGACCCTTTCAATAAGGCCTTGGTATTGTCCTCAGTGTTGTCTGGGTCTCTAAGAAGCAGAGGGCAACTTAATCTGAAGTTCAGTGTTGGTTGCCCAGATTGAAAGCATTAAACTGGGACTTGATCCTCCCCCAGAGGGTGATCCCGAGTCACTTAACCAATCTTCTATTCATCCTAGCCCATCCATCACCATATCACATACAAGCTTCCAGTTATTTCTTATATTATTAAAAACCAATTCCCTCTTACCATTAGAGACTTTTTGCTGCACAGCAGAATAATGAATACCATCTAAAACACCTCTGGGCATGATAGATAGTAAGCTACCCACAATTTCACATTATTAGAACATTGAAATTGCTGATATTTAAATTGTTAGGTGGACTGTGGGACATAAGGCCTCTCTGCTTTGTATTTGTGGATTTTTATTAGTGTTTGGGGGGAAATTGTTTTCATAGAAAAGAGTTATTATGGAGAGAGGTTCAAGGGAGAAATATAGAGATGATTCCAGGCTATAACTCGAGATCTCAGGTCTATTGAAAGAAAGGAGATCAACACCATTGTGAAAGAGAAGGAAAAACTAGAAAGTTCTCGGTGGATTTTTGACTTTAGGACAAACTCTAGCATAGAGGATAGTGAACAGGGCAAGAGGGCACCAAGGGTGAGAGGCAAAATGAGGCATTTAGGTAGGATTTCTAGACAGACTTCTCGGGAGTGATTGGATATGTGAGCAGGAGGAATCTGGACTCTCCTTCCCAGGAGACCTTGAAAACTGAAGGGAGTTTTACTTGTCTGAGCTTAGCTTAGGAAGAAATGGTTCTGTTACCCCTGGGGCCATCTCTGTGATATTCTGACAATCCTTTTAATCACAGATTAAAAGCTGAAAGAGTTCTGGAGTGTATGTTTTTCAAAATAGGAAGAATACTTCCCTATTCCATCTGCTCCTCCCCATTTCTGCAAATATGCATTCTCTCCTGCCTGGGAGATTGTAATAATGTCAATTATTCCTCTTCCAATCTTTCCTTTGCACCTTGCCTCCCTCTCTCCCCAACATCCACACCCCTCTCAGCAGCCAGAGAAAGCAACCTAAATTTCAGATTTGAACCTTTCCACACCCCAGCTTAAAATGCTCCCCTGGCTTTCCTGAGCCTCCAGCTCATTTTTTTCACCACTTTTCTGTCTCTAGTTACACAAAGGTGCTGTAGTTCCCATACACCCCATTCGCCGTTCCATGCCTCCATGCCTTTATTCTTGATGTTCTCTCTACATGGAATGCCTTTCCTGCCTTCTTTTTTTCTCTCCTTTTCTTTGGACATTTATTAATTGTGAAACAAAACACAAATACATAAAAATAAATGAACATATGTGCAGTTTGATACATTTATAAACATTAACCAGGTCAAGAAACAGAATATTGTAATCATCTTCCCCCCAACCACAAGTCTCATGCTTGATTTTCAGAGTAATAATTTCCTTGCTTTTCTTGATGGTTTATCACATATTCATACATCCTTAAATAATAGTGTGATTTTGCCTGTTTTTGAACTTTCTATGTATGGAATCACACCAAATTTAGTTTTTGTGTGTCTTGCCTGTTTTGCACATTATATTCATTAAAGCTGTCAATGTAGTTGACATACTTGTCGTTTGTTCATTTTTACAGCATTCCATTGCATGAATGTACTGCAGTGTATTTATCTGCATTCTACTGTAGCATTCAGTTGTTTTCATATTTTGGCTATTACTGGCAATGCGGCTATGGAACATTCTAGTACATGTCTCAGGGTGCATGTATGCATAAGTTTTACTAACATATATAGTAATTTTATAATTTTACTAAAATTATATATAAATTTTACTAACATGTATACCCTTGCTAAATCATAGCTTTCCTAGGGAATATCAAATTGTTTTCAAAAGTGGTTGTAATAATTTACATCCCACCAGCAGATTAGGAGTTCTCATTACTCCACATCATCTCCAATACTTGGTATTGTCACACATTTAAATTATTGATTTTAAATTGTTGATTTAATTATTCTCTGATGTATTCCCCAGTGTCTAGAATAGTGCCTGGCACATTAAATATTTGTAGAATAGATGAATGTTTCTTTTTTTCTTTTTTCTTTTTTTTGGATGAATGTTTCTTAATTTCCAAACACGGGAATTTGCTAGTTATCTTTTTGTTATTGAATAATAACTTAATTCCATTGTGGTAAAAAAAAAAAATACTTCCTGATAAATTTCAGCCTTTTGAAATTTGTTGAGACCTGCTTAATAGGCAAGTGTTTGGTTATAATAGTTATATTTATAATGAATGAAAATGTATTTTGTATTTGTTGGGGCAAAACTTAGATATATCTATTAGGGAAAATTTATAAAGTGTTGTTCAAATCTTCTAAGTGATTTTGCCTACTTGTTTTACAAATTACTAAGAAGGGATTACTATAATCTTCCACTGCTTATGAATCTGTTTATTTATCCTTGCAGTTCTTTATACATTATGAGACTAGGTTGTTCAATATAATTTAAAAATTTTAATTTTCGTATCTTCCTGGTGAATTGAAACTTTCTCATTAGGAGGTAATTCTCTTTATCACCAATAATGCTTCTTGCCTTAAAGTCAATTTTGTCTGATAATAATATAATTGCATCAGCTTTCTTTGTTGCATTCATTCCCTTACATTCAACCTCTGTATCCTTATGTTTTAGATGTATGTCTGATAGACAACATATAGTCAGATTTTGTTTTGTTTTGCTTTTTATCCATTTTGACAGTCTTGTTCTTTAACTAGAGCATTTATTTAGTCCATTTATAATTTAATAGTAATACAATTAATATTTGTATTTAAATATATGATGTTATTGTGTGGTTTTCTATTTGTTGTCTTGTTCTTAGCTTCTCTTTCTCTCTTTCTTGCCTTCTTTTAGAGTATATTTTATCTGGCTTCCCCTACCCCAGTAGTTTAAAGTTATAAATCCACTTTCAATTCTTTTAGTGGTTTACTTAGAAATTACAGCCTGGGAAATAAACTTATTGTAGTCTAAAATTAACATTTTTAACCCCACTCCTGGGAAATACAAGGACCTAAGAATACCCCTCCTGACTTCTATGTTATTGTTGTTGTCTATTTAAATTCTATCTTGTTTTTTCTAATCCCACAAGATGGTATTATCCTTATTCATGTAGATTTACTGGCATTTTTTCTTTCTCATTCCTCCTATGGTCTTAGTCTTTCATCTGGGTTCAGTTTCTCCCTTAAGCAAACTCCTTAGAAATGGCCTCCATCAGAGACTGCTAACGGCAAGCGCTCACAGTTATTCCCTGAAAGTGTCTTTATCTCCTCTCATATTTGAAAAATATTTTTGGCTGAAAATAAAATTCTAGTTTGGCAGTTATTTTTCTCCAAAACATTGACAATAACATTTCACTGTCTTTTAGCTTCTACTTTTCTTGTTGAGAAGCCAGCTCACAATCTAATTCATGCTCTTTGTTTTATTTCCCTCCATCTGCTATTGTTACTGTTAGAAAACATGGTCCTAAATAGTCAGGCCTGCCTAATCTCACATCAAACAGAGAAACAAGTCTCTTTGTTTTGGTGAGAAGGTAAGTTTATTGAAGATGCATCAACAAGGAACTGGAGGAGGAAAAAAAACTTTACAAGATCAATTCAGAGTGAGAAGAGTGGTTTGGGCTTTTATAATCCCAGACAGACAAAGAAATGGCCAGAATCCAGAAGAAAGCATAAGGGGAAAGAAATAGAAGAGAGAAAGCTGTTTTGTCACTCTCCTGTTATCTTGAAGTCCTCCCCTCATTCGGGCTCGTTTTTCAAGAAGGTACTGCTTATCAGACCATATGGTGATATCCTTCATATCCTCCTGCAGGCAGTGCTGAGAAAGTTCCTGGGAACAGAGAATAAGTTTCTGTTGCTGAGGTTAGAGCAACAGCAAGTTATTTTAACAAGGGCTTTTTATGCTTGAAATAACTCAAGGCTGCCTGAGTGAAGTGATCATAATAAACTTTTTTTAATTTTTATTTTTTGGCTACTGAAGATATACTAAGAATTTTCTAGCTAAAGAATTATATTGACTATTTTCCTACTTATCCATCTATCACTTTCAAGATTTTTCTCTTTGTTTTCTGAAGTTTCACTGTAATGTGTCTGGATATATAATTTCTTTTCATTTATCCTCCTTAGGTTTTAATGGACTTTGGAACCTGTAAACTGATTTCTTTCGTAAGTCCCAGCCCCATATTTAAATATTCAAATATTGAGTCTCACCATTTCTTTCACTTACCATGTTGGAACTCTGATCAAACATATAGTAAAAACTTGCTTACTCTATAGTCTGTATATCTCTATATTAAGAGACTATCCCACATCCCACTCCCATTCTTTCCTTCTTTTTCTTGTCTTTTTTTTTTTTTTTTTTTTTTAATTCCTTTTTGGTCACTCATGCCACATTCCGGATATTTTCTCTATTATTAAGACCTATCTTATAACTCATTAATTCTCATTTCAGCTGTGTCTATTATGCTATTAAACCTATCTGTTAAGTTTTAAATGTCAATTCTTGTTTTAGAAGTTCTAGTTATTTTTCAAACCTGAAAGTTACTCTTTATGATTTTCTGTTCACAGCAAGTATTTTATTTCTTTAGACGTGATAAGCATTGTTGTTTTTAGATGTGTTGTTTAATTTACAAATATTTGGAGGATTTTCCATATTTCTTTCTGTTATGATTTCATTAAGTCCATTGAAGTCAGAGAATACACTCTGTATTATTTCAGTCTTTTTAAGTTTATTGAGACTTGTCTTATGGCCAGGATATACTCTATTCTCATGAAAGTTCTGTGTTCATTTGAAAAGAATGTGTATTCTTCTGTTGTTGGGTGGAGTGTCCTATAAATGGCATTCAGGTCCAAGTTGGTTGATGATGTTATGTAAGTTTTCTATACACTTAATGCTCTTCCCTCTTCTTGTTCCATCAATTATTGAGACAGG
The DNA here is from genome assembly GCF_015220235.1 of Choloepus didactylus. Classification (NCBI taxonomy): domain Eukaryota; kingdom Metazoa; phylum Chordata; class Mammalia; order Pilosa; family Megalonychidae; genus Choloepus; species Choloepus didactylus. The sequence goes on from NC_051314.1 coordinate 88,504,722, forward strand.
AGTATTGAAATGTCCAACTCTATTTGTGAATATGTCTGTTTCTCCTTCTTATTAAGTTTTGCTTCCTGTATTTTGAAGCTTTTTTATTAGGTTCAGGATTGTTATATACTTTAATTGAGTTAATCCCTTTATCATTATGAAATGGCCCCTCTGTATCCTTGGAAATATATGTTGCTTGGAATTTACTTAGTCTGATATTAGTGTAGCCATTCAGCTTATTTTGGATTAGTGCTTGCATGGATATATCTTCTCCATCCTTTTACTTTTATTGTATCTGTGCCTTTAAACTTAAAGTGGTTTTCCTAAAGACAGCATATATTTGGATCTTAATTTTTTATCCAATTTGACAACCTCTCCCCTTTAATTGGGATGTTAGACCATTTACATTATTAGAATTAGTGATAAGATTACATTTCAATTTTTCATCTTTCTATTTTTTCTATTTGTCCCATCTTCTCTTTGTTTCTTTTTTCTTCTGTCCATTCCAATTTTTGGATTAATTAAGTTTTGTTAATGATTCCTTTTTACCTCCACTATTTGCTTATTAGCTCTACTTCCTTGCTTTGTTTTATTCTGTTTTTAATGATTGCTCTAGAACAGTGCTGTTCAATGGTGTTCTCTATGACTGTGGAAATGTTCTAAATCTGCATTGTCCAGTGTAGTAGTCACTAGCCATATATGGCTATTAGCATTTTTAATGTGGCTAGCACTTTTAATGACTGTGAAACTGAATTTTTAATTTTCTCGAATTTTAACTAACTTTTAATCATAATTTTTAATAGCCACATGTGGCTAGTAGCTACCAATTGGACATTGCTGTTTTCGAGTTTACAGTATACATTTCTAACTTATTACAGTCTTACAACCGTTTATTTCCATTTCCTCTCTTGTGTCCTTTGTGCTTTTCTTGTCACACATTTTACTTTGGCATATGCTAAAATCCAAGTGCATTTTTATTATCTGTGCTTTAAGTACTCATTTATCTTTTCAAGAGGTTAAAACATAAGAGAAATTTTTTTTTAATTTATCCACATATTTATCACCTCTCACACTGTTTATTCCCTTGTGTTTATCCAAATTTCTATCTGTTATCATTTTTCTTCTGTCTATGAACTTTCTGAACATGTCTTGTAGTGCAGGTCTGTGGTGATGTAGTTCATCAACATTTTTTTTCTTAATAGTCTTTATTTCACCTTTATTTATTTTTAATATATTTTTTTCTAGGAAAAGAATTCTGAGTTGACCTTACCTTCTTCTGGCTTGCATAGCTTTTACAAGAAGTCTGCTGTCATTATTCTCTGTGTTTCTATCAATCAGCGTTCGACAAACTTTTTCTGTAAAAGTCCAGATAGTAAATATATAGGGCTTTGCAAGCCATATGGTCCCTGTTGCAACTTTTGCAACTATTCAACCCTGTCATTGTGTCGCAGAGGCAGCCATAGGCAATACATAAATGGATGGACATAGATGTGTTCCAATAAAACTTTATTTACAAAAACAAGTGGTGTGCCAAATTTGAATCCCTGCCTTATATGTAATGTGTGTCTTTTTTGATCTGGTTGCTTTTAGAATTTGTCTTTATCCCTGGTTTTTTAGCATTTTGATTATGATATGTCTTGGTATAGTTTTCTTTATGTTTAATCAGCCCAGATTTCATTGCGCTTTCAAATTTGGAATCTTTTTGGTAATTATTTCTTTAAATATCCTTTCTGCCCACATGCTTCCAAAATTTTAATTACATTTATGTTAAACAGCTTGCACTGACACTCTGGTCTTTTTATCAGTCTTTTTTCTCTCTGTGCTTCATTTTGAACAATTTATATTTCTATGTCTCTAATATTTTCTTCTGCAGTCTCTAATCTGCTATCAATCCCTCCTGTTAACTTTTTGGGTTTTTATTTTTAAATTTTATAATTCTGATTTGATTTAAAATTAAAGTTTAATATTTGTATCCTATTATCAATGCATCACTTTTACACGCAGTGTTATTTAAACTAGATGCAGTTACAAAAAAAAAAAAAACCTGTTTTCTTAAAACAATATAATTCACTTCTTATAAAAGTGGCTTTCTATAAAAGATTTGGTTTAAGATAGTCATTGCTTTTATGCCACTGGATGAAATGCCTCTCTTCAGCCTTCATTGTCCACAAGCAATGAAGTTCAACAAGTTTTTAAAAGAATATTTTGCAACAAGTTCCTGAAGTTTCCCAAATCTTTCATACTTGTAAAATTCCTTCCAAATGCATTAAACAATGATACTATTTCTTGTCTTGTTAAAAGGAATCCATAACAGGGCCCATTTTCTGGCATAATAATTTCTCAGAAAATAAAGATCTTCAGAGCAGACACCAAACCCTAAATCTGAAGCTTTCTCCACAATTGGTGTTTAAAACAATCAACCTATTGCATAATTTTTGAAGTATTTCTAATTTGCAGCCTAAAGTATCCCTTTGGTTTGCTTGCTTTTTTTTTGTACTCAGCCCCCCCCCCCAAATAATTTTTATCAAAATGCAAAGGAAATTATTTGACTTTCTGAACTATTTCCAGAAGTAACTTCTTGTTTTCTCTATCTTGAACTTTATTTCCAGTGAATAGTTGAAAATTTGAGTGCTCAAAGAATGGTAGCACTTTAGATAAAGCCCTTAATTCTGTTAAGAAGAAAAAAATATAAGTTCTTAAGCCTTCTTGGACCTTCCCCTTCAGTCAAAATTCAATCAAACCACTGCTGAAGTTCTCTAATGTGTGCTTCCATTTCCCTTCCAACCAGGTTTCTTCTAGAGGTACTCAAATACACTCAAAACTACATTCATGCTTGCACGGAGTCCAGATTTAAGTCTGTAGCATGCTCTTTTTTTCTATGCAGAGACCTTCTAGCCAACATGGAAAGTGTTCTTTTCATTTTTCCCTTGACTAGAAGTGAAAGTATTTAAAAGTTTTTAAATTGTCTGTGATTTGAAACAGTTTTCTTCATAGATGACATTTGGTTATATTCCAAGCATCTGCCCCCTTGTAACCCATGTAACACTCAGGGTTGAGGAGCCACCTACGTAGTCAGCGGCAGGGGGAATCATGTCATCAGCTTCATGGAAGCTGTCTGAGGAACATCATGTCTGGTCCACAGAAGAACAGCTTTCTGGATTTCCTCCCTCAGGTTCATCCACAGCTCTAAATTGTTCAGATTGCGATTACAATCAGTGAGATTACTGGCTTCTTCAGAATGCTCATAGCTTGTAGATTTAATATAAATTTAACATTTTTAATTTATTTGATTTTACATTTTTATCAGTTCTTACACTGAAATCATTTGCTTTATCCTGCAATGTACATGAAATAGTTTCACAATACAGGTATTAGTACTAACAAAAAAACTACAGAATGAAGTTTTAGAGTTCTTTGCACTTTGTTTTGTCATTGGAACATATCCCACTAAGAAAGGACAAAATCCTGTGTTCAAAGTCCCTTAAAATTTTTCTTTGCAGTCATGTTACCTATATGATATACACTTAGGATTATTTGTTTCATTTATTTTTAATTTTAGGGGTTTGTTTTTTTCCTTTTGGATTTAACTTACTTTTTGAATATGTAGAATAATTACATGAGGTACACTCAGAAGAGCCTCCCTTCTATTCCTATCCCCTGATTCTAGTTCTGCCTCCTCATGCCCTATGGTAACCATTTTTATTAGTTTCTGGATTATCCTTCCAGTGCTTCCTTTTGCACAGAAGTGTACCACCTTACTTCACATAATATATCATTAAGAGCATTCCATAGTAACACATAGAAATCTTCCTCATTATGTTTATGTCTTCATAGTACTCCATTATGAAAATGTACACGGTTTATTCAACTGTTCCTCTGTTGATGGATATTTGAGGTGTTTCTAGTCTTTTGCCATTAAAAATAATGAATTATTAATGAATAGCCTTATGCATATATCATTTCAAATTTGTGCAGGTTTACTTTTAGGACTGTGAGTTAAAGGATAAATGCATCTATTTGTAATTTTTCTAGGTATTATCAAATTCCCCTCCTTAGAGCCTGTATCATTCTACACTTCGACCAGCAATATATCAGTATGTCTCTTTACCCAGGAATTTGACAACAACGTGAGCAGTCAATCTTTTGAAGTTTTGCCAACACCATTAGAAGTGTTATCTCAATGTAATGCAATGTGCTTTTATTTTTCAGTGAGTTGAGTTATGTTTTACTATTTTTAAGGACCACCTGCATGCATTTTTAAAAACTATTCATTTCTTGTGCCCATTTTTTTTACTGAGTTTGGGTCTTTTTGTTTTAAGAGATCTTTATATATTATGGACATAAACTTTTTTCCTGTAGTGTAAGTTGCACATATTTTGTCCAGTGAATCATTTGCTTTTGACTTTGCTTATGGTGTTTGGACCATGAAATTTTTAAAACTATACATGTAGCAGAATTTATCAGCCTTTCATTGATTCTGGATTTTGAGTCATAGTAATGCCACTACCCCCATGAGTAGATTACACAGAACTTGTTTTCTTCTAGAACTTATAAGATTTCAACTTTTGTTACATTTAGTTACCTGATTCACATGGAGCTTATCTTGGTGGCAGTATAAGCTATGGGTCCACTTTATTTTTTTTCCAAATGGTACCCAGTTGTCCCAACAGCATTTATTTAAAAGCCCGTTTTCTTCCGTTTCCTGCAAATTTTATCATATATTAAATTTCCTTATGTATTTGAATTTATGCATCGTGATCTTTCTCAAATGCTTTTTCCAGCATCTATAGAGACAATCAAATGAGTTTCTTAGACATAATAATATTATAAATTATATTAATGAATTTCCTAACATTGAGCCATCTTTGCATTCCTCAGATAATTTCCATTTGGTCATGATATTTCATGGTGTTTGATTCTGTTTGCTAATATTTTATTTAGTATTTTTGCATTGATATTCACAAATGAGCTTTTGGTCTGTAGTTTTCTCTTTTACATAATCTTCACCAGATTTTGGTTTCAATGTTATATTTATTTCATTTAAATTTTGAAATTGTCCTTTTTCTGTGCTTTGGAATAGAATTTGGATTATAATTTTTTAAAAATTCCCATGTGAAACCATCTTGGATACTTTTAGGGAGATTTTTTTAAAATATTCTACCCAGTATTTTTAGTTGCTTTCAGCAGGATGGCTGATCTCAGTAAGCTAGTCCATCATCTTTCTGGGGAAAGAATCTTTCACCTTTCTTTACTTGGTTTACTCCTACTAATCCTTCATGTCTTCGTTCACTGACCATTTCCTCTAACAAATCTTCTCTGAATCCCTCAAGTTGTGGTAATTGCCCCTCTTCTGGGCTCCCACTAGACACTTTTCATTCTCGCATAGCTACATTATATTGAAATAATCCATTAATGGGCTCATTATCCTCTATCAGCCAAAAGTTTCTTGAAGACAGGGATCATTTTTGAATTTACAGTGTCTAGTGCCAAACATAGTAACAGACAAATAAGAGAAGGCTTAATAAATATTTAATGAATTGATCTTTTATCAGACACCCACCCCCTAACACACACTCATACATGTTTCTTTTCCAGTTTCTACCTTTGTAAGTGGTTCCTCAATTCATCCAGGTTCTCACAGCAAAATCTAGGAGTCATTCATAACAACTGCACCCCCAATCTCCCGCTTATAATCAGTCACCAAGTCCTATCAATTCTAACATTAAATATTTCAAGTCTGCCCACTTCTCTCCCTTTCTATAGCCTCCACCCTAGTCCAAGCCCCATCATTTCTTGACTAGATTACTTACACTGCTGTTTTCCCAATTTAATCCTCACTTTTCCCCCTCTGTAATCCATTCTTCACCTGCAAGTCAAAGTAATCCTTTAAAAACACAGATGAGATCATGTTGCTTGCATAAAACCTGTCAATAACTTATGTTCTTTTGAGATAAAGCTCAAAGCCTTAGCATGTCCCCTAAGACCATGCCTGCTCTGTAGGCCCCCTACCTTTCCAATCTCAGCTTGTGCCCCTCTTCTTATTATACTGGCCTCTTTCTCTTCTTCCAACTTCCTAAGTTCTTTCCCTCTCAGGGTCTTTGAATACTTTGTTCCATTTTCCTGGAAGGCCTGCTCCCTCACATCTCCTCCCCGACTTTAATCTAGTTATTTCACTTATCTTTTATGCTCAGGGAAACTTCTTAACCTCTCACCCTGGATGAGGTCCTCTGCTGAGTGGTCATATCACCCTTTACTTAATATTTTAGTTTCCCAGCTGTTAAAACAAAGGCCATACAATGGGTTGGCTTAAAAAACAGGAATTTTTTGACTCATGGTTTTGAGACTAGGAGAAGCCCCATACTGAGGCATCAGCAAGGTGATGCTTTCTTCCCAAACACAGTGGCACTCCAGGGCTGGCTGCTGGCTATCCTTGGTCCTTGGCTTTTCTGTCACATGGCAATGCACATGGCAGCAGTGTCTCCTTCCTCTTCCAGGCTCCATTGACTTCCAGCTTTTGGCTATTCTCCATTAGCATCTTCCTTTCATTTACAATTTCCTTTATTATAAGAACTTCAGCCACATTGGATTAAGGCCCACCCTCGTTCAGTTTGGGCTCATCTTAACTAATAACATCTTCAAAGTTCCTGTTTACAAATGGGTTCACACCCACAGGACCAGGGGTAGGGACCTGAACATGCCTTTTGTGGAAGACATGATTCAGTCCCCAACACTTATCCTTTATAGAGACTTATCATTATTGTGATTATTTGTCTAATAATTGTCCTCCACACTAAACTATAATTTTCCTGGAGGCAGGAACTGTGTCAATTTTGTACTCAGCTGAATCTTCAACATATAATGCACAGCATGTAACAGGATTTAACAAGTATTTCTTGAATGAATGAATCAATCAATCAATCAAAAAATCAACTAATTGTTGAATTCTTGGGCAAGAAACCCAAAGGAGCAAATGCTCTATTTGCCCTCCAGAGGGAGACACACTCCTACTAGAAATAGCACAGATCTCCAGAAAGCAGAAAATTCTGAGATAAACCCTGATTTGCTTCTCAAGTCCCTGAAATTGATTCCAAGAAACTGATCATTTCTAATGGTAGGACTCTTTAAATCATCCTGGATCACCCAACAGTACCAGGCAGGTGGGCATTTCCTCGGTTCGTTTCCCTCCCTTGCACAGTGTTCAGATTTCTCCTGCTAGAGTTTGTATGTTTTATCGTTGTTTGCTAGGTAATTTAGTTGTAATTGCCTACATTTTCTGAAAAATTTTATCATTTGTGTGTAATTTAAATATTATCATTCACCTTATTTGAATTTTTACTGTAATTTGTTTTTATTTTTCAAAATCTCTCAGGCAGTCTTTCCCTATGAACACTCGAAACGTTTATTCTAATAGGGGAAAACATTGGTAGCCTGTAGGGCCAACAAATAATAAAATATTGATGAAAAGCTAATTTAAAACAAAACAGTAATTCATAAATTTCTCCAAGCCTTGGAGGAAGTTAAAAGGAGAAAGAAAAAGAGTCGAGTCTGAATACTGAGAGCATGTCTGTCCCTGAGCAGTTTCTGAAAGATGTCTTTGTTTAAATTTGATGACATGTCTTGGGAGATTATTCCCGCTACACATAAATGCTGCCCGCTCCCCTGTGGAACTCCTCTCTCTAGGACAAGGCTTAAGAATGTAAAAAGTTTCATGAAGCTTACATTATATATCCTCTGAACTGTCTTTTCCTTTTCCTTTGCTTCATTTCCAAAGCTTCCCCTTCATTTTTCCGTTTAAATTTGCCTCTGACCTCTTTTTCAGGATCGGGGACATTTCACTATTCCTGTGGTTGTTTGGTTCACTTTAATTCAATTCAGTTTGCATTTATCAGATACCTACTGTGAGTTTGGAACTGTGCTGTGGATTAGGAGGTGAGTGCAGTAAGTCTAAATCTCTGCTGTAGAGGTGCTTACAATGTAGCCGGGAGGACTAGACATTTGGTAACTTCCTCGAACAAACATAAAATGATGCAAAGATAACATAGGTAAAAACTAACATTTATACAGTTTACAAAACCAGTTTTCACAAATGTGATTTGAATTTTGTGAAAGCAATCCATTGTACACATCAGTAAGCAGAGACTTAGGTGATACAACTTGCTTAGACAGGTAAGTAACTAGAGCTGCTGTCAAACCTGGACCCCTGGTCTCTATGGTGTTTGCATGATATTATATTGTCTGTAAATATGAGGAGTATGCTAAGGTTATAACCTAAAAACTGAAGAAAGTCAAAGTAAAGCCAAATACACTATTAGATTAATAAAGGAAAGCTATTTTTGCCAAGTAGTCTGACACCTGGATCTTATATTTTGCATTCTATTCTGCTGATTTTCGTCTGATCCTGTTGCCTTCCTTTGCCCTTAGGGTACATCAAACTTTCCTGTGGTTTTTTTCTTTTTATTTGGTGATTAGAAATGAGCTTATTTGGAGGAGTGCCTTCTTCTTCCTAAAATCATCTTTCTCTAGGAAGGATATCTTTGCCATCAGCATTAGTCAGAAGACCCCAGAAAGAGAAGGATGAAATCTTTGAGAAGGAAATTAATTGAAGGTTTGTTCATTGGCAAGAAAACTCTTCCTGTTACCACTTAGAGAGGTTCCAAGACTGAATTCCTCTCCTCCAAGCACCCTGTAGCTCTAGAGGGTCACATTCGAAATCAGGAAAGCATTTAGAGCCAGCAAGTGAAGAAAGGAGTTTTTCACTTCAAAAAGGAGTTGCCCAAAAGCCTGTAGTTATTGGGTACTCACAAGACTCAAAAGGCAATACACCGGGAATGTAGAATGGTGCAACCACTCTGGAAGACAGTGTGGAGGTTCCTCAGGAAGCTAAACATAGATTTGCCATATGACCCAGCTATTCCATTGCTAGGTATATACTCAGAGGAACTGAAACTTAAGACACAAACAGACATTTGTAAACTGATGTTTATTGCAGCATTATTCACGATTGCCAAGAGATGGAAACAGCCCAAATGTCCATCAAAGGACGAGTGGATAAACAAACTGTGGTATATACACATGATGGAATATTATGCAGCTGTAAGAGAACAAAGACATGGATCACGTAATAATGTGGATGAACCTTGAGGACATTATGTTGAGTGAAGTTAGCCAGAAACAAAAGGACAGATTCTGTATGGTCTCACTAATATGAACAGACATTAATGAACAAACTTTGGGAGTTAAAAGCTGACAACACAGGCGACCAGGAGATAGAAAGAGGGCAGAGATCAGCCATTTGATGCTGAAGGACTACAGAATGTTTAGGATTGATTGCATAGATCCAGAAATAGATAGCATAATATTGTGTGATGGTGGCACAGTATTGTAAGTACACGGAACAAAGATGTCTGTGAGTAAAGCTGAAAGAGGTGGGATAGGAGAATGTATGGCACCAGAGGTAAAGATAGATGATAAAGACTGGGACTGTATAACGTGGCAAAAACTGGAGTGGCCAATGACTGTTACTAAATATACAAATATAAAAATGTTTTTGCATATGGGAAAGCAAATGAATGTCAACCATGTAGAGAGTTGAAAAAGGGATGGTATTCAGGAAAAAACATAATTAAAACAAACTGGAGTCTATGGTCAACAGTAACATTGTAATATACCTCCATTAAATGTAACAAAGGCAATACGCCAATGCTAAATGTATATGAGAGGGGGATATAGGGGAGGAATATGGGGTTCTTGGTAGTGGTGTTATTTCCTGTCCTTACTAGTATATTGTATTGTATGAAGTGTTATTTTTCTTTTTATCATTTTTTTCTTATTGCTAAAAAAAAAAACTTTTTTTCTTGTAGTAATCAATATGTTCAAGTGCTGATTGTGGTGATAAATGTACAATTTTATGATGATACCATGAACAACTGATTGTACAGTGTGGATAAATGTATGGTATGTGAATATAACTCTATAAAATTGTAGGAAAATATATATAGGAGGAAAAGTGTTGGAGAAAACATGGTGAGAGGGATGTACCTATCTACTGTTGATGAGCAGGTGGAATGGTGTAGCCTTTCTGAAGGTCAGTGTGGTTGTTCCACAAAAAGTTAAGTATGTGGGGACCAAAAGGTCCTGCAACCTCATTATGGTGTATGTCATTTGAAGATCTGAGAGCAGAGACATGAATGAACATTTGCAAACTGGTGTTCATGGAGGCAGTAATCATGATTTGCAAAGGGTGCAGATGACCTAAGGGTACATTGACTGAAGAATGGAATGGTGTACTGTGGTGTACGCATACAGTGGAACATTGAGCAACTACAAGAAGGAGTGAAGGTGTGAGACACACAACGAGGTGAATGGATCCTGTACACAGTATTTGAGTGACATACACCAGAAATAAAGGCAAACACTTTAATGCCTCACCAATATGGACTAACTACAATGTGTAAACTCAGAATTGAATCTTAGAACATAGCCTAACATGGACATAATAATTGTAATAGTCCCTAGATTGTAAGCTCTTACAGCAGTTAACTCTATCCCTGAATTGTAATGCCTATCTCTAAACTCTGAGATGCTGATCCCCTAGCATATAACCTGATTGGTCTCTGGAACAATGCATATCTCTGAGACACCTAAAACTCAGAGCTAGAGCTCGGCAGATATGAATTTCAGTATTAGTGCATACAGCCACTGTTAAAAAAAAAAAAAAAAAAAAAAAAAAAAAGCTGAAAAGGCAATACGCCCAGATCTGTGACCTGGGACACCTCCACAGCATCTATGCACAGAGACTGGGTACAACTATGTGTTGAATGGTGAGAGGAGCCGTCATTACAAGCAAACTACCATTATCAAATTCCCAGTTCAACTTTATGCCAAGGTCTGAAAATAGGAACACTAGTTGTACTGTCAATCAAGACAAGCTAATGAACACTTTTTGAGTGTAGAACTGGAAGCAGCAGAGGAAAGATGAGAAAATGATGATCTGAAAGTCTTATGGGGAAAACGGCAAATTAAAAAAAATAACTCATAGAATCACTTGAACGCAAGCAACAGAAATAGCCAACTAAAATACAGAGATGAAGTAGGAATGTTGATTGCATGATTCATGGGATGTGATCAACACACAACGTTAAGTTTTGGCTTTTAGTGTCTTTTAAAAATGTATTAGAAGGATGTAATCTTCCGCTGTCCCTACATGAAAAATTCGGCAGATTCCTGTCTTTTCTGTTGATTCTACATAATTGACAATTCTTTAAGGGACAGTCACTTTAAGTTTAAAAAAAATCAGTCTCCTTTTAGTAACCAGAATGTTTCCAGTCCCAGATGGTGATCAAATACTTCAGTCTTCATTCTAAGGTGCTTGTCTAAGACTTCTCCTCCTCCTCCCTCATGTAGGGCTGATAGCTGCAGGCCTTCAGTTTCCCCCTCAGCTTACCTCCTCCCCTACCAGCTAACTGCTTTTGATGCACTTGTGTCAAAGTAAGGAAACAGGACAGCTAAGGGAACAGGAGCTCTACACAACTGGTTCTGGCAGATGGCTAAAACTGATTCTTTTTCTTGTAAGGTGCTTTTAAAGGTTCTTTAGAGATTCCCGTCATCAGAGACCTTTCACTTGAGTCCCTTTGACCTAGGCAGATGCAGGTGGTCACATGCAACAACCTCTACAGGTTCTAGGATTTCTGCATTCATATCTGGCCACTGGATCCCTCCCACCTCTAAGCAGCCCTTTTGAATAAACCCAAGGCAACCCCATGCTGGCTGTCTTCCATGGGGTCCCCATCTGGTCCAGGAAAACATTCACATTCTTCATCCCTACTGAATCTGGGAGTGCAGCCAGATCCCAAGGCAGCCACCTCTACTACATGGCTCCAAGCCCTCTTAATTTATAAGGCAAGAGTCCGTGCAGTTCTCTGTGTTTTACAACTACAGTGAATGCATTACAAGGTCTTTGATAGCACTTAAGTCATTCTTTAGGATTGAGGAGAAGGAAGCAGAAGCAATTCTTCCTCTCCCCTCTGAGTAGGAGTGGCACAGACAAATTTTTTCCCAAAGAAACCTCTTTATGGAGCCTCCCTCTCTCCACTTTCTTGATTTCACTGTGAAGTAGAATTGTTCTTCACCATTGGCTTTGTACATAAAGACTTTGTTGCAGTCATCATCTTAATTGCAATTGACTATTGGTCAACCAATCCTGATGATAAGGGACTATGTCTCTCCATCTCTCTTTTCCCTGCACTGCTGACCATAGGGCTTGGATCAAGTAGATGATCAATAAATATTGAATAAATGAATTAATTAATGGATCTAAAACCCTGGTCCCACTCATGTCATAAAATAACTTGTATGGACAGCCTATTATATTATTTCCTGGCAGATTAATCATTCTGGCATTTAAAAGAAGCTTGTTTTCCAGAACTTACATGCCTTGACATTTAACAACCAAGAAATTTTGAGTGCTCCAAGACAACACAGGAAAAAAAATTCATCTTTTTTCAAAGAAGAAATGGATAAATGAACATGAAATGAAGAAATGAATAAATGAACATGGTATTTCAGATTTTTAGGAATCTCATATCAAGCCCTCTCAGAGAAGTTTCTCCCAAAGCTGTGGAAACTGGGTATTGTTTGAATGGTTTATTTCAAAAACCCAAAGCTGGACAAAACAAAAAAAAAAAAAACAAAAAATTATCTTTACAAAATTTGGCAAAATGTTAATGTATTAAATTAAGATACTGGATGTAAAGGAGTTCACCACACTAGTCTCTCTAGTTTCCTGTATGTTTGAACATTTTTATAATAAAAATAACATTAAGAAATCAAAGCTGGGAATCAGCACTGTCTGTACCCTGCTTTTAGGAAGGGTGCCAGAGGAAGCAAAAATGGAACAGAAACTATGTAGATCTTGCCAACTTATGATTAAACCTTTACAGGCCCCATTAATATAAAAGTATTATGGTTGTCAAAAGCTGTTCTTATTTAGACTCAAGAGGAAAATTATTGGAAGTAGGAATTTTTGTCTAGGAAATAGGTGGAATCAGAATTCATAGATCTAGAAGGATAGTTAAAGATCATCTCAGCCAATAACCTTGTTTTATATCTGAAAAAGCTGATGTCCAGAGAAATGAAATAACTAATCAATTTCAGAGTCAGGCCAAAACCCAGGTATTCTGCACTCTGGGCTCATGCTCTTTCCACCACCCCAGCTGGCATGTGATATTGGACAAGAGCTGCCAAGGCACGGAGCCTCAGAGGAAGGACGGATGCCACCCTTCAGGTGCAGTAGTTTCATTTGCTGGATCCTTTCATTCTGTGCTCTCTGCTGTGTGCAGGAGAGAACCTCATTTTGTTATGCAGTGGATTTCCAGAGAACAGTGGGCCCACTAAAGGTAGACTTAATAAAATGAAGGCCAGAGAGGCAGCCCCCAGCCCCTCAATAAGTCAGTTTTGTTAAGTTTGTACTCTACTTTGAGGGACCTGGGGGGTGGCGCCAAGCAAAGCATCACTTTACTGGATCTAGAGAGGAGACTAAGCAGGCTTGGCCCCATGGTATTACAGAATGGAATTTATTACACCTCTGTCTCTCACTCATAAATTCCCCAGCCAGGTAGAATCCAAGGAGGGTCAGGAGAGAATATGCCATTGGGCCATTGATGTGAGTCACCTAGTTCTAAATACAGGTACTACGGAAGTTTGAGAGGGAATGACTAAAATGGGGTTAGGTCTGGATGAGGCATATTTGTGACTTGATTTTCCCTGTGTTCTTCTCGTGGACAGCGAGGACTTGGGTTCTTGGAATGCACCATTTTGGATCATGTACTCAGGTACATGTAGTCGCTACGTTTGGGGATTTAATGTTCTTTAGCACCCTGACATAGATTTCTGGTTTAGAAGCAGTGGGTGCAGAATCAAACTATTTCCATTCACTGAACACAATTAGATGTCATAGAGTAGCTTGAGGGATGCAGAAGGGGGTCTCTAACCTCTACATAATCTTATTCAGGCACCTTCAAGCTGCCTTGAGGGAACCTGTAATTAAGTAAAAAACAATGCAGTTAATATGTAACTACAGCTTCAAGTCAACTCCCCAGGCCCCCTTCCAATCAGAGGACTGCCCCTATGCCTCTCTTACATAGAAATTCTGGGGCTGCCAATGACAAAAGCAGCTTTTAATCCAGAGTCTGAAAGAGATGGTTTGCAGGTTGAATGTTGCCTGCTTTAAAAAAAAAAATGATTTTAAAAAAATTGTACCCAGATTTGCAATTTGGGAGAATTCACATCTTTTAAAAAATTAGATCTCAGCTTCTTTTTAAAATTAGACAAGCTTACCATGGTGGGGTGGTGGGGGCTGAGGATGTAGGAGGAACACATTCTTGCATGGCAAAAATCCTTTCAGTTTAGAACTCAGAGGAAGCTTACTCCTCAAACAGGGCATGAGAGTCCCAGTTCATCACCCCCTGACTTATGTACATAAATCGTCTGGCCCTGTTTTAATCTCCAACTGGTTAAATTTTGTTGCTTAGAGCAAGCTTTGGGGAAAAGGTCTTGGGGCACTTTTGGTTAAACAGGCTGTTGGGTAGTTCACACATTGACAGTCTGCCTGTGTGGGCTGCTTTACTCTACATTCATTACCTTGTGCTGCTGGCTTTGAAATGTCTATGGTTTGCATATAAAGTACATCTTTCAGAGATGCCAGCATCTTTGTGGGTGGAAAAGATTATCGTCAGCATTTACATCTTTTTTCGCCCTCATACTTCGGATGGTTGGCTTTGTCTTTGGTTTAGCTCACTTTGAGGGAGGACAGACAATATTCAGGAGGGGGTTCCTAGGTGCATAGATTCATTCCAACATTATGAATAAATGCTGGAAGTCTTTTATATTTGCCAAAGACGACTACTTAATAACAGTTTAGTCCAGGAATCTCATACCCTGTTTGAAGAGTAAGCCTCCTCTGAGTTCCCAACTCAGTGCTATATTTGTCTTTGTCAGTGTGGGATGGGACGTGGAATAATCTGGGAATGAGGTTTCCGGGCCCGATTTCACGTGAAGACAGTGGGGAGGCAAAGGAGGGCATGGATGCTCCCACTGACGGCCTGGTCCATGCAGATGCCACCAGGGTCTGGGAGCTTTTTTCCCACCACAGGACACTGACCCGAGCCTCAAGAGCGTGGCAGAAAGCACCACATTGCGCCTGCGCGCAAAGCCCCAGCACCGGGCGAAAAAGTAACCCGTTAAATAGGCCTTGGTGGCACGAAGGATGCTTCGCGAATCTACGCAGGCGCGTACGACTTACAGCCACTGGTCCTTGCGCAGGCGCCCATCCTAGCCGGTCTTCAGTCCTGTAAACAGAAGGGACCCGCTGGCGATAACTTCTGCTTCCGGGTCACGCCTTGACAGCGGCTTTCACGACCCATCTCAGCCCCCGCGGTTCGGTGAGTCCATTCCTCGATGCGGGAAGGTCTGCAGCTAAATCCCCCGTCCTGGGGCACGACGGCCAGTAACGCTCCCTCCACCGCCCGCTCCAGCTCCTTGCGCCCTCGGGCTGTGAGCCTTCGTTCCGAGCCTTGGGGGATGGGCGGGGAAAGAGATTGAGCAGGGGTTGGTCGCCTCTGGGGTTCCTTGGCTTAGATTGCGCCACCCCTTTAAAGTACCGTCACCGGGAGACCTGCTGGAATTGCTGCGACCTTTTGGGAGCCTGTGCAGAAAATGACTCAACACGTCCTTCCTTTCGTGCCCTTGCCCTTCGTCCCTTAGCCTCGGGGAAGGGAAGGTGCCGCGAGCCTTTCCCTCAGCAGGTGTGGTGGGGCTAGGGGCACTTCTGGCTCAGCCGAGGGTCTCTCACACCCCCACCTCCCTTTCTCAACCCCGGGGAGGAAGCCGAGGCTTCCCTAGCACCAGTTGCCTCTCTTTGGCTTTGCTTTTCGCTTCGCAACAAAAACCCTTTGGAGTTTTCTCTCGATCTGTAGTAAAAGAAAATGAGGGGAAGAGAGAGCTTTCAGCCTCAGCCTAGGAGGGGCCTACTGGGGGTCAAACCGTGCATGGGCTGTGGGCGTGAGAGGTCGAGTTTAGTTTTCATCAATCCTTCCTAACAGTGAACGTTGTCAATCTGCCCCGGGGTTTCACTCTTCTATCTGGAGCTTCGAAGCAGCAACAGAGGACCATTGGTCATACTCTGAGTTAGCGGTCTCACCCAGGGATCCAAGAGCACCCTGAAAATGAATGCAAGGTTTAGTTTCATCCGTAACTGTTAAGAACCATCTCAATCCAAACATCCCCTTTAACTTCCTTGCCTTCTGCCTGTTGGAATCGCCGACTCAAACGCGCCTCGGCCCCCCACCCCACCCGCGCCCTCCACCTTTTCCTTGCTTCAAAGGAGTATAAAACACAGACCTTTGACTGAGGAATTTGCTGGTTGTTGAAGAGATGAAAACATATGCCAAATCTAAAATATCTAGACAATTACAGAGTTATATAAACAAGTATGTAAGCATACTCTTCATAAAGGGGGAAGAATGCCCATTTTGAATCGTTGATATAATGAATTGTTTATTTTTGACTTGCTTTCTATTAATTAGTACTGTGTATATTTTAAGCACATATAACTAGCTACTGATCAACAAAATAGAACCTATTACAATTTATAGTATATCATATAATGTATAAAAGAATGCTCCATCATAAAAAGCAAAAAATTACCTACTATGAAATAACCAAAATAATATTAAGATTTTTCTCTTAGTGATCATCATATGCATAATGTGTTTAATTATTGCATGCATTAATTTATTAGGATTCAGAGTAATAAGCTTTATATTGTTCAACAAATATTTATTGAGGACCTGCCAGGTGCTAGGTACTATTGGAAAAACAGTATCTTTACCCCAAAGGAGCTTGTAGTTTAATAAGTACAAGGATTCCTAAATAGTTACTTCTAGAGAACTGATATTGCACACAGTTTTCTCCACAGTTTTTGATATGTACTTTTTAATGGTAATGCTCTACCTTGTTTGCTGTAATATTAAATGTTCACCAATTAGCACCTCTTCTATGGCTAAAACTTTTATTATACTTGAATTGCATTATTTTCTTCTTCCATCCTAGAAGTCTGTCACATTGTGGTTTCAGTATATTTCTATTTCTCAGTTGTCATGAATGGCCAATTATTAAATATTTTTATTCAGTTTTCACTCAAATCTGTTTGCTTTCCTAAAATTTGAAAGTGTACACCATTGGTGTGAAGTTTGAATTAAAAAAAAAAAATTTATATAGAGGACTCCAGAGTAGTTGTCCTTTTTTTTGTTTTCTTCTTTAGAATATTTCTTCAAATGTTTTCTATTTTTTTCTTTGCTGAAGACATCTGAAGATATTTTGTAACTGCCTTGTCATTAGTAACATAGATGCATTTGTCCCCTACCTTTCTCTCTCTCTTCTCACATAGTCAACCAACCAATTTTTTATTAAACACCTACTTTTTGTGAGACTCTGTGCCTGGCCTCATATGGGAGAAAAGTATAAGACAAGGTCTTTGCCTTCCAATTGATTACAATTTAGACAGAGAATCAGTATGTACATAATAACTGTACTATAAGGTTAAATGTGTAATAAGTAGCCTAATGATGATATCGATAAATAAAGACCATAAAAGTTCAGAAGAGGAAAGGAATGTTTCATGGATAATTGGAAAAAAATGTTTCATGGAACCTTTGCCAGTCTGTTTGTAAACCATACAGAGCTCCATAGGAGTCTTAGGGCCTCTTGGGGAAATCTTGTGCTAGACTGCTAGGTTACAGGAGAAAACAGGTTCTGAGAGGGGAGAGCATTTGTGTCCAGATTTACCCAGCTCCCTAAGCAACTATTATAATCCATGTCTTTTTCCATATGATTATGAAAAAAATATTTATCACTGATCTTGAAATCTACTTTTAGTATTGGGAAGGCCTCAGAGAATTCCTAGCCATTAGGACAGGCATGCCCAGCCATATTGTGTGTGCCTAAAACTTCTTTGTTTCAGGCAGTTTGGAGCATGTGAACACACTCTGAGTCTTGATGAGTTCCAGCATGTGGTATATTATGCAGAGCATTCAGAGCAAATACTCTCTCTCAGAGCGCTTAATCCGAACAATCGCTGCCATTCGTTCCTTCCCACATGATAATGTAGAGGACCTCATCAGAGGGGTGAGTGTGCTGTTATTGTTATGAGAGTCCTTTGGGAGGTGAAGTGGGAAGATTTCTGGGGGATCCTAATAGATTATGGATTTGCAACTTTGACTCACCATAAGATCACAAGGAGTTATTATAATCTTTTTAAATGTGTTAATTAACTTGTTCATTAAAATACATCTTACCCTATGTTTTGCTTCCCCTCTCCCCTTCACTTTGTATATCTAACATTTTTCTTCATGAAACATTTTAGATGACCACTAGTTTAATTTTCTTTATAAAAACTCTGAATATGGTACATATGGGATCTTGTGAGCTAAGGGAGGAAGAAGGCAAGCAAAGCAGAGGTGATTTTCAATTCCTTATGAGCCTTTCTCCATACTAAGGTTATAATAATTACATTCAGAGATTTCATTTGCCTTCTCTCTTAACAGCTACTACTGCCAGTTCATCCCTAAAAGAAAAATCCATGGTAATTTGTGACTTAAGAAAACACTTTAACTATCCATTATCTATCCATTGTTATTCAGTAATTCTGTTATAACTAGTATCCTAGAAGGTCTTTGATACCCTATTCTGTATATTATTCCTGTTGAAGAGAAATTAGAGTAATTTTTTGATCACCTAATGTTCTTTTTAACATTAGGATCCTTATTTACAGCCTGGAGCTCTGCAACCGCTTCAGAGTTATGTAGTCTAACTAATAGTGTTAGCTGATTCTCACAAAAGTGGTTTCAGAAGACTCAGCAGGAGAAACTTTGTCACATTCTAATTCTAGCTTTACTGCTGAGTCATTCAGTGACTTGGGTCTGACTGTTATCTCCATCTCCTTGATCAGTTTTGGAATAGAAACAGCAGAGGGGCTAAGTGGCAGAGAGTGCTGATTACTAAAGGCTACTTTGAAAATGCTTATTTATAAACAGAAAGATAACATTAGTGATGGTCATCTGTTGAAGGGCAAAAAGAGCACACCCTCCTAATTCTCCTGGCCTCAAGCAGACAGACTAATTTAACTGATGTTTTCAGAGCCTGGTGGCCATAAAAAGTAGATTGCTGTTCCACCTTTCCTGCCTGATAAGGTTCCCACTGCTTTTATACATAGTAGGTCCTCAGTGATGTCCAGAATACCATTTGGCAGACTTCCTCATGGAGAAACCTAATAACATGATTTAAGAAATGGACATATGCTTTCATTCATCTTCAGTGTATTCCCTAGGTTTGGACATTGGCATTATACTTTTGTGTAATTTATAAAAATGGAAACTGGGAACCAGTGGTATGCTTTTGATATAGCCAGGGCTAGAACTCTCTTTCCCCCCAGGCACGGTTCTGAGTCCCATCCCGCTTGGTGAGGCAGAGCTGAGCACACTGATGGACATTTCCTTCCACCTGTAGGGAGCAGATGTGAACTGTACCCATGGCACACTGAAGCCCCTGCACTGTGCCTGTATGGTGTCAGATGCTGACTGTGTGGAGTTACTCCTGGAAAAAGGAGCTGAGGTAATGTTTTTAACACCTTCACATTAATGATTCACTCAGTCTTGAGCTTTACAGTTTCCTAGACTTACTCCCAGTCTCACCTTCTAGTTCATGGTAACACTGGGCATAACCAATATTAAAGCAAAACATAATGATAAATATATAAAATGATCTTAAGGATTTCATCCCTTGGCCTTTCTTCTCTTTAATTTAAGCTGGCAGTGGCTCCAGGAAGGAGTGTTTATCTCCCTTTTCCCTCCCAGCTCACCTTCTCAGGTTTGTTCATTCCCATTTAATCCTCTCATTGCCTGTGGACTGTGCAGACATTTTAAGTGCAGTGACTTCTCAACTCTGACTAAATTTAAACTGTTTGAGATGTACTAGCAGATGTGTACTTCTAATACCCCTGTCACCAGGAGATGAATATCATTAGGCAATCCTTCCTCAGGATTGGGCCACTGGTGCTATTTCTGCCCACTGTTTTCTGTTTTATTATATTTTGTTCCCATATTCTTTCTAATGTGAAAATCTCAAGATAAAAACATAGGTTAATTTTTGAGTGGATCCTTCTGGCATTAGCAATAAGTAGCATAGTAAAAGAAATAGCTAAAGAATAGATTTCATAGATTCAAATTCTAGCTCTGCCACTTATGTCTCGGTGACCTTAAACAAGTTACTTTAAAGAAAAAAAAATTTTTTTGCCTCAGTTTCCCCATCTGAAAAAATTGGGATGATACTAGTACTTTCAAAAGGTAATAAAAAGTGTTTTGAACACTGGCATGCAATTGCTAAGTAAGTGCTTGTTAAATAAATAAATTAGCAGTTTTGACTATTTGTGAGCAATCTTGAAAGTTCATTTTCTGAGAGACAGATTTGATTCATTCATGCCATGAAGCTGGTGTGCAGGCGCCAAACACAGTGGGCCATCAGCCTAAGGGAGCAGCCACCCAGCATCCTTATCTCCACACAGCTATGTTCTCTACTTGTCATTACCTATCCCATAACTTTTGTGATAAAAACTGGTACTTTGCTAGTGACGCTGAAATCAAAGCAATGATTAATGCCAATGATGAAAGTGAAAATATCCAGCAAAAAGACAGACTGTAGCCAAATAGAAGACCGCACTCATGTCTCAGTTTTGTTTTATTATACTTTATGGAGAAAGATTTATAAAGGTGGGGTTTGAAGTCTTTGATTTATAAAGGTAGGGTGTGAAGTCTTTGTAGCCTTCAAATATTGCAGGTAATACTGACTCTCAGCAAGCCAGCTGCTTCTCCAGCATTGGCAGATATCTCCAGGTTCTCTTGTGAACCCACAGCATATTCTTGAAAGGGACCGACTTAGCTTACAATTTGTTCTGTGTGGTTAAAGCACGCAGCAAAGCTATAAGGGCAGAGCTTTGGCATCATTATTTTTCAATCTGGTTGCCATTAGCCTCAAAATAAGTAAAACAGTCCCAAACCTCTACTTTGGCTCATATGTTCAAGCTGTTCTCCAATAAATGTCTTTCAGAGCAGCTACAAGGACTTAGATTTCATCTTTTCATTGTTTACCCCTTACTCCATGGTAGAGATTCTAATGAACGGTAAATAAGAAAAGAAGTGAATTTAGCAGTAAAAACCTAAATAATGCAGGTCAGCAAATCACAGGTAATGGAGTGTTTTGGTTGTTTGGGGACAGTTCTTTTCTGATTTGCTCCTAAGCTCCTGTCCTATCTCCACCTGGGAATTGTTTGTTGACACTCTTGGTTCAAAACATTACCTAGCAAAGGCGGTGAGTAAATACACACAAGCTTCTTTGCTGCCCCCGCATCTTCCTCTCAGTAGTCTGCTACTGTAATATAGTTCCTCCCTCTTTACAGGTGAATGCCCTGGATGGTTATAACCGAACAGCTCTCCACTATGCAGCTGAGAAAGATGAGGCTTGTGTGGAAGTCCTGCTGGAGTATGGTGCAAATCCCAATGCACTGGATGGCAACAGAGATACCCCACTTCATTGGGCAGCCTTTAAGAACAATGCTGAGTGTGTGCGGGCTCTCCTAGAGAGTGGGGCCTCTGTCAATGCCCTGGATTACAACAATGATACTCCACTCAGCTGGGCTGCCATGAAGGGAAATCTCGAAAGCGTCAGCATCCTTCTTGATTATGGTGCAGAGGTCAGGGTCATCAACCTAAAAGGCCAGACACCCATCTCCCGCCTGGTGGCTCTACTAGTCAGGGGACTTGGAACAGAGAAAGAGGACTCTTGCTTTGAGCTCCTCCACAGAGCTGTTGGACACTTTGAATTAAGGAAAAATGGCACCATGCCACGAGAGGTGGCCAGAGACCAGCAGCTGTGTGAAAAACTGACTGTTCTGTGCTCAGCCCCAGGAACTCTAAAAACACTGTCTCGCTATGCTGTTCGCCGTAGCCTGGGACTCCAGTATCTTCCAGATGCAGTGAAGGGCCTTCCACTGCCAGCTTCTTTGAAGGAATACCTGTTACTTGTAGAATAACATGGAGGAAATGTTTGCACCATCATACTGGCAACTCTGGGTGAGGTTTTTCCCTGCGGTACTGTCTCTTTGCCATGGAAAACAGGAAAAGCAGTTGTTTCTGTTGTGTGGTTTATAAATTTTGAGGCAACATGTCACAACTGTAACCTCCGTGGCACCTCCCCTCTCCAAACCAAAAAAAACAAACAAAAAGAATCCCTCACTTTTGTTTTCTGTGTAGTGCTTACTTAGCTTTATATACTGCACCCTACAAATGAGATTTCCCTCACCCTCCCCTTTAGGAAAGAGTCAACAGTGCAATTGAATTTCTATAGGAAGATGAAATGTATCTGAAGAATGTGTGTTTGGTTTTCCTTTTGGGACATGATGTATAACCCTCCAAAAGAAACCCCGTAGAGCACTTTAATTAGTCTGAAGAAATTTAAGAAAATCACAAATCCAGCTAACAATTGAGGCAGACGAAGATACTACAATCTTAAATGGTGTGCAGATTCAGAACTAGGCTGAGTGTCATGTCACAGGGCATTCAAAAGGGACTGACCCCCGTTCCCCATCAAAAGAGAAAGGCGTCTGCCTCTTCCATGGCTGTGCCTAACGGTTACAATAGTTCAGCAGTGTTGTTTCAGAAAGATTGTCTTGGCTGCTTTCCACAACGGTAGACGAGAGAGCAGGTTTTAAGCAGTCCTAAGAATTCCAGTTTTCTTCTAATGCAGTTCTCTTTTGCTTCCCAAAAGCTAGTTTGCTCTAATGGGTTTAGCAGGCATCTCCTACACCTTAGACTAAAGTATTTGCTCTAACAGAGGAGAAGTATGTATAAACTGGGCTGCCCTTTATCTCCTTCTCTATGGAATGCCCACTTTGTTAAGAGTTTATTTTTCTTTCAGTTGTTTTAAAAAATTTTGTTTTTTATTGATCTATACAGGACATTGTGTGTGTGGGGGGGGGGGACAAAGTTGGGGAGTAAGTAGGGGAAGAGGTAGATTAAAAGAGCTGCATTTGAGACAACCTACCTACCCAGAAAAGATGTTTTCATCACCAATGCTTAAGTCAACAATACTCTTCCTTTTCATGTTCCCAAACTAGATCAAGTTGTTATTGATCTTAGTGACCTATGTGCACATTTGAAGGACCTTTTTTTTTTAAAGCTGATGGGTAACTCCAAACAATATGGAATCTGCTGACACAGCTCATTTGAAAAAGGATGTCTGGTTTTGCCCTTTTGCTGTTGGTGTTTTTTGCCCACTTAAAAAGAAGAAATAAATAGTTCTAAAAACAAGGTTGGCAGTTTCTACTGTTCATCTTTTCCCCACTTTTTTCTAGGGTTTTTCCCCTGCTTCCTAGAAAAAAATTCTTCCTTTCCTACCTGGGTCTTCAATGTAACTTTCCATCCCAACCTCTCCTACTAGCAACAGTGATTCTGGGCATTGGTGGAGTGAATGGGAAAGTATGGGTAGGGTAATTTGAAAATGTTCCCCTTCCCTTATCTCCCCAATCCCACTTGTAATTACTGCTTTTATGTTCTCAACCCCAGCTACACATTAAATCACCAAAGGAGCATTTTAAAACTATTGATGCCAAGACTTCACCCCATACCAGTTGTTTCAGAATCTTTTGTGGTGGGCTGGAGGGAGGCTGGATGGGGGGATCAGTGGGTTTTTAAAGTTCTCCAGGTGCTTCTTATGCATAGCTGGGAATGAGAACCACTGCTTTAGTTCTCATTTATTAGAATAACCTATGGCACTTAGAAATACTAAGGCCTGGGCCCCACCTCCAGAGACTGACTTAATTGGTGTGAGTGGGCCTGGGCATCAGTAGTTTTTAAAACACCCCAGGAGATTCTAATATTCAGGCTAGGTTTGAGAACTGCTTTAGGTGCTATTTCATTTATCATCAGAGACACTTACTGTTCTGATGAGGAGAAGTATTTTGTCCATGTGGAAAAAGATGTTACCTGTTTTCTCAGTCACTTAATAATCATACATGTAGTTAGTGACTGAAAATTTCTACTTTATCCCCACTTAAGAGTTTAAACACAATTTCACGTGTTCCTTTTTTGTTTTGTTTTCTTTTTTTTTTATTGTCCTGCTCTGGGGAAATGGCATTTTCCATTCCAGGTTTTGCTTTTTTATGTATGTGATGTCTTTGCTATACACCCCCCACCCCCATCATATTATGATCATAAATTTCTTACTCTTTGCAAAGTGATATTTTTTTCTTTTGTGATTAGCTTTCTGTGCCAACAACCCTCCCCCCTTCATCATTTTCTCAAAGAAACGGCTCTAGGATTAAAGACAGGAAAGAGGACCTATAAATTAAAGCAGATAGCATTTAAAACGTTTTCTCCCAGATCCGAAGGAATGCCTGAATTTAATCCCTTTCACTCATTTTTATGGTCCTTACGATTTTTTTTGGATTTGATGTAGTATGGTAAAGAGGAAGAGTCCTGGGGAATAAGGATGGGTTTTAAAGTCAGAACTGAGTTTCAGTCCTAGCTTTGTAAAGACTAAGAACTAGGATACATTATTTAATCACACTGAACCTATGTCCTCTTCTCTGAAGTGGGCTGTTACCACCCTCCTCATAAGCTGTTGTGAGGATTCAATGATAACATGTATTATTAGTTTCTCTTTCCCTTAAAGAACCGTACAGAGGTATTAGCTGCTTTAATTCCAAACTCTTGACAGGAAGCCTTTCCGTACCTGATTTTAGGGATGGCAGTAATATTCTGGCCAGCCAGCAAAAATGGTATACCAGAGGTATTCCTCCATCCTTATAAAACCTTGAACCTCCTTCCTGCTTCATCAGGTAGGTGAGGAACCTGTGTAGGTTGGGACAAATACGTGTGTCTGTGCAGAGAGCCAGGATCTGGGTACTGAAGACTAATTTTAAACCTGGCTTTAAAACAGGACACCTGTCAATTTGGGGTAGAGTCTAGTCCCAGTCCCTAGGATCAAATGCATTACATGGGCACTTGGATAATGAGGAGGAAGAACAAATTGTTGTTAATAAAACAGAAGCTGCAGCTGATAAGAACTGGCATTTTCCCAAAGCAAGATGCCAACCAACCAACTAAACCACATCTGGGGCTGGGTGTCTATTTTCTAGGCTTTCAGAATGTATATTTCTACTCACAAAGGTTCTGTCAAATGGAGTCTGGCTTTCTTTCAGGAAGGAGTACAAGGCAGAAGTTGAGAAGGAAGAACTCTGGGTTGTCAGAGGACCTAAACCTGGGTAATGGGTATATGATCAAGAGGTGAAATATTGCTTTATGTTTAGGGGAGTCTGGAGAGTCCCCTTGGTTGCAGACAAGTGTTGTATGTTCTGGGACCCTGTGCAGACAGCCAAGAGATGCTGCAGAAAAATAATCCCAGAGGCAGAGAGAAACACAAAGAATGATCACATGGGCTGCATTAGCCCACATGTGCTGTCAGGGCATAGTCTGGTGCATGAGGCTGACAGCATCATATCCCACTTGTGAAAATGACAACCTAGGAGAACTAAACTTGTGCACAGTGACTAGTTGGCATTTATTAGTGTAGTTATAGCTTATCACTGTAGTAAACATAATAGAGGAACCAAGACTCTGTTATCACAAATAAAGAAATAAATAAAGCTATTTTCAGGAATATTCTAACCGAGTAACTGAAATCTACTAGTGGCACTAGAAGAGCTCAGTCTTGTGTGACTGATGAAGCTTGAGTAGAAGTCATGATAAATTCTACTTAAAAGGAGCTTCCACTCACTGGCCCCTTTCCCAATTCCCTGGCCAGAACTCATCATGGCTGTAGTTACAGAATGAAAGAAAACCTAATGAAAAATGAGCTAAAACACTGAGAATATGTGGATTTGACCAGGTAATCTGTTCCTCTCACTCCCAAGAGGTTTAAGCGGGAGCATCCCCAGACCGCTTTCGACTGATGTGCTCCAGGTGGGCATGATCTGAGGTGTCCAAGTCAATCTCATACTTGGCCAGGATTTTGAGGATGGGCCTCAGCTTCAGCCACCACTGTTCCTTGGGGATGCGGTGCCTACAGAAGAATGAGGTAACTGATGATATAATCTTTTATATCACCCCAATCAACAGTGAACAGGTTGGGAAGAGTACATCTTGACACTACAGTGAAGGAACCACACCAGTTAGGAGATGTACTCACTCAAAGTCCGTCTGATCCTTCAGCTCAGTCACTGGTTGAAAGACCAGAGCCCTCTTACGCATCCCCAGAACACAGGCTGAGTCCGGACTATTGGCAAAGATACGCCCTGCAATAGAGGGTGGTCAGTCACCTTCTATACTGGGGAACCAGCCTTTATGGAGGGGGCTCAGCCTCTCACCCCACCTACCATTACGGTAACTCTCTTTGATTTTCCCAGACATCCAGTTCATAGCCTTGGCTCCCATCTTAGTGGCAAAATTCCTGTCAAATGGAGTTGGGCTCCCACCCTGGAAAAAGAATCAAAAATTATAGAGGAAAGAGCTCTAATGAAGTGACAGAGATATCCAAATACACAGAAAAAAAAAACAGAAAGAACTGGTCCCAGATTTACAGCCAGAAACAGGAATCCAGAACTCTAACCATGAAAGGGTGAATTGACATGGTGCCAGAAAGCAAGGGGAGCTGGCCCAGCAGATGTGACCATTTGCCTGGTAGTAAGAGTAACTAATAGTTGAAGTAAAGGGATAATCAGTCCCACAATTCCCTCTCTTAGCTCTAGAGCTGCCAGATCCTGTTCATTCATTTTTAGTTTTACTGGTCACACAGACAGTTCCTGACTCTTTTCAGCCTCGCAGCATCTATCAGCAGAAGTATTCCTTGTGGCCCAATCTGGCTGCTCTTGGTAACACCTCAGAATAATATAAAACATCATCCAGATGTTCTCTGAACTAAGAGAACATAGTGGGGAAGTGGGAAGGAAGGAAAAGCAGAAAATAGTTAACACTTTATCCAATAATACTTCATTCCTGCAAGGGCTGCTAAGCTCATTTAAACTGAGATATTGGGAATTCATTTGCAAGTAGGGAAAAGTCAATGCTTAAGAGGCATCAGCTGGGGACATTTGGGATGGAGGAGGGCCTCATACCACTAGTACCATCTGTGACTGATGTCTACCTTGGGTGGAAGTTGAGTGTGAAACAGTAGAAAGAGATTCCTTTCTCCTTGAAACCCCAGTTTGTGGAGATGGAGCCCAATACCAGCAAGGTGCCTGTATTCATTCGACAGGTTTCTTATGAAAGGCAGCATGGTGCAGGGGAAAGAGCACTGGACTAGGCTCATTCTGGCTCAGACCCAAGCTTGATGAGTGGCCCTGAAAAATTTATTTCTTCTCTCTGGGCCTCATTTTCTTCATCTAAATCAGTGGTTCTCAACTGGAGATGACATTTTTAGTTGTCACACTGGAGAGGTCCTACTAGCATCTAGTGAGCAAAGTCCAAGAATGCTGCTAAACCATCCTACAATGCACGGAACAACTCTCCACAAGAATTATCCAGCCCAAAAATGTCAGTAGTGCTGAGACTGAGAAACTCTGCTTTAACTGAAGAGGATAGACCAGGATGAAGATGTTTTGATTCTACAGCTATAAGAGATTGCAGGCCCATTCTCCACGGCATTGATAGCCACCAGCAGACTGGAAAAGACCAGTGGGAACCTCAATGGCTATTCAGGGTTATGGCCATCTGATAAAGGGCCTGATTGGGGTATGTCTTCCCTACCTGTTGCATGTGGCCAAGCACATTCTTCCTGCTATCGAAGATGCCCTTACCCTCCTCAGAGTACAGGTTGAAAATGAAGTCAGTGGTATAGTTCTCATTGCACTTCTCATTCCTGCCAGGAGGAAACCAAAAGCCTGTGACTTCAGTCATCTCGCCATCTCTCCACCTCCCTCCTGCCTTTGTGAGCTCTGTTCTTCCATTTCTATCTCCTCTGGGGTCCAAGGGATAGGCCTCCCCACTCCCTTTGTATCTACAGAGTCCTGGGGTGTCCCAATCATAGATCCATTCTGTGGATTAGGGCCAAAGTCTGACTATCTTTTTTCTTCACTTAGGAACAAACAGTGGATAAGGTACCTTAATACCAAGCCCCTTTTCACAGTTGTTTTCATCTTTTGCACCAGATGGTCAACATTCGCCTGAAAATGAAACAGTAAACCCTAAGCCTAGCTGGGAGTAGATAAAGATGAACAAGTGCATAACTCTCTCTCCTTCCACACCAGGCCTTTCCAGGAGGGGAGAGGGATGTGGAAGAGAATTGTTTATAATCCTGGCCTCAACAGTGCCTAATCCCTTTCAGAAGTTCAGGGCAGACTGAAATTCGAACCAAGAGGTCACATGAGACAGGCACAACCTGAAGAGGGAGAGTCAGCAACAGCTGTAGAAACTGTTGGTTGTCAGTTTTCTCCCCCTAACCACTCCCCTCCAATCTCCCTTTCCAGGGGTTTCCATTTCCCTCAGAGGTCAGCCTGTTCACAGTGCCATCTTTAAATGGGTTGCTTGTATGTACAGCAGACGTTCATCTGGAAGGAACATGTTCCTTCTTTTGGACTTTGAATTGAGGGTGAAGGAGGAAGACTCCTACCCTCCATTCTGGGTGGCTGGATTCTTAAATAGGGATTTCCCTTGCAGCCTGCTGCCCCACTACTTTCTGGCTCCTTTTCTCCTCCAGTGAACTGGAATTTTAAAAAATAAGGCTTGGATGGTCTTTCTGTGAAATAGGAGTCAGAACCCCACCCCTGAGCCCCACTCCCTCAAAAATGGAATGAAGAGAGTCCAGCTTTGGAAGCAAGGGAAATCTGGTGGGGTGGCATGATGGTAGTGAAGATCACCAACTTTCTCAATTAGCTAACCCAACTACTGACTTAGGTATATAGAAAAGCTTTTTAGTTTTTCTAAACCTTTCTCGTCTGTAATACAAAAGATGACATAACATCTCTCTTGCATGTCTGTTGTGGAGATACAATGCAAAAATGCATGCAAAAGGATTAGCAGTATGCCATCTAGCTTGAAATGAATGCTCAAACAAGAGGTGCTGTGGTTGTTACGTAAGGTAACACAGGAGAATGCCTGACTGCTCTTTTTGTAGACTCCTAGTAGGACTCCATAGACCAATCAACTCAGCCCTCCTCTTGAGCTATGACATAGCTCAGGCCAGTGTGGGGAGAGTGTGGACAGACAGGGGCAGGGGCGAGCTAACCAACAAGCTCTGGGTAGTTTCTACCTGTAGGTCTCGGATGGTGAAGGGCTCTTCAAAAATGTAGGCAGCATCGGCCCCAGCTGCCAGTCCTGCCATGGTGGCCAGGTAACCACAGTAGCCGCCCATAGTCTCAATGATAAACACCCGACGCTTGGTGCCTGCTGCTGACTGCTTGATGCGATCACAGGTCTGCAAAGACGGTTGGTCATGGTTAGAAAGAC
Source organism: Choloepus didactylus (assembly GCF_015220235.1). Classification (NCBI taxonomy): domain Eukaryota; kingdom Metazoa; phylum Chordata; class Mammalia; order Pilosa; family Megalonychidae; genus Choloepus; species Choloepus didactylus. Next base: position 88,534,247 of record NC_051314.1, read on the forward strand.
AGGTCAAGGTTGGATTCTTATCATTTCGCTGGTCCTTGTCATTAACTCAACTCAGGAACTATATTCCCCCCAGGCTGGCTGGGCCCTAGACATCTTGCATTCAGAGCCAACAGGCATATTTTCCAACCACACTGTGGAACTTGTCCCTGGGAAGAAAGTTGTGTTTACCTTTTCTGTTGCTCAGAACAGGGAAATTAGGCTGTATGACCTCAGAAAGGTTAAAAAACAAACAAACAAAAATCTTTAAAGAATACTGATGTATTCCTAGGTTAAAGGACTCACAAGTTGAAGAGACTAAACACCATAGGTATGGTTAAGTAAAATCTGTATAAATGCCTGGGATTGAAGCATTACACATTTGCCACTTGGTTAGTACAAAAGAGTAGCTCTCTTTCCTTCTTGCTCCCAGGACCACACTCTGTCCTGGGATTATAATCCTGGTCAAAGGGGATGAAAAGTGGTGGTGGTGGGGAGAGGGGTGCTCTCACCGTGCAGATGGTATTGAGTGCTGTGTCAGCCCCAATGCTGAAGTCTGAGCCAGGGACGTTGTTGGAGACCGTAGCAGGAATGACCACAAATGGGATACAGAGTTCATCAAACTGCTTCCTGCCCTCCATCAGTTCTAGGCCCCCTGTGTAAGCCTGCGAAGAAAGCAGCAGGGACACTGAATGGAGAGAGAGGGAAGGTGGCGGGGAGAGGAAGAAATGGTGGGGAGCACTCACCTCAAAGCCCCCAATGATGACAAGGCCCTGAATGTTAAACTTAGTTATGTTGGCACTGATCTGCTCGAAGCTCTTCCTGGGTAGAGTCCTAGTTTGGGGGGACAGAAGCCAGATTTGGGGAAGAGACAGCAAAACTGAGGAAGAGAAAAGCTCAAGTCGGAAGGCACTTTGTTCATAATTTCTTGACTTGTGCCCACTTTCCTACCCCACCCTCTCACCCCCGTCCACAGGACAGACACACACACATAGGCGGCTTTAAATGGCCTGAGATGCTAAAAGATGTTTGGATGAGTATGTCTGCCCTCTCTGGGGCATCTGTGAGCTTGGGGGTGGAGGACACAGATGACAGTGGGTGGCAGAAACAAACCCTGATCTAATGAGTTGATGCCCATATTTCAAGAAACACTTTTATAGGGTGATGGGGAAGAGGCACTCCTGTAATGCCACTTACCTTTTAGTTCCAAGTTTAGAACCACCTTGCCCAGTCCAGCCCCCAACATAGCTCCAGCCAGCTTCCTCAACCTGCAGGGAAAGGTCACACCGGTCTGCCTCAGGGCTAAAGCACCAGGAGGTCTCTGTGGGACTGATGTCACTTCTTGAATTCTGCCCCCACCTCTTGATGCCCCTTGGTTGGAACACTGAACCTCAGGCATCTGCTTTTCTCCATCTCCTTCCATCCTTGTTGCTCATTCACAAATAATAAGCACATACTTAGGCCAGTGACTGTGCTAAGCATTGGAATAGAGCACTGAAGAAGATGCATTGTTTGCATTCAAAAGCTTCATCCCAGTGGCTTCTGCCTATTCCTACTGCCCTAAAATTAAATATCTACTATGCCCGGGCCCTGAGGAGAGGGAGGTAGTGAGGAACTGGGGAAGAAAAGAGAATGGACAGGTCACCCTGCTACACTTAACCTCCCCATGACTGCTCCTTGGTCCCAGAATATGTGCCCTCCTTCCTTTTTATTCCCCATACCTGACCCTTGGCTAGGCCCTCGAAGCCATCATGCACAACCAGCATTCGGTTGCCCTGGATGACGCCAATCCTCACAGTGGAGCGGACAGCAGCATTCATGCCTGCAGCTGGGGCACCCACATTCATCACAGCCACTGTACGTGAACCAGTCTGTAGGGAGGAAGCAGAGAGGGACAGGAGACCAGTAAGGAAAGCAGAATGCAGAGTCCCTTACTGTCCTGGGTCAAGGACATCTGCCTCTGACGATACACACCCTCTCCCAGGGGATGCCTGCACAGTTTGCTACCTCATAGTAGAAGCAACATTCTTTACTACAGATCAATAAATATTGCTGCTGTCCCTGATCCCAGAAATCATCATTATATAATGTAGAGACCTTCCAGAGAAATCGTTTCCAAAGTGTTATCCTTGGACTGCCTGTATCAGAATTCACCTGGGGGGCTTGTTAAACTTATTATTCCTGGCCCCTACCCCAGAGCTGAATCAGAATCTGCATGTTCAATAAGCAACTCAGATGACTCTGATATATACTAAATATTGAGAACCATACTCTAATGGAAGAGGTGGCTTAAATACACTTAGATGTGATTATTCCCAGAGGAAAAAAATGTATAAGCCCTCTTTCCCATTCTTTCCATGCTATTTTGCCTCACCAGCCCTGAAATGGACACAGGTCTTGGGTTAGAAACATCCATGAGAGACTAAGAACATGAGGCTGGTATCTAGGGTGGTTAAGAAAAAATTATCTTAGTAGGGTTAGGGACCCAGCATTGAAGATTGTAGTGGGGGCAAAGGATAGTTATATGGATTGGGGGTAGTACTTCATAAAGGAGATTGAGGGAGGGAGGGAGGGAACCAAAGGGAGAGGACAAGTTGCCATACCTTAGCCACTGGGGGTCGGACATGAGCTAGAAGCTTATATACTTCCCAGTTGTTCATGAAGCTCCTATAAAAAGTACAGAGAAAGGAGTCTTCAGGCCAGACCCCATGGCCAGGAGACATGGGGATACTGGTCTGAAGTTTTCCTCTCAGTGTCAATATCCATAGGTCAAACTTCTGAAGGCATAGCCGGGGCATAGCAGGGATTTGGGCAGGGACTACAAAAGGACACTAATTCATCAAACAAGCCCTAAGAACCCATCCACCATACACTGTGCTCAGCATCACAGGGGAATGACCCTTGCCTAGACAAACATAATCTAGCTAGGGTTCCCATAAAGCTGTAACAGAGAATAAAAGGCTGATGATCCCAGGGAAATCATTCCTAGGATGAACTGAGCTTTCTGGTCACTTTATAACTAACTTTAGGGGACAGAAACTGTTGCAGAAACAATCTGGAGAGGAAGAGGTAAAGGTTATATTTTGGGTCTGTAGCTGTATAGACTTTGGGCTTCATTCTGGCATCTGCTTTCTGTAGCAGGCGAGCTTTTCAGTCATCTCCTTACCGGCCTCTTAGCTTCAGGGCTTCATCAAATTTCTTCTCACTCATGGCCTTGGTCACATCTTTGGTCTGAGGAAGGAGCAGAGCAACAGTCACAACTCCAGAGCAGGAGATGCAGCTGGCTTTCCATCCCAAGGTCAGAATCTGCCTCTCTTTGGACTTGTGACTGGATCCCGCCCATCCTGCCCCCAGATTTCTATGTCCTCCAAACTTCCACAGAAGCATCTTTGTGTTTCCTTAATTTTCTGAATAACGAGCAGTGAAAGAAAACTGCTGACAATGCTATATTTGAATAATGGGCAGATTGGAGGAAGGCTCACAGTATTTTTCTTCATTCCACACCCAGGTTCCTAACTGCAAAGTAGTCTCTAAACTACTCAGAAAATGAAGAATATTCTACAGATAACCCAGTTAGGAAGAAAGACTGATTTCTAAAATGTGCTTCCAACCACTGATTTCTGCTCTGAGAGTCAATGCGGTAGCTTCTGGGCTCTTAGAAATACAGTTCCCACCAGGGCTGGAGCTTGCCTTGGATGTTGGATTTTGGGACTCCTGAGTCTCAGAGAAAAGCAGGGCAGGAGACGGCGAGCACTCACACCAGCCCTGAGAATCAGGCCAGACGCCCTGGCTCCCTGCCACAAGGTTTGCTCTGTCATATCAAAGGACTGATTCCTCTATAAAATAGCCACCATTTCCTGAGCACTCAAAATTTTCCAGGAACTGCATCAGACCCTTTATATATAGTCTCTCCAATCTTTATAATAGCCCTCAAGGTGACTGTTAGTAATCATTTTGGTTCAGAAAAACATGTTCAATGTAGGAATCATGGAGACACAAGCTACCTAACCAGACCTTAGTAATATTCCCCCACTTTTAATAAAGTTAGGAAGGCTATTGTATTTATCTTCCAAGTAAGACATGATAAGGGGGTTAAAACTGAGGGTTTGAGGTTGGATATTATGAGATATTGGGTCTCATTACTAGGAGGATGTAGAGTCTCCCATCTCCTTAAGGAACATTTTACGGACAAGAGAACTGAGATTTAGTTAGAGGTTACAGATCCTATGCAAAGCCCACTGTGTTCTTTCTCTATATATCTCTCACTATTCCATATTGCCTTTTCATCTGCTCCTGTCCCAGTGGCCTTAGAAGTTGGTCTCATGTCCCATGAGCTCCAGCTCAGAGGCTAGGGCTTGGGGCTTTAAGGAAGGGGGTTTGGGATCAGTACTTACCACTTGGACACACTCCATGAGGGGCAGTCGCACTGCCTGGTTACCCGAGAGGCTCACCACACAGGCTGGGGTGTCTGGGGTCCCTTCTAAAAGTGCCATCACTGCTTCCACACCCATCCTGCTGCCCTACAGAAGCCCAAGGAACAAATACAGCCTGGCTCAGACCTTCCCAACTTCACATGGCCTAGAAAGCCAGGGCATTTAAGGCCCTTTCCAAATCACAGGGTTGAGTTCCACATTTAAGGACAGCAGCCAAGAACTTACTGGGCTTTCTTCCCCACCCACATTTCATCTAAAGCTTGATGACACCTCCTCAGAACCCCAAGGATTCTGCTTGGTTCCAGAAAAACATATTCACTATAATTTAGGGGATTACTGTGACTTAGTAATATTCTCTTCTTATTGATAAAACAAGAAAAGATATTGCTTCTTTCTTCCAATGAAAACAGGATAAAAGAGTTCAAACTGAGTGTCTGAGGTTAGGTCTTAACAACGTCACTGATGCTCAGAGCTCTAAGATATTGGACCTCATTATTAAGGAATAGTATAGTTTCCATCATTTTACCAAAAGAAAAAAACTCTTGAATATAGGAATGGGTCAAGGATCAAAGCAGGGCAGAGGCTGGTGGAGGGGCAGCATAACCAGTTGACCTGTTAAAGTGCAGTCCTGCAGGGGGCAGACAGCAAGATGGAGAGTTCTAGGGCATGAGGGCCACAGAGGCCTATGACTTACCAGGATTCGGTCAAAAGCTGACGGCGTCCCACCCCGCTGCACATGCCCCAAGACAGTGACCCGGGTGTCATATCCCAGACGCTTTACCACCAGCTAAAGGGATCACGAGAGACAGAGAGAAGACAAACGCAGAGTCAAGGGGAGAAAAGACAAGCAGGGACTTAGATTAACCATGGATGGCTTAGCCTCTTTGCTTGTAATGATTCCTGGGTGGAAGAAAACCAGGAGGAGAGGATGTGCAGAAGAACTGTGGAGAAATACGATATTAGGAGGCTTAGAAATCACAGGGAATGGGGCTGGGGTAGGCTTGGGGTCTAAGGCCTCTGTGGTTTCATTCATACTAACATTCTTGATGTCTTCCGAGGTGATTGGTTTCCCATTCCTATCGATTGCACCCTCAGCCACAATGATGATGTTGAGACGAGAACCACGGGTCCTTGTCTGGTCAAGAACAAGGGAAAAATGGTCAGTAGAATGAAACTGATAAATGGGAAATGAATGATAAGGGGCACATGGTGAAAGGTTTTCTTAAGGGCAGAAAAAAGTGCCAGTACCTCAGTGAGCCGACGGCAAAGGTGTTCCTCCCAGTCATCATCTGGTGGACATTCAGGAATAAAAACCCAGTCGGCCCCACAGGAGAGAGAGGTAACAAGGGCCAGGTATCTGAGATGAGAGCCAGAAGCATCATGCTAGGAGCTAACCCTCCACAAAGAGCCTCACCCATATCTAACAAGTTCCTCTAGTCCCCATGGTTGGTGAAAGGTCTAGGGATCCACCATTTTGTTCTTGGGGTAGGATAAGAACACCAGGGCTTCGCCATGAGATTCTGGCCCTGAAAAGCACCTTCTATTCATCCTGCCTCAGTGGCTCCCAATCTCAGAGCACTGTCTGTTCTTTTACATCATGTGAGTGCCTGTGCATGTATATACCAGCACATGGACATATGAGAGGGAGGTGGAGTGGAAACAGGGAAAAGGGACAGCACCAAAAGGAGCATGGACACTGTCAGATCTGCTACCACCAAAAGATCTCTTTGGACTCTGGAAAGAGGAGAGGACTATTGCTGGGTCCGTGGAATAAATGAGTCAGGATAGGGTTCTTACCCACAGTGCCGGCCCATCACTTCTAACACAAATGTCCTCTGGTGGCTGCAAGAGATTGACAAAGGACTTACACAGTTCAAGTGTCCTTATGGTCAAGACCAAGCATCTAGGTCAATTAAGCTAGCCTGGGAAAACATAGCAGTAAAAGGTGTCCAGGGAGGGATGTAATCAAGCAGAGTAAGGAGAGAAAGGAAAAAAGGGAAGAGGAGAGGATTGGACTAAACTGGAATCCTCTAGGATTACCCTAGAATAAGCTGCTACCTTTCCATCCTTCCATCCTCCGACATTCCACACACCTTAAGCCCCCTTACCTCTGAGCAGTGGTTGTGATGGCATCTACAATCTCTATGATCCGGTGCAGGGCAGAGTCAGTGCCAATGGTCATATCGGTGCCACAGAAGTCATTGTCAATAGAGCCAACCAGGCCCACAATGTTCAGGTAGCTGGAATTCTTAACTTCCTCAGCTGTGATCTTACCTAATGATGGGAAGCAAACCAGAAGCCACTGAGTGAGGTACCTGGCATGCCTACAGAGCAGATTACTGAAGAGAGAAGAAACTGTAGCCCAGGTAAAAAGGAGGTCACAAGGGAGGGCAAAGAATGCCTATTTGTGTCTGGGTAGTATCTTTCTCCAAGGGGAGGTAAGGATTGTCTGTGTGTGTGTGTGTGTGTGTGTGTGCACTATGAATGCACACATGCATGCACCAATGAGCAATACTGATATGAACAATGCCTCACCCGCTTTCTGGAGTTCACTCAACAAGTCACTCCACTCAGAACGGAAGGTGTCAGCCCCAGTGAGGCTGCCATCACCCCCAATGACACACAGGTTGGTGATCCCGCGCTTCACCAGGTTGAGGGCAGCTTGGAGTCGTCCCTCTCGCTCGCGAAAGTCCTTGCACCGGGCACTTCCAATCACTGTGCCTCCCTTTGGGGAAGAGGTAGAAGTCAGTCCCAGATGACACAGCCAAATTTGAGCTCAACATGCTATGCCCCTATTCCAACACTGTAATGGGCTGACCTAACCATGTGGCTCCCTAGGAGCTTCCCCAACATCCTTAAGAGACATTTCTTCCTTCCAAAGGAAAGGGACATGATGCCAGCAGACACATCATGGGATCATTCCCACCTTCTGCTACACCGCTTAAAAGACTGCTAAGATCCAAACCATTTCACTGAAGGCTCTGTCATCAAAGTGATTATCCTTAAAGAGAACAAGGAAATATATACATATCTGTTGGCTTCCAGAATAATCTTCATCTTTCATATCTTCTTAGAAGTGTCAGAAAAAGTAGCAGTGACTTCAGTCTTTGGAAATTCTCCCCAGTGGCCTAGTATTATTGGACTGTGTCCAAATTATTACTAGGATTTCTTCCCAGTGTGCTTGGTAGTATTTTTTCCTTCTCAAACACACTGTGGTTTCTAATGATAACCAGGCACCACCAATTCTTTCCCCCTTTGCTCCTTGGGATCTATGGTCTTGTGAAAGGAGCCACAATATCCAGATATTCACAGAAAAACAGTTCTGGGAACAGAAAGCCTTAAATTCCAAGGGGCTTATAGAAACCCTTAAGAGAGGTAAGTATACTTGGGGTTTGCATAAGTCATCTAAGTTTCATCCATGAATTTGGGATATCCTGGCTCATTCTCGGAATATTTATGCCAGACACCATTGCCTATGCAGAGCCTTTACTAGGCATAAAAAAGCTGTGCACATTTCCTTCCATAGATTTTGGGGGGATTGAGGTGAAGAATGTGGATACAAATGCAGTTTGTAGATTTTTAAGTAAATCAGCAAGTGGGTATGTTTCTACTGGGCTGGCCCACAATGGACATATATTAGAAGGAGCCTAGAATGACTTGAAAGAAGTAGCAAAAAGGGCTGTTGGTATGGTCAGGATATTTTTAGGATTTTTGAAATGCTAAAAGGCTGCCTTCATTCATTCCTCCCCTAAATGGTCTGGTTTCAGGTCACCTCATCCCCATCACATGAAGGCTGGCTCTGATTCCAGTCTTCTGGTATGGTTATTTTCAGGGCTAGACCTTCCCCGTGACCCCAGAGTAGGACCTGCTTACATGCCAGTTCCTGAAGTCTTGTCTATGACCTTTCTATAAAGAGCAAACCGTCTTGGGCACCATCCTGTGATCACTCCTTCCAACTGCCCTCCCTACCCTGAAACCAGGGCTATGCTTTCAAATGCAAAAAGTAAAGGGCAAACATAGTTCCTTTCTTGTCACTGAATCCTTCACCGCAAACCACACGGTAGGGAATTTGGGAGATCATGAGTCTAAACCAGAATGGGGCAAAATAAGGACAGGATATAGGATAGGAGTTCTCTGGGACATACCAGCTGAAGCATCATCGAAACACTCTCCCAGGTGGCTTCCCTGATGTTATCTCCACCATCCACCAGGCCTTGATAACCCTGTGGGAACATTATACCCATTCAGCTTCTGCTAGGCTTCCCACCTTAACACCCATGATTAAGATGGGATCCTTGGAACCTTGTATTGGGCAATGGATTCTTAGATTTTATAGCAAAAGCATGAGCAACAAAATAAAAATTAAAAGACTTTTGTGCATCCAAGGACGTTATCAAGAAAGTGAAAAGACAACCCTACAGAATGGGAGAAAATATTTAGAACCCATAAATCTGATAAGGGTTTAATATCCAGAAATATAAAGAACTCCTACAAATCAACAACAACAAAAAAAAACAACTCAATTAAAAAATGAGTCAAACCCAGGGGAGTGAATATCCCTGGCAACGTGGAATATGACTCCTGGGGAGGAATGCAGACCCAGCATCGTGGGATGGAGAACATCTTCTTGACCAAAAGGAGGAAATGAAAGGAAATGAAATAAGCTTCAGTGGCAGAGAGATTCCAAAAGGAGCCAAGAGGTCACTCTGGTGGGCACTCTTACTCACAATATAGACAACCCTTTTTAGGTTCTAATGAATTGGGGGTAGCTGGCGGTAGATACCTGAAACTATCAAACTACAACGCAGAACCCATGAATCTTGAAGACGATTGTATAAAAATGTAGCTTATGAGGGGTGACAATGGGATTGGGAAAGCCATAAGGACCACACTCCCCTTTGTCTAGTTTACGGATGGATGAGTAGAAAAATGGGGGAAGGAAACAAACAAACAGACAAAGGCACCCAGTGTTCTTTTTTACTTTAATTGCTCTTTTTCACTTTAATTATTATTCTTGTTACTTTTGTGCGTGTGGTAATGAAGGTGTCAGGGATTGATTTTGGTGATGAATGTACAACTATGTAATGGTACTGTGAACAATCAAATGTACAATTTGTTTTGTATGACTGCATGGTATGTGAATATATCTCAATAAAATGAATATAAAAAAAAAATGAGTCAAGGACTTGAACAGACGTTTCTCCAAAGAAGATATATAAATGACCAGTAAGCATATGAAAATAAGCCCATGAAAAGATTTGATGCCCAACATGATTAGCAAATGCAAATCAAAACCACAATGACATACTACTTTATACCCACTAGAATGTCTATTATTTTAAAAAATGGAAAATACATGTTGGCAAGGATATAGAGGAACAGGAACCCTAACACATTGTTGGTGGTAATATAAAACGGTGGAGCCACTGTGGAAAACACTTCAGCGGTTCCTCAATAAGTTAAATATAGAATTATCATATGACCCAGCAATATACTTCTAGGTATATGCCCAAAAGAATTGAAAGCAGGGACTCATACAGAAATCTGTACACCAGTGTTCATAGCAGCATTACTTACAATAGCAAAAAGGTGGATGCATCTCAAGTGTCTATCAACAGATTAATGCATAAACAAAATGTGGTATATACCTACAGTGGAGTATTATTCACCTATAAAAAGGAACGAAGTTCTGATACATGCTACAACCTTAAAAACATCATGTGAGTGAAATAAGCCAGACACAATAGGACAAATATTGTATTAAATCACTTATGTGAAATAACTAGAATATGTAAATTCATAGAGACAGGGTAGAGGGGGTGGAGAGGGAGGGGGATGGGGACTTAATGCTTAATGGGTCCCAAGTTTCTTTTTGGGGTGATGGAAAAATTTTGGTAATGGATGCTGGTGTTAGTAGCACAACACTGTGAATGTAATTAATGCCAATGAACTGTATACCTGAAATGGTTAATATAGGAAATGGTATCTATATCTTACCACAATAAAAATTTTTTAAAAAAAAGATAGGATCTCTGGCAAGAGGTTCTCTGAGAATCAAGTCACGTTCTCCCATTATTGATTCCTGGATGTTTATGAGACCATCACTTTTTTTTTTTTCACTTAATATATCCTGTATGTATTTTCATTTCACCAAACATAAATCAAAATCCTCATTTTTAATGGTTGGAGAGTTATATTTATTTTTAAATTTAAAAAAAATTTTTTTTTTCTTTACAAACACTCCCCCTTCCCTTCTTCTTCCATTCTCCCCCTTGTCTGGTAACCTCTTACCTGCTATCTCTGCAAATTTGCTATTTTTAGTTATCTCCTGTAAGTGATAGCATACAATGTTTATCATTATGTGGCTTGTTTATTTCACTGAGCATAACGTTTTCAAGATTCTTCCATGTTGCAGCATGACTCCGAACTTCATTTTTTCTAAATATTGCCAAATAATATTCCAATGTGTGTATGTACCACATTTTGGTTATCCATTCATTTGCCGATGGACACTTGGGTTGTTTCCAGCTTTTTAGCTATTGTGAATGATGTTGCTATAAACATGTATGTACAAGTGTTTACAATCTGTTTTCATTTTCTTTGGGTTTAAACCTAGAAGTAGGATTGCCAGGTCAAATGGTATTTCTATATTTAAGTTTTTGATGCACTGTCATATTGCTTTCCACAGTGGCTGAACCATTTTATGTTCTTACCAACAATGTACTCGAGTTCTAATTTCTCTGCATTCTCCCCAACACTTATTCTGTTTTTTTTAATAATAGCCATCCTTATGGGTTTGATGTGGTATCTCATCGTGGTTGTGATTTGCATTTCCCTAATGGCTAATGAGATCATCACATTTAACACAGTCCAAGGAAGGAGATACTGATTCTTTTTCAATACCCTGTTACTAGTTTCTTCCGATCTTGATATTTAATCTCCCTTCTTAAATATTTAATTTTAATTCCTCTTATTTTTGGCTCATCCTATTTCTTCTAATAGATTTCCCAGGGGAACAAGATAACAGATGGTCCTGAGAACAACAGAGGAAAGAGAGAACAGGATATTAGAGGCACTAAAGAAGGGAGGGAGAGAAATGTGATGATAATATAAGAGAATAAAATTTGAGAAGAGAAACAGAGAGACTTTACAGAAAGAAGAGTGGGGAAAGCAAGAGAGGAAACTGAGAAAAAGGAGGCCAAAGAGGAGTTAGAAATTCAGAAAGTTAGACAAACTACAGAAATATAGTGACATTCTTTCTTTCTAGGGCTGTATTCCTGGATATACTAAATTTGCTGTCAAATACTAATCCATTTCACTTCCTCTGTTTTTGAGGAGATGGAGGGAAGACAGAGACTTATTTCTTCCTTTAAACTGAACAGGCAGCGTGAATACTGAGTTTGCAGGTCCCTAGGTCCCAGCATCATTATTGGAGCTCAGAGTGAGGAGGAATGACTCATGGAGATAAGAAGCCAAGGCAAATCACACAGTGAACTGGGAAGTAAGTAAGGGAAGAAAAAGTGTGTGTGGTTGGGGGTCGGGGGGGTGGTGGTGAGACTAGGCAGACAACAGAAAAAGAATGAAGAGGAGCAAAGTATAGAACCAACCTCATGGACAAAGAAGACACGGGCACCGGTAAAGATACCAACTCGAACCACAGCCCTGACAGCAGCATTCATTCCTGTAAAGAGGAGGGAAGAAGCCAGGGAGAAGTTACTCCTAAAAAAAGCAACCCTGGAATCTACAGAGGCCACATCCAGCTAAAGATACATGGCAGTACTTTGCTTAGGCTTTTCTCTGAATCTAGAATACTCCTCTTGTCCAAGTCTTCTGGCCTCCCCACCCTTAATTACTGTCCTTAACATTAAGGGAGCTCAAATCCAGCTGGATGCCCTGTCCAGCCCCCACCCCCAAACCCTGCTTTTCCTAAAACCTTTCCTTGCCAGGGGAATCTGGGGAATAATAATAACAAGAGCAATAAGCAAGCACTTTCTGGAATACTTATTGTGAGGTCAGATTCTGTGCTAAGTGCTTATTAAATATCATTTCCTTGAATCTTATCCATAACCCTGGAGTTTGCTTCCATTTTACAATTTTGGAAACTGAAGTTCAAAGAGGTCAAGGTCACAGAGCTAATACTCTTAGAAAGCTCACATTTGAATCCAAGTCTTAAAACGCCAAAGTCAACACTTCTTAACCTCCATGCTATACCCTCCTAATCCCAATGACTGCACTAAGTTTTTCCCTGCCTTTTGCATTGAATCTAGGCATCCAGTTTTGACACACTTTTCAAAACAATGACATGACTCTCTGCAGCTCAGTGCCTTGACCAGTCAGAAAGTCAGAATCTGTTCACAAGTATGTCCATTACTGGCTGGCAGATTCTCTCAGTATTCACGTGCGCGTGCACACACACACACACACAACTTTTTAGTGCATTTGAGTTGGTATAGGTTCCATTATGTGCCACATAGTTGAGTTTCTCTGACCCCCAGAAGAGGTTGTGACCAAGTGTCTAAGCAGAATCGGTAAGGACTCTCTTTTCCCACTGCCTTCTCCAGGCATTCACTCTATTAGTCAATAAATACGTGCTGATCTCCTCCTGTGGCCCTGTATATAAAATATGTATAAGGCACTTAAAAACTCACCTCCAAATTGAGGCACAATAAATTATGGCTGTAAATTGTTCTCCTTCTGCTTCCACTGGGAGAAAAAAATAGGACTAAAATAGAGAGGAGAGACTTTTCCCTTTTTCGCCCTGTCCTAGTTGCTGCTCAATGATAAGAAATTTGTGGAGAAGCTAACCTGTCACAACACACAGTAGGAGCTGTAAACAAAACATCTTAGTAGTAGAAGTAATGCTACGTATAATGTGCTAAGAATGCCTTCATTGGTAAAAAATGGGAGTTGTTCCTGAATGTCCTACTTTGTAATGTACAGAGGGGCTCATGGTGATGCTCAAGGAATCTTACAGCCATGATGGGTCAACTTCTTGTTTTAGCACCCACCCTCAAATATCCCAGTATATATTTTTGCTTAAATACATAATCTATTTGCACAGTCCTTGTGATGGTTAATTCCATGCGTAAACTTGGCTAGGTTATGGTGTCCAGTTGTTTGGTCAAGCACTGGCCTGCTTGTTATTGTGAAGGTATTTCCTAGAAGTGATTTGCATCTACAATCAGTTGATTGCATCTACAATCAACAAAGGAGCTTGTCCTCAGCAATGTAGATAATCTCCTCATCCAATCAGTTGGAAGCTTTAAAAGCCAGAACTAAGGGTATCAGAGATCAGAATTCCCCTGGGGAATTCAGATTAAGGACTTCAACACTACTTTTATCAGTTTCCAGTTTACAGCCTACTCTATGGAGTTGGGACCTGCCAGCCCCCGCTGTCATGTGAGCCAGTTTCCTCATCTTAAATCTCTTAATACATATATCCTGTTGATTGTTTCTCTGGAGAACTGTAATATAGTCCTTGACCTGCCTGAAGAAATACTACATACCAGCAAGCACTAGACTAAAGAAACCATCACAAAATATTGCATAATCCAAAGCTACCTGGAATGGGATGGAATCAACAAGACCAGATGTCTTTTTTTTTCTTGCAGGCTAACAAAGGTTGCTATCACTTGGCTGTAAGCTCCAAATTAAAATGAAGATCTACTCACTCACTGTACACATACTTACTGAACACCTGACATGTTCCTGGCACTATGCTAGGCATCAGGGATATTAAAATAAAGGGCTTGGTAATGGTCCTCAAGACGTGAGGAATTACAATATAATATACTGACCCCCATAAAGGAGATATGTACAAAGGGCAATGGGAACAAGGAGAAGGAACATCTAAGCCTGCCAGGAGGAAGTCAGGGAAGGTTATAGAGAAAAGACAGCATTTGTCCTGGGACTTACAGGACAATTTCCTTTTAAACATTTTTGCCAGGTAGACAATTTTGGGGAGAGAGTTCTAGGCAGTGGGAGTAGCACAGATACAGGCAAGGGTCAAGGAATAACCACAGGTGTATGCATACAATAAGGTGTATGTAAGAAGGAATGAAGCTGTGAGACACACAACTAGGTGAATAGATCTTGAGGACAGCATTTTGAGTGAAGTACGCCAGAAATGAAAAGACAAACATTGTAACACCTCACTAATATGGACTAACTATAAAGCATAAACTCTGAGAATTGAATTTAGAGCACAGCTTATCAGGGGAACACTTGTTTTAACGGTCCCTAGATTGTAAGCTCTTAAAGAGGTCACATCTATTCCTGAGTTGTAATGGTTATCTCTAAATTCTGAGATGCTGAGCTCTTTGAGTATAACCAGGTCGGTCTCTGGAACTTTGGGTATCTGTGCTGACACCTGAAACTCAGAGCTGGAGCTTGGCAGCTATTAATGTCAGTATTATCTCATATAGCAACTAACTAAAAAAGCTGAAAAAGAGTTCAAACTTCAATTAGAGATATGAATGAAGCAGATCTGGTTAAGACTAAAGCAAATCAGGCCAAAGGGTAAAGGATGATATCGACTTTGTTATAAAACTTCCACTTCTGTATGAGACCAAGGGAAGAGATGTTTTTTGAATGCAGGATTATATTTTCTGTAGCACACTAAATAATTTAACTTATATGGTCAGTTTATTCAAACACCATAATTACATTGAACTTCGAATAGGAAGTGAGATCTGGTAGGTTTGTACATGTTAGTGTGAAATCCCGATACATCCCAAAGTAATTTGGGTAGAGACTAAAAATGTATTTTCAGGGACCCCCTGAGGAACTGGGGAAAAATGCGGAAATGTTGGACTTCCCCACCTGGATTATTACTGATATTCTCATAAACACTGAGGGCTACCAATTTAGTTGGCCAAGCCCTCGATCTTGGGGCTTGCCCTTATGAAGCTTGTTACTGCAAAGGAGAGACTAAGCCTACCTAAATTGTGCCTAAGAGTCTTCCCAGAGAACTTCTTTGTTGTTCAGATGTGGGCTCTCTCTCTAAGCCCACTTGGCAAGTGAACTCACTATTGCTCCCCCCGCCCCCCACGTGGAACATGACACCCGGGGGTGTGAATCTCCCTGGAAATGTGAGACACGAATCCCAGGGATGAGCCTTGACCTGGCATCGTGAGATTGAGAAAGTCTTCTTGACCAAAAGGAGGAAGAGAAATGAAACAAAATACAGTTTCAATGACTGAGAGATTTCAAATGGAGTCGAGAGGTCACTCTGGAGGTTATTCTTATGCACTATTACAGATATTTCTTTTTTGTTTTTAGTGTATTGGAATAGCTACAAGGAAAAACCTGCAACTATTGAACTGCAACTCAGTAGCCTTGATTCTTGAAGATGATTGTATAACTATGTAGCTTACATAGTGTGACTGTGTAATTGTGAAAACCTTGTGGCTCATACTCCCTTTATCCAGTGTATGGAAAGATGAGTAGAAAAATGGGACAAAAATTAAATGAAAAATAGGGTGGGATGGGGGGGATGGAGTGCTTTGTGTATTCTTTTTTCCTCTTATTTTTATTCTTATTTTTTATTTTTTTTGGACTAAGGAAAACGCTGAAAAATTGATTGTGGTGATGAATGCACAACTATATGACAGTACTGTAAACAGGTGATTGTACGCTGTGGATGACTATATGGTATGCAAATGTATCTCGGTAAAACAGAATTTTTATGTGTGTGTGTGCGTGTGTGTGTATACACACAGAGAAAAAATTGCAGTGGATTTCACCCAAATTCTTTAGAAAAAGAACAGTGTCAGAACAAAAAGTTTCTCATATACATAAGGAAATAAATATGGTTTTTTTTGTACATAAAAAAAAAAAAACACAGGTAATTCAATATTATAAAGAATAAAATGTAAGACAGGACATGGTGAGCAATGAGGCTAGACAGGTAGCACATGATAAAGGGCCTAGTATGCCAAGTGAAGAAGGTTGGCTTTTATTCTGTAGGCCAGGGTTTGATTGGGATCTGAGATGACTGGTTTCAGGGAATGTGTGAACCTCGTGAAACCATATAAAAATTTCATGGGCATGCGCATTTCCCTTGGGAAAAGGTCTACGGCTTTCACTTGATCATAAAGGGGTCTGTGACCCAGGAAAAAAAATGCTGTAGACAATGGAGAATCTTTAAGAATTTTCAGAGTAGAAGAATGTGATGAATCTGCATATCAGAAAGATCACTATGGCAGAGGACAGATTGAAAGAAGTGACTTTAGGACCAGGAGGCTATCTGGAAGCCTAGACAAGAAAACACGAGGGCCTGGACCGGGAGAGTGGCATTTGGGATAAAACAGATATGAGACAGGAGACACTTGGGGGACAGAAGCAAAAAGACTTACATCTAACTGGCAAGATGATGATTAGATTTCAAGTTTTGGAAAGGAAGAAGGAAATCCCCCATGACTGACTTAGGCAAAGGGTAAAAATGTGGTGCCATTAACCAATCAAAGGCAGGTTTCAATTTAGGAAGGTAGGGGTGGGGCTGATATGTTCATATATGGACATGTTGAGTTTGAAGTTCTCATGAGACATTAGGAAGAGACTGTCTTGAGAGAATCTGTAGAATAGAAGGGAAAAGGGCAAGGACTAGAACCTTAAGGAAAACCAACATTGAAAGGACAGACAGGCAGAGGAAAAGGGGTTCCATGAAGGAAACTAATAGGGAGTAGCAAGAAAAGACATGAGGAGAACCAGAGCTTAACAGTATCTTGGAAGCCAAAAGGCGACAGTTTCAAAAAGTGGGAACAAAAATCTGAAAATCAGTGAAGGGAGGAGGCTTCTCAGAAGCTTCAGGAAAAGCCGACGTTTATGAAAATAACAAAGTCAGAGTCAGTGCAAAGCCACCAATGCTTCAGGAAAGATATGAATAAAGTCAACTCAATAAGATCAGAAGATATGAAACTATTGTTTGTTTGCTGGTTTTCCATCCTGACTCAAGGCCCATGGGATTCTCTAATGGATACCTGGAGTTCTGGAGAATGAATTTATAATCTTAGGAAATAAAGAAAAAACCTTCTTCTGAAATGTATAAGTTGGAACTTTGTTTCCTGCTCCCAAGCTGAGTAAATATGGGGGAAAAATAAAGTTAAGAAAAACAAGCTGCTCAAAAAGTTTTTTTAATATAAAACATAACAATAATAGAGTATATCCAAATCTGTTGGACATAAGAAAATCCCACCAGAAAAGATCCTTTCTCTTCCCTCCTCCCTTTGCTTTCTTCTTACCTCAACCCCACCAACCTCTAGAGATAAATTGGATTCTAAGAGTTTTACTAGAAACTCTTTACTAGAAATCAAGTTTCAGAACCCTTTAGTCTCCCACTAGCTATGTCTCGAACCCTCGGTTCCCTAGAAATCACAAGCTGGGATATGCTGATAGCTTATGCTAGGGAGTCCCAGTAATTCTTTGGGCTTTCCTGTCCAACCTCACTGGCTTAGTCTGGCCCCAAGCCAGTCCTGGCCAGGGTCTCCTTAGCTGTTTCATGTTGCCCTAAATAAACTGGTATGAGCAGCTGCTTGGCTTAATAGAGGCAAGACGAGGGATAAGATTACAGACATCATCCAGGGGGGTATTCTGGTACAGCCAGGATGGACTCTGGAGAACATCACAAGCACATAGTTTGGGGTGTCCAATTACACCTTGTCAGGAAGAGGCTTTGGGAAGAAGAACTATGGACGATGGGCCTCTATATGATTAGACAGAAAAAACTAATACATGACTTAGTCACTATTTTTTTTAAAGACAATGTTTGTAAGTTTCTTTCCATCTTAACTGAATTGTGAATAAGATTTTTAAAAATTAATGTGATTCCAAAGTGAGGAATAAATGTTTGTTAGAATAGCACTTTTTGATGGATATGCAATTGAAAATTATAAACCCTAGGAGAGGCAATCCAGACAGGTAATAGAATCTCTGTCTCTGCAAACCTTTAAAAATAGGACAAACATGCATTGGAATGAACTGCCTGTCTGGAGACAGGGGGCAAGACCAGATGACGAAGTCCTTTTCAACGGTAGAACATTTTAATTTCATAAGGCTAAATGTGGCATGTTTAGGGGGTTGAGGCGATTCCTGGGCTGAAAAGAGAATTAGGATTTGATATCTAATTAGTCCATCATCCCCGAGTCCTTGGCTTCTGAGCTCAGGATGTCTGGGATAAGTAGCTTTGTTGAGCCCAGGGAATGACTGAGCCCAATCTCATTAGCCCAGGTGATCCAGAGCCTCTAGGGAAAAAACATCTCTGTGTTCTCTCCCTGGGAGAACTAGGGCCCATCAAACTTCTCTCTAGTCAGGTCACTTCTGTGTTTGAGCTGCTCCTTCAGGTGGGCATTTTGAGTTCCCATTTTATCTCTTTGCCTCCTTGAATTTCATTCTCTACCACTCCTGGTCACCACTGACATGCTCCTATGATTTTATATGAATTCAAAAGTGGGATATTTCCCTGGGTATGCTCTGCCTCTCATAGAATCCCATAGGCTTGGCTCAACTGAGCCTCCAGAAATCAACATATCCATAATCTCTGCCTCCATGAAAGACAATCCTTCTCTTAAAGAAGGCAGAGGATAGACATCCTTAGGATAAGAGGGTCTCGTTACTCAGGATCAGAAGCTGGAAGGGCTTTGCTGCTCTTAGACCCAAGTTAAATCCTCTGCTTTTTTTCCTTCTTCTTCTTTTTTCCCTTTCTAAAGAGCTCTTCTCCCTTATCATTTCATAACCATGTTCCTCACTTGGATTTTTAGCAGGCTCTTCCTTCCCCTAATCTGACAGTCTAATTCCTAGGCAATCCCACAAGGTTTTAGGACCAATACTCATAGTGTTTATGCTGAGGAACTCAGTATTGGCATGGGATCCTTTCCAGGAGAGAAGAGAGAAGCTATAGGAGCTGGGTCAGCAATCTGTCTCACCTCAACGAGGGGTCAGCACTCCTGTTCTGGTCACTGTTCCTAATCTCAGCCCTCTGTGCCTAAGTTTCTTCATTCTAGCATTCTCCTATTCTGACACTTATCACAATTATAATTAAACAAGCATTAGTTTAAAAATATATTTACAATAAGAATTATCATAAGAACACGGACAGTATCTGACCTTTCCAATGATGAATCCGTAGTGCTCATCATCCTGCTTGGCACACAGTAGATGTTCAATAATTCACTTTTTAATTAACTAATAATACATTTATAGATTGATTACTATATACCAGACATTGATTTAAGCACTTTTCATGAATGAAGTGTTCAGTTTCTTGAAATCTATCTTCTCCATAAAGCATGACGTTTTCTCTGAGTAATCCAATAGGACCTCTCATTTTATTACATAAGTGGTTTCTACTAGGTTAATGCACACTTGATGAATTTATTTATGTGCCTTATAAAAGAATTCTAGTAACATATAGTATTTTTCCTCATTAAACCGAGAGTTCCCAAAGGAACAACAATTTCTTCAAAACATACATGACAGGGCTCTATACAATGTAGGTGCTGAGCACAATGTCTAGGAAAGCCAGGGGAGGGGACAGACTAGTGGAAATCTCTGTCTCTATTTTTCTCATTACTCTCTCCATGTTCTGGTATTCCTTTCACAGAAATCCTGCCCCTTTTCATCATATACATTAGAATATACAAGAAGAACAAAGGAGGAAAAAGGGGGAGAAAATCACACTTCAACTTTCCTATACACCTGATTATTCTGAACCCCAGGTTTCTTAGACTCAGTGGAGGGAAGGGCTCTCTCTGGTTTGCTTTCTGACCCCCTTCCTCCAATAGATCTGTACTGATGAACTGCTGCTGCTCCTGTTTGTTCAAGGGCTAAAGGAATGGAAAGGGAGGGAAGGCCACTGAAAACAGGGAACAAAGCAGAACTGTAGCTGGTAGAAGGAAAAGTGCTACACGACAGAGGTGCCAGACCCTGGTCACTGCAGGAACACTACAGATATCAGAGTTAATACCTGAAGATCTGGCTGGGGCCCATCAAATACCAATTCTGGATCCCCTCCCTTTCCCATCATTTGCAAAGTACTTGAAGTGAATCCACCTTCTGCCTTCTCAATGATTTTAGCTCTTTTGTCTCTTTCTTTCCAATGTTGCTCAAAACAAACAAACAAACACACACACACACACTCACACAAAACCACCACTCGTTTAGGTACCAGAGGACCAAAATGGCCCCAAATCTTCAGAGAAAACTGTTAAGTAGTTCTATGAAGAGTTGATTTGTTCTAAAAGTAGAACAAATATCCACATGCACTTAGAGTCTCAGACCTGACAGACTTTTAGGAAAGCCCGGGATTCTAGGTTGAACCTACTGGAAGAGAGTTCTGTCCTATAGGCTACAGGAGTCAAGAAATTTCCAGGAGACCTTCCAGCCTCTCCCAGCAGGCTTTCCTCCTTACCTTGGGCATCTCCACCAGAGGTTAACACGGCGATGGCTTTGCCGATCCCCAGGGTTTTGGCTGCATGGTGCTCTTCATGGGTCATGATCCACTCAAGAATTCAAGAGAATGGTCAGTGTCAGTTAAGAAACAACTAGATCAGGGTGCTACTAGCTTTTGAAATGGCTCTGTTAGACTGGCTACAGCCACCTGAGTCAGGCTCTCCCACTACACTGAGTCTGGGCTTTGCAGCCTGGGAGCTTTGTACTTCAGCCAGAGGCAAGGCACACCCCTGCAGAACGACAAGCTGAAATGTCACAGTAATCAAGCCCAAGACTGCGCAAGTCCTCACTAATCCCTCCCTGATTTCTCTCACCCCAACTGGAGTCTACCTAGAGAATAAGCTAAGGTCAGGAAGAAAGGTGGTTGAACAGAAACGAGAACGGAAGGAGGAAAGTTGTTAGCCTCAAGGATTCTTCTCTTTTAATGAAGGGAACTATTGTTGCAGAAGGTAGGAATCAGATGAGGTTTGGGACACTGACTGAAAACCAGCAAATGGAAGCAGAAAAGCAAGGGTAGCATGGGTTGTGGTTAAGATTAGGGTTGGGTGCTATGGAATTGAACTGCGGTTGGAACTTGGAGTTTGAGGTTATAAAGGTACATTAGAGCTTGGCCACATTAATGTAGTCAGACTCAGGAATAGTTAGGGTCTTTCTATGGCTCTTCCCAGCCCTCTTAGGCTCTCAGCCTCCAAAGCACGTCTTGATCCTCTGTCTTTAGGCCTTGCCCCTCATACTACATATTATCAAATGGAGAGAATAACACAAAATCACTGCCTTATATATACAGATATGTACAAATGACATGGGAACATAATATTTTTGCCATTAGGGCTTATTTCTCTCAAAAGAACACACAATACATGCTTTTGTATCCATAAATTACCAATGGAAACATCACTTTCCCAGTGGGCTAAAACCTGTTATTTTTAAATTTATCTGCTCCCTTACCCTCAGAACCAAAACAATCACCAAACACTATTATTCTCCCTTCTTTTTATCTTCTCCTATCCTTCTTTCCCACCCTCACTGCTTCTTTCCACCTGAATTACTTATCCAATAGCTATTGTAGTCTCTCTCCACTGTATTTCCCTTCTCCACTCTATCAGAGATACAAAATAACATGCCATGGGAGGGTCATAGACCTCTGAGACTTCAGTGGAAAGAGAATTCATATGAACAGGGGGTGATGACTTTAAGGACAGCTCCTGCTTTTGTCATACATGAGGTGAAATCAGAGTAGCTGCTTACAGGAACATAGGTCATATAAAATACAAATTCACATACATGCCAATAAAATACATGCAATGAGACACACATGAAGACATACACACGCAAACACACAAGGGGTTACAAAGAGACACAGATTCACAGACATAGTACATATAAACAGTGCTTGACATATAAAATCTAAGCTCCTTGGTTTGGCATACAAAACTTCCTCAATCTACCTCTTACCTATAGCTATAACCCTTGCTCCATTAATTATCTTCTCCATTGTTACCTGAACATTACTTTGCTCCTTCCCACTCTGTGCCTGGGCATACTGCATCCTTTGTCCAGAAGGCCACTCTGGCCCTTTCCACAGATCCAAATCCCATTCCATCATTCAAGACCAGTACTAGTGCACCCCTATTAAGCCTTCATTGCTTACCATGGGTCCAGGAGGGCTTCTTTTTGGAACCTCCCCAAACCATGTATACTCTGGAACTTTTCCGTGGCATTTTAATTGCTTCTTATGCATTGAAAAGAGGGTTGGACTAGATCAGAACTCAGCAAACTACACACATTTTTTTTGCAGGGTAGCAAGCTAAGAAATGTTTTTATGTTTTTAAAAGGTTGAAAAAATATTTTAAAAGCAATTATTTTGTGACGTATAGAGACTATATGAAATTTAAATTACAGTGTCCAAAAACTTTTAATGGAACACAACCACTCACATTCATTCATGAATTGTTTATGGCCGCTTTTGTGCTACCACAGCAGAGCAGAGTAATGCAACAGAGACTGTCTAGCCTGCAAAGACTAAGATATTTGCTATCTAGCCTTTTACAAAAAAAGTTTGCCAACCCCTGGACTAGGTGACTGCCAAATTCATATTCTCTAACTAGACTGAAAACTCCTTTAAGGGCAGGGACCATGTTCATTTTTTAAAACTCTCCCACAGCATATCAAAACCAATTGGCATCTATGTACACAACTGGAGCTCAATAAATACTTACTGAAAACATTAATGAACTGACCAACAACACAAAGTATACACAAACATAAGAATAAAATTTAAGTGTGCTTAGATACAGATACACCTCCATATTCTCTGTATTTTTAGTAAGTCATACAGATACTAACGGGACTTAAGAAATCATATGGTAACAAATGGCGGAAGGAATATAAGCACAGACAAACACACATGGTATGGACATTATCCTATTTAATTATAATATTATATAATGTCATCCAAATTTCTGCCTTTATTAAGAAATAAAGACTAAGTGGCTGGGGCAAATACAAAGGTAAAAATTTGGAAAGGAAAAATATAAGATATCTGAATATGCTCATCCCCTCTCCGCTGAGGTTTTTCTTCTCATTCACTCTCGGAGCTCATCAGGGGGTAGAAGCCCACAATGAGATCCTCCATCCCTGGAGGCTTTAGTGAGGAAAAGAATTTACAATAATAAAGGGAAGGTTAGGAAAGTGCAGACCTGTAGAAAACAGCTCGTGTTCTTTTCCTGCATCTCTAAGACAGTGCCAGAGGCACAGGGCACAAAAATACATGCAGATTCACATACAGGCATCCTTTATAGACTCCCAACGACAAACGTAGAAATAAACAGACACACATGTCAAAACTGATAGATAAAATCCCACACGTGTACGTAAACTGGGGGAGGGATAAACAGAGAGGCAGCATCACTGGTACACTGATTTGAATTGGGTGGGTGCCAGGGTAGGGGTCAGGGAGCCAAGGGCAATGGTGTCCAAGCACCACCCCATCCTAGATCCCCAGGAAATGGAGATGGGTGTAGCAAGCAGAGGGAGATTAGTCGAGGGGCTAGGATTCTTCACGACTGCCCTACCCATCCCCCTTCTCGGCTCTTGCTTTGAATGCCACAACACCTCTTTTTTCCTTCTGCTCCTTTCAATTCTCCCCACTGCCTCCTCTCGGCACTTTAAATTGCACCTCCCTCTCAGATATCCCCCTCGGTCTTTTACCCAAGGGCCCCACTTGCCTTTTAGTCTTGAGCTCTCCTCCGCAGCTCCCTTCTTGCAGACTGTCCTTGAGGGAAGGGGGAGGGAGCTTGGAGAACACGGGGAGGAGCCAGGTGGAGGCGACAGGGAGGGGGAAGGAGGACAGGCTTCCTAACCTCCACTAGCAGATGCTGACAAGTAGACTCCGCCTCCTCCCATTCTCCTTTCTCCTCCTCTTCCTCCTCCCCCTAAGAACACAGTTCGGATATGGCAGCAGCTCAGTGGGAGCCATCAGCTCCCTGGGAATCAGAAGTTATTTTAGTTGCTTCCCTTTGTTTCCAGCAGAGACAACTTTCTCCTAGCCCAGGGCTCCCTGAGACTCTCGGCATTCAAACATCTTCAACAACTGATACTAAAACCTCCTCCTCTGATCCTATCTATCGTCTCCCAACTCTATCACTCACGGAACATTTACTGGGAGTTTGTGTGTCAGGGTATTGTATTAGGTGCTGAGAGAGGAAAAGATAAATGAGATCGAATCTCTGCCTTTGAGGAGCATTGAACACTGGTATTTTCAAAGTAGTGACAACAAAAACTCCTTTTATATTTTTATCACCTTCCTCAGAGAAGATACAGAAAAGCTAGGGATAGGAGTACCAGGAGGCAAGACTACTGAAGTGAGAGCTCCTTTTCAAACCCACAGGAGGAAAGGCTACAAGATTCTGGTAGGGAACCGTATCTGTTGGGCTACACAACGAAGAAGATCCATGCTGAGGATATGGGTCAAGTGCTCTCAGAGCAAAAAGGTGCATCCTTTCCTCTGGTCTTCTCTTTTTCCCCGACTCCACCCATGCCTTTGCTTCAATGCCTCTTCACAGTTAACTCTGTTCTTGCTCTTTCCACAGCCCTTCCTCCTGCTTACTTTTGTTTCTGCCCCTGTACCTTCTGGCTGCAAACAGTAAAAACACAAGTGACTAGGAGATATATTTGGCTACACAAAATATTTGTGCTGTGAACAAGAGCATCAAGAAAGTGAAAAGGCAACTCACAGAACAGAATAGTTTGCAAATCATATATATGATAAGGGATTGGTATCCAGAATATATACAGACCTCTTGCAACTCAATAATGAAATGACAAATCACCCAATTTAAAAATGGGCAAATGATTTGTATGGACATTTCTCCAAAGAAGATATACAAATGTTCAAAGAGTTCAAAAAAATATGCTCAACATCATTAGCATTAGAGAAACGCAAATCAAAACCACAATAAGATACTACTTCACATCCACTAGGATAGCTATAATTTAGAAAGACAACAACAACAACAAAAGATAAGCATTGGCAATGATATAAACAAATCAGAACAGTCATACATTGCTGATGGGGATGTAAAATGGTGCAGCCACTTTGGAAAACAATTTGGGAATTCCTCAAAATTAAACATAGAGTTACCATATAACCTGGCAATTCATTCCTAGATATATCCCCAAGAAAAATGAAAACTTATGTCTACACAAAAACTTTGTACACAAACACTCATAGCAGCATTATTCATAATAGCTAAAACATAGAAACCACTCAAATGTCCATCAACCAATGAACAAACAAACAAAATGTTTTATATCCACACAACAGAATATTATGCAGCAATAAAAAGGAGTGAAGTACTGACACATGCTACAATGGATGAACTCTTATGCTAGGTGGAAGCGGCCATTCACAAAAGACCACATATTATATGATTCTCTTTATATGAAATGTCCAGAATAGGCAAATCTATAGAGACAGAAAGTAGATTAGTGGTTGCCTAGGGCTGGGGAAGAAAATGGATAGTAACTGCTGAAGGGTACAGGGTTTCTTTTTGGGCTGACAGAAATGTCCTAAACTTAGATTGGTCATACAACTCTATGAATATATTAAAACCCATTGAATTGTACCTTTTAAATGAGTGAATTTCATATGTAACATATCTCAGTGAAGATGTTAAAAAATTTGGAAAGGGAACAGTTGGAAAAGCTACCATATTTTGTGGGGTTTCTAATTCTAACACCAAAGCTGAAGGTTTAATTTTGAGAGGCAATCCACTCCTTCCCCCCACACCCACTGCCAACCCCTATTGTCTCCATTAAAAGCAGTGTTAATAAATAACTAAATTAATGAGTCTACCTTAATCAAAAGGCAAATAGATGTCACTCATTTACCCACACATATCCTTATCCCTGATCCCTTAGATCCTTTTGAGTCCATGGTTCAATCATCCCCAGGGGTTCTGGAAAATGGAATGGGCAGAAATAAAGGAAATATCACCACAAAGGGCATCTAGAGAATGTTCAGATCAGATGGAGAAGAGCCCGAGAAAAGGAAAATTTTCTCACAGGTAGTTAGGCCTTGCCTACAGTCATCTTACTGCAATCCTCCAAATTAAAGGTGTCATTTTCTAATAGTTAAACTAGTAAAAACCAATACAAAACAGAAATTAGCTAACTGAAGAAATAATTCATATCAAGATATGGCTGCGAAGGTCTTCCTGACAAGAATCTTGAGAAATGCTGATTTGTTTTTCATTCATTCATATTTTCATTGCCAGCTACTGTGCCAGGTATTGGGCTATATTAAGTTCTCATGGAGTTTATAATTTAGTGGGACTATCAAAAGTTTTTAGGAAGTTTACGTTTCATTGGGCCTGGAATATAACTGAACATAACAATAGCTCATTAATAACTGTAAGGTATCAAATTCTTATCACATGACAGTTAGTTGAGGGAAAATGTAGTAAAAAGAATTTGGTAGTGTTTATTCAGTACTCTTTAAAGGAAAGACACTATGGGACACAAATATTACAGCATTAGAGAGATGAATGTGATGGTGACATGGGTAGCTCCTTAAAAATGTATTGTCCTTCATTTTAATCCTAAACTCCGAGACCATACATTTCCCCTTTTCCTAATTTTCTGTTCAGCAAGCAAGTTTTTTTAATTTCAAAAATAATTTTCCAGGAATCTTAACACTAGGAAAGGGCACTCTAGCTAGCTATGTATCCTCTATCTTAGGACTCAAAATTTGGATGCATAATTTGTGGATGGACTAACGATGGAAGAAAATCTTTGAGATCTGGGCAGTTCTAGAATATATGGTAGATGTCCAATCTCCATCCTTCTAATGGGGAGGCTAAGAAGCATCCCTCAAGGCAGAGCCTTGGTAACATGAGGCCTTCAGGTGAACTCAGTAGGGAGACCGAGGAAGAGGTGATTAAAGGAGTCTAAACTTTGTCATTCAAGCTAGGATGCCTAAGGCAAGTGTCAGGAGTGAGGCGCATAGCTTGGCAGAGTTTGAGAACCAGGGATCAGAAGAGCAAAGCATCATGCTAGATAATCATGGTGCCAGCAAATTCTTGAGGCAGCCAGCCTAAGCCAGTAGCTGGATATGTACTCATTCCAAGATTATTTTCATAGCTGATCTGGTTTAATAGGGCTGGAAAAGGACATGTTGGACCCTTCCTCCAGAGAGGAGAAAGCTGAACAGTCCAGAGTTTGCACTGGAAAAGAACCTGGGGCTCTTTTTGATACTTCAAGAGGGAAGTAAGCTATGACTTATGGCCCTTCCAATGACTCAGATTTAGGAATCTGCCATGGTACTGCTGGAAATCTAGAACTTTGTGCAAAGCATACTCAGCTTTCTTAAGTCGGTGAGGTTGTTAGCTAGAATTAAGAATTTAGGATAGCTGAATTTGGCAGAGTAAGGAAAAAGGAATTGAACTTGTAAGAAGAGGGTCAGTTGGAGCCAGAATGCCATGGGGTTAAAGACCACCATTCCCCCTAGCTTCTATTACCTGTTGGTGGTCTTCCTATTTTCAGTGTATCAGGTAAACCTAATTAATATACACAGAGGAGAGCCACATGACACCTCCCCTTTATATATCATACTCCGATACCCAGTTTAAACGCATAATCTTTATACACTCAGTGCACAGGAAGGCATTTAGAAAGTTCTCTTAGGCTTCCTAGAGCTTACCAGGTATCAACCAGCTGAAGTTCAGATGAACTTTAAGAGCAGAAATTATAATTATTGTGAAAAAAAGGCATTCTGGGGAGAGAAGTACAGGGAGATATTTAAAGAGAATTCTGAAGTAGCTAGATAGGTGGTCCAATCAATTACAGCAGCTGAGTTATTCTAACATACCTGTCTGACCATTAGTCATGTAAGGAGTGGATAGGTAAATGAAGATGGGAAAGCTCTGAACAATGCCCTCGAAGCCAGGGTAAGACTAGATATTACTATCAGGTACTTGACCAAGGATCACCAGAGGCTGACTTAGATAGGGGAGCATTAAAGAAGATGATGTATGCCATATACAAGTCCATTCACTGGAAAGGTATCATGACTATGGGATGTGTACAGATCTACATTACGACCATTGCGAAGAGAAGATGAAGACGATGTTGATGATGCTAGTAGTTATGGTGTACCAGAACACTTAGGAATAAGAACCAGGTACAGCAGTCACCCAGGCATGACTCTAGCCCAGGAGAACAGAAATTGCATACTACAGGTGTCTTGTATTCATTCAACAAATATTGAGCACCTATTATGTGTTAGGCATTGTTCCAAGCGCAAGGGGATCCAGGACTGAAAAGAAAAACCTTGCCTGTCCTCATGGGGCTTACAACCTAGTAAGAAAATCAGATAAACAAATTAGTCAAGTAGCTTTAATTGTTATGAAGGAAAATAAATCAAGGCAAAGAAACAGAGTGACAGGGATATGGTCTTATGTAGGATGGACCAGAAAAGCCTCACCGAGGAAATAACATGTAAAAAGAGGGGAAAACATGCTAGGATCTGGAGGGATAGCATTTACAGGGGAAACAGCAAATGCAAAAACAAGAACAAATTGAGTGTGTCATATCAGAGGGCCACCAAGATTCTCTTTGGACTAGAATCAGAATTGTAAATGGGGCTGCAATGACTTGTTGATGTTGAAATTGTGAAACATTTGCAGCACTTGGATATGGCCTTCTCTCTGGGTTGAAACCAATTACCTATCTGGAACTCTAACTTCTATACAACTCTTGAATCTCATCAAGTCATTACTTGGTTAACATATTATTATCTGCTTTCCCCATGGTACATAAGCTCCATTAGGACAGACCCTGGGCCTAGGCATAAAACCATGTCTGCACTGGAGAGTCATCTTTAGCTCAAGCTGGGATAGGATGACCCCTGGAGACAGAGAATGTCCCATAGTGAAGCAGCCTCCACTAGCTACTAATATTCAAGTTTCTGACACAGGGGACCTGTCTGGCTATTCTAACTCACTTGAGTTTCTTGGTATGCCCAAATTGGTTTAAGCCAATGGTTCTCAGCTCCAGTCCAGCAGAATCAGCATAACATGGAAACTTGTTGGAAATGCAAATTCTAGGGCCCCACCCCAGACCTACTGAATCAAAACTCTGGAGGTGGGACCCAGCACACTGTTTTTTTACAAGCCCTCCAGGAGATTCTGATGCAAGCTGAAGGTTGAAAACCATTGTTCTAAGCTATGATCTAAGCTATGGAGGTCCACTGTTCTACGCTATGGAGGTCCAAGCACACCAAAGCTGAAGAATGACCTTCATGCCTGGAAGGCTTGCATGGTTCCCATGGGATCATTTATGTCATCAAGGATCAGTTTCTTGAGAAAGGGAGTTCAAGGAAGGGGTCACAGGTGATGGTATGACCTCCACTTCAGGCCAAAGGCACCACTTTCAAATCTTGAATAGGGCAGTGGTAAACAAAACTTTTTAGCTGAGATATGCAGTGCCAGGTTGGAACAGAGAAACTTTTTCTTTCCATAAAAAGGTAGTTTTGTGGCTATTAGAGCAGAAAAGACAAATAGCCGTGTTATAAGACACAATTCCATCTTCCACTTCAGATGTGCTAACACAAGCATAATGTGAAAGCATTAGCTGTTTAGTAATTATATAATCCAAGCCTTATACCTCTAGGCTATAAAATACATTCCCCTTGGTTAGCTGAGAGAGAGTTTGATATGGGACCACTCAGAGTAGGGTGGTTCAAGAGGATATATAAGATTATCTCTATTCAGTGGAAGATAATAGAAGTGGTCCATAGGTCTACAGCTATCCTTGCAGAATGACGTCTGTCTACTCAATGTCTTTCGCAATTCAATTGAAGTTATTAGAGCCCGAAGAGTTCTAGCTTCATGAAGACTCAAGCTGCGTGGAGCTGGTCCTGGGAGTCTAGGATTAGGAGGTCAACTGAATGGTTACTATGTTGAAGTTAAGGCAATCTTGATAGAGGCAGAATTCCCACTGATTTTCCTTCCGCAAGAGTACAAATTCTTGGAAGCTACAATGTAATGTCTATATATGGAGAATCTTGTGGCTGATGCAAAAAGCAAGAATACCTGCTTGGAAGGAAATTGGGCCATGGGCAGCAGACATAATCTCTACATATCAGCTGCACTCACAATGTTGGGGTTAACTTTGCATGCGGGTCTATGTGAAACACGTGGGTGTGAGTGTACTCATCAAAAGAACAGAAAGGTGGCAGGAGACATGGGCAATGCTGATAATGGCCTAGATGAGACAATGAATACTATAGTAAAGTCTTATGCTTCTGGGGAAAAGATGTGGACATAGAGGCAGATGGGGGTGGCACTAATCTCTGGCATGCTCCCTCATTTGCAGCTCAGTAAGTGGTCTCCAGAGTCACTGGTTGCCTAGGCAGGCTGCCCATCAGTAAAATCCATATGCAAAGGAAAGGCTAGTGGATAAATGGGCCTGCAGGACCAGAGCCTGGCCCACAAAGCTGCCTATTGCTCCTGTACCTTTGTCCTGAGCTATCTAGGAATGCTAACTACATATCTTTACAAAGGCTGGGGGCCAGGGCATAGGGGTAAAGGGTGAGGAGGCCTAGATGCCTCACTCCCTCGCTGTGCTCCACTGCAGGACTAAATGGCTTCCTTATGCTGGGTGTAGACCTTTTATGGGTCAGAAACACACACACACACAGCCTGCCTAACCATAATATGGGCAGCGCTTTTAACTGTGAAACACAGGGAGTTGAAGAAAATTGCAGTTGCAGCTGCTTCCCAGTCAGGTATGAGACAAGAAACAAAATGTATTCCATTTTCCTTGAGGGCTACAGCTTAGCATCTCCATATACAGTTATAGCAAGGGGCAGATCATCCTGGAAGGAGTCCCTATGAATTTTTCATGCTGGCAGCACCACCAGAGGGTCATCAGGCAAGGGTTTTTGCATGTATGGAATCAGTAGCTCTGTGTTCACCTCTGCCAACCCTGCAATTTGATAACATGAGTTCCTCACTGGTGTCCTACAGGACTGCAATGTTTGGATGCAGGGAATGGAGTAAGGGAGTGGCATTTTCCATCCCACCAGAGCAAGTAATCACTCTTGTTCTCCTCCAGTTCATCCTTCACTGGGTAAACAGAATAATCTTTTTAAAACACAAATATGATCCTGTCATTCTATTTAAAACTCTTCAGTGATTTCCCATAGCATGAAATTGTGAAGACCTAGAAGGCATTGCATGATCTGACTCTTACACCACCTTTAGAGTTCCAGCTGTCTATTCTTCCCCTCCCTCAAGTCATACTGGCCCATTCTACTCTTTTTTTTTTTTTTTTCCTGTGGGATACATGCCTTTAAACAACCACTTTTGGTCACTCTACTCTTTGATGAGATAAACTCCTTACTATTTTAGAGCCCTTTTCCTTTTCCTGGAAAGCTCTTCTTCCCCCTTTGCCTGTTTAAAACACATGCATCCCTCATGCCTTCCAAAAAGGCTTTTCTGACTTTTCCAGACAGATCCTAATCCCGTTTTAGACTCTGATTACATGATAGTATTTTCTGTCATTATACTAGCACCAATCTAATTATATAACCAGTGTATGATTATGTGATTACTGCCTTCACTCCCACAAAACTGTAAACTTCACAAAACAGGCAATGTACCTCTTTTACTACTTTATTCCTAGTGCCAAGTACAGTGGCTGACATAATTATGTGCCCAACAGATTTTGGAGGGAAGGAAGGAAAAGAAGGAAGAAGGGGAGGGAGGAGAGGGAGAAAGGAGGCTGAGGCAAATTAAGATATTTCATTCCCCTTCTCTAGTGACAAAGTTGGGAGGGTTAAGAGTGGCTCTTACCTGAGGCCTCAATGCTTGAAGCCAGCAGTTGAATATCAGAATTTTGTCCATGGGATAATGCTGAGTTCAAACCAGAGAAGCAGGTCCAAATGGGTCATCAGGGCAAAGGGGGTCTGAGATAAGTATTAGGTATGGAGCAAAAATGAGAATGGGAAAAGCAGGGAAGATGAGGGCAAATAAGAAATAATCTGTATAAATTCTAGAAACAAGAGAACAAGGCCACCATTTGGGTTTATTTATTGTTCCTGGCAGCTTTTTCTGCATGGGCAAAGCAACTATGATTAATTTGCCATATATAGAAAGACATATTGTCCCAATATTTGAATAGGAGTTTTTATGTAGAAATAATTTTCTTGTGAGTCTGGTTAACTCTGGGCACGCAAACAAGACTGAATAAAATTTGAGTTTACGCAATTTCAAAGCTTAGGAATGGATCTTGGAACATGGTGCTCTGTGAACATGCTGGAGCTCAGTGAAGCTCTCCCTAAGCAGTCATCT
Organism: Choloepus didactylus; assembly: GCF_015220235.1. Taxonomy (NCBI): domain Eukaryota; kingdom Metazoa; phylum Chordata; class Mammalia; order Pilosa; family Megalonychidae; genus Choloepus; species Choloepus didactylus. The sequence goes on from NC_051314.1 coordinate 88,566,957, forward strand.
GGTTCCCCCGTTTCCTACAATTCTATGGCACCTTCTTTTGAAATTTGATATTTTGGACCGAAGTTTTCAAGCTCCTAACTGACACATTGTCTCATATCATCTCTTCTTCTCGGTTGTAAGCTCCTGGGGGATAGGGAAGGTGGCTAGTTTGTTTTCTCATCTCCTATTGGCCTAGCACAAAGCATGTACATAAAAAAATGACTTCAAATATAAAGGGCTCAAAAAATTATTGAACAAATACTGTTATTTGTTTCAGAGGTAGTGGGAGAAATTACTCCAAAGAAATTGTTAACTTCTTGAGGGAAAACTTAAAAAAACCTGAGTTCCTTATGAAAATATAAAGGGGTTGGACTAAGTAATCTCTAAAGTATTTCCAAACTGTATACTATTGGGATAATGACAAGGATACATCATATATATTTTCTACAACCTATCATTTCTAGTATAATATAGGGCACATAGTGGGAACTCAATTGTTTACAGTGAACTGATTGTAATACAGATGTATTTCTATACATGATGTGTTTCTGAAGCTTCATGCAAATTGCTTATGAATTGAACATTACTTAAAATATAAGAGACATTTGTTATTAAATGGATTCCTAAGGTCAATATTTTTACACTATTTGGAATCATTTTTAGTATAATAACTCAATTTAATCCTTTTGCTTCACTTTTACATTATCAAGGTTGCTGACAGTAGGGTAAACCAAATTAGTAGCTTATAGTTATGAGGGAGAACACTGACTTTTTTTTCCTTGACTAATGCTAGTCTTCCTAGAAGAAAATGTCCTCATTCTGCAGCTTCCCAGGTTATTTTCCTACTCTCTCTTACGCTTTCTCTCTCACATATAACACACACACACTTCTCCCTTGTGTCTTAAGTCATACTTCAGCTTTGGTAGATCTACCCTGATTTATAATGCTATGCTTAAACGTTTCACTTTCCAATACACCTTCACAAATTTCTCCCCCTTGTTTACCCACATGCCTCACCGTTTTTTAAAATAGGTATGTCATCCACGGTGCCTGGATCATCCACAGTATTTAGACTCTTCAAGGCATCTGTCTCTGGTGGTGGCTTTTGTATGAGCATGCTGGAGGCTGAAGCTTCCCCAGCTAGGAAGCAATAGCCTTAGGTCACCCTCAAGGGATTCAGGGAAGGAAATGCTACTTATTCCCTTCCATTGTCCCTACAACTCCCAGCTGTCCAGGGCCTTGTTTCCATAAATGCAGTGAAAAATCAGAGAAGTGATGATTCTTATCAACAACTACCTCACCTCAAACAGGTTCTATTCCTTTGATAACATAAATGGGGAGAAAGCACGATACATACTGGATTGGGGTGGAAGAGGCCATTTTCCTTTGGGGCTCAATTGATCTTCTAGGTTTTAGCGTGTCACTTACAACAGCAACAACTCTCACAGAAGAGCCTGGACAGGTTGAAAGAATTCTACAAGCTATGATGCTTGTTCCCCCTCAACTCCCAAGACCTCCCTATCTGCCTGGGGCCTGTCCCTACATACGAAGCCAAAATCTCACCTGTTACTTGTACAAGGAAAAGACATGACTGAGAAAGAAAATATTTCGTCACAGTGGTGATGGATAAACAAGGTCAGTTGACCCCAAAGGTCTGTATTTACACTAGTAATCCTGCATTTGAGATGACCTATGAGAGAACCCATTCTCTGTCAGGGAAGTATGATTAGGAGAATGGTACCTGTGCTCTGTGGAGTCCTGACTAACTGTGGAGATTGAATCACACACATGAAAAATTTCAGATGAAATTCTTCTTTATGCATGGCTGTCTCCTAGAAATAGAGGCAGAATTCAATCGAAAAGAACAGCTCTGTGGAATGATTACGATGGACAACAGTAACATGGTATGGTAAATACTACTAGGCCTTAGGACTTGACAGTAATAAAAATATCAGCATATGTAATGAAAATAACCTATTCTTACACCTTTGACAGGAAAGGATCCCCTGAACTCATCAAGCATCCCCTTTCTCCAGCTGCTGAGAGTATCTTTTTTGATTCTCCAGAGCCTTCCTCAAGTCTGAGCTCAGACTGGCTGTGAACTGGGTCTGGAGTGACTACTTAGAAACATTTCTTCAAGACCTGAGACAGGACCTGGGTCCAGAGCCCAGCCAAGCTGAGGGGCTTGGTACATGAGCTGAATTGAAGACATGCTGTTTCTTTCCATTATTTTTTTGTTTTAAAGTACAGCACAGATTACAGGTTGACCAATGTGATCCCACGAAAAACATCTGGGCTATTTAGCCCATCAGAGATGACAGACCCTTGGGTCCTTTTCTATCTCTTCTCAGAAAAGTGTTATCTTTCGTGGGTCTTCTATAGCTTTCCTGACATGTCTGTCTGTGTTTCAAACTCCTCCAGAGTTCTAGAAGGTTCTACATGTTCCCAGAGTCTAACCTAAGCCTTTTTTTTTTTTCCCCGCGGAATGGCCAGTCAAGCATGATGTAGTGCAAAGAGTACAGGATTACAAATTAGGAAACTTGTTTCCCAATCCCAGATATGCCATGCACTTTATAACTATGCAAAACAATTTGCTTCTCTCAATTTGTTAGACTATAACCTCTACAGGCACTAACGTTCTGCGATTCTCAATAAAATACGGAATAGCCTGCGGTTCGACTTAGAGATATTCAGGTCCTCATCCGTCGGGGATGCCACAGGCTTCCGCAGATCGAGGACCAGAGCAAAAAGCTGCCATGGAAACCGAAGACTAAGCAAAAGTAGCCGTGCGGAACCAGAAGGTGGCGAGCACAGAGGCCGAGGGAGCAGAGAAAAGCGGAGGACGAAAAGCACACTAATAATAGTCCAATAATCAGAAACACAAAAAGTCAAAACTGAAAGTGGAAAACGGAAATTATGACCACAGCATTAGATGCTCCCCTGCGTTTCTCAGGCCTCGACACACCACGAAGGCGTTCCGTGAGGCCTCAACTCTTATCTTTGACCTCCCACCCCCACCACCCCCATCCCTTTCGCCCCTCCTCTGCAGCCACCGAGCAGCTCTTCCGGTATTGTAGAGGTGGTTCCGGTTCGTGACGGTTCCCGGGTTTTACGTTCCGCGCCCGGCCGGAAACCCTTTCGCATAGCAGCCGGTTCCGGTTCGGTGAGTGGCGGCGGGAAGCTGGGGGAGGGGTGAGGATGGAGGGAGCGTGGTCCGGGAAGAAGTGCCGGACCGGGCCTGCCGGCCTGGACTGGGCTAGGCGGAAGGGGGAACTGCTGTGGCGCCGGCGCCTTTTCCTCTGCCCCGCCCCCTGGGACACCCCCCACTCTCCCCCCCCCAACCCCCACCCCTGCTGTCCGCCGGCGGCGGCCGTTAGTCTTCTTGAGGCTGTTCCTTCAGGCCTTCTTTTGGACCGCGGAGAGTCCGCCCCACTGCCGGTACCACAGGCCCCATCTCGGCTTTCGGCCTTACTTGTGAGATAAAGGCCGGTCGGGACTCCGGGGCTTTCCCGCCAGAGCAGCGTCTTCTCTCAGGGGAAAGCTGTTATCGTCGGGAAGTTCAGCCTTCCTGTCACTCCTGCTTCACCTCCCGCCTTCCTTAAGACCTGAATGATCTTTCTCGACTACTACTGCGACTCACGTCAACATTTCACCAACTATTACATTCTGTGATATCTCCCTGACATGTGATATCGCTAGTGCCACCACCAGAAAGAAACGTCTGGACCTTCCTGTCCGGGTTATGAAAATCCCCTTAACTGCCACAGTTTGCTTACCTGTCTCATCGCCTCCTGGTAATTCCCTTGAACCGTCTCTTTCTTGGTGTACCCTAACGTGATCTCTGTGGATATATGCCCAGTTTCTCTTTTCTTTAGCTTGGTGATTTCTGTTTATCGGTGCCTTTGCAGTATTTCCACTATCCGTTGGCAATAAGTTGCCCCTTTATCACTTTTAAGTCAGCCTAGATAAAGTCATTTCACTTCACGTTTGGTACTTTTGATATTTGGGATGGTGATTCTTGTAAAATTGATATAAAGCCTTTCATAGGCTACCAACTTGACTTACAGTCCTTGTTCTAATTGGATATTCTGAATGGAGCACATGTCATCATCTCCTAAATCTTTCCTCTTCATAAAGATAATTTGTGTTAAGGACTCGGGTTGGAATGCGAATTACACGGAATTTAAAAATTGTAGTTACAATGAAACTTTAAGCATCTTTTTAAGCATGATCTCTTAACCTTCGAATTTAGAGATTCCCTTCTTTTGTTTTTTTGTTTGTTTTTCCTATAGTTCCTTTCAGGAAGTCTCATTCTTTTTTGCCTTGAGAAGCTTCATTCATTTTTACCTGATTCCAATTAATTATCCCTATTTCAAAGATGATCTTGGTGTCACCCTAAGTCTAGAGGGAGTGAATGAATACAAAAACAGGTTCTGCTACTTCAGGCTTAGGTGATTTAACTCTTGACTCTTGTTTTAGAAGCCCTTTGCCTGCCTCCTGTCTCCCTCACCTCCCAATTGCAGGGCTTTATTGTCTTGCTGTGAGTGTTTGTTATGGATTTGGCTTCCCTCACTAGACAGTAAGTTTCTCAGCGGCGAGGACCCGTTCTTACTCATCTTTGTATCTCCAGTACTCTGCACAGCTTGTAGTTGACACACAGTAAGTGTTTGTTGTGTGAAAGAGGTTGAATATTTAGTCCTAACCTTTAAGTTCTGTTGTCTAATTGGGAGATATTACATGTAAAAATCTGAAAAGCAAAATAAAATATATGATGTTATAGTACAAATTATACTATTTACATAATTGTTTTCCAGAACTCAAGGGAGGGTGATTTATATAATCATTTCTACAGCTTCATCATATCATAAATTGTCCTCATCACAACTTGGTTCTGGCTAAAGCTCTCCCCAGTATATATTTTCCAGGAACTTTATCATAGCCCTAAATATTCTTTTTCATAATCACCTCCTTACATGTATGCAAGCTTTTAAATGCTTTTCCATACTTGTTACATTCTAATACAATCAAGACTTTGCCAACCTTTTCTTTTTCCCTCTTAGATTTCCTTTTGTCTTGCATTCAGTAACTATACTGAGTTAACCTGATACCTGTAACTGCTTATGTTCTTTTATTAAATTAACTGGCCATTATGTACTAGAAAATGAATTATTAGAATAATTTTCCTAAAAGGACAGAACTCTTATGCTCCCAAAATTCATTTTTGCTACAATACATGAACAATCTAAATGGTAGATTTTTAATCGTAGAACCTTCTAAATTTAGATTTTTATTTGTAATTTCTTGTTTAGACACTGAAAGATTATAGAATATTTTCATTGGTGGCCTCAAAAATTATAGCATTTCTTGAAGAATCTTGGGGTAAAATATCCCTTCTCCCAAAGTAATTGTAAATTGGCAAAAATATAAGTATGCTGAAGAAGCTGGATGTCTTTGTATTAAAATGTAAACGTGGGGCTTTATTTAAAATTATAAATCACTATGGATTCTCAAGGGTTAGCTAAGGATTATTTTTATCTTGCCATTGTGTATGAGCCCTTAAATGAGGGTGTCTTAAAGGGTGTGAAGCTGTGTGAAGTTTGTTGATTGTGCACTTGCTCAGGAATGAGGATACCTGTATTCTTGTCCTTCTTTTGCCCCATCTGTGTGATTTCAGACAAGTCATTTAACCTCTCTGGACATAATCTCTAAAATTCTTTTAGTTTCTAGCTTCCTTCTTCATGTCCATCTAAACAAAATGCAAAGGAAGTTAACATGAGAGTGATCTACTGAGTACCAAGCTTTTAAATTGGCATTCTTGCATTAAAAAAGGGCTGGTGATCACAATTTTGAAGTGATTTGAAAGAGTGAAATGTGAAAAAGCCAGTGTTAATTTATTTGTTATGATTTTTTTCCCCTAGGGAACTCTACCTTATTAAAAAATGAAAGAAGATGAAAGAATACCCTGGACATTTTCCTAATAGAAGTCTTGTGTTAAATTGAGTGTTTGGAAATGTATTTGAAGCCTAAATCTACGGCTTCAAGTCTTTGGGTAACCTTTCTGGCAAGGATAGGTGATGAGATAATTACTCTGCTTAGTTTGTGACTATGCCAGGAATAACTCAAGCAGCCTTGTTTTGTGTTTACATTTTGTTACGGTGACCACAAAGAATACCTATTATCATCTTCCAGACTCCTGAATACATTGATGCCCTGGCATTGCTGTGTAGTTGATGAGGTGCTCAATCTTTTTAAAAATACTGTGGGAAAAAAATACTGTGATATGATTATGAGTATATATAGGTATGACTAGTACCATCTGTGTTATCCTCCTCTTGGAAATCTGCCAAGAAGTTCATGTGCCAAGGGTATGTTTATTATGTTAGATGCAAGCAGTTAGACTTTTAACTTCATTTTTATGTGAAAAGTAGATACATCAGAGGAGAAGGTAATTTCACATAGGCAAAGGGCCTTTAGATTGTGCAGTTTAACTTGTTTATGATATGGTTTAGTGTGAGGTAAAAGAAAGAACAATGGATTGAAAAGAAGTCCTGCATTGTAGTTTCATCACAGTCACTAACTATGGTAAATTACTTAATCTCCCAAGAGATCTCCAGACTCTTCTTGCTCTAATATTTGATTTTCCGGGTAGTCTGTAATTTCTACTTAATGTAGCACAGGTGGCAGAAATGTTTGGAACTTCCTCAGGCTAGTTTTAGTTTCCAATCTTTTTCATCGAGTCAACTTTCCTTACCACCTTATATTTTTCTCTGCTAAGAACACAAAACAAACAAAATGTTTCTTTTAAGTGTTTTCCTGTGCTATAATTATATGAAGTAGATGGTTCAATATATAATGTTTCTGTTTTTTTGTCTTCTTTTTCAGGACTTTGTATCTTTGCTAAAGCCAGTGATGTGAAAAGACCTGTCATGGGTAAGGCTAACTATGAAGTAGTTGTTCAATCCTGTTAGTTACTTTGATCATTTAGGCTGGAGTAAGACAACGGGTTTTCTTAACATTTTCAATATTTGCATCTTTGTGCTTAATACTAATTTAGGGGAGATCTCATTCTAACTATGTAATACTGTATACCAAACATAATTTGTTTGGAATAGGATATTGTTTATAGAATTGATTAGAAGCATTTTCTTCATTAAACTGAAAAAGCCAAATATACCATCACACATTTTCTATGTGCCAGGCCCTGTTCTAAACAGTAAGAATATATTAACTGACTTAACTCTTACAGTCATCCTACAAGGATACTTTTAGGTGCTGTTATTATCTCCATTTTATCAACAAGAAAACTGACACACAGGTTATCAATCTTGCCTAGGTCATACAATTTTAATTGGCGGAGACAGGATTTGAACCCAGGCAGTCTGGTTCCAGAGTCCTTGTGCTTTAGTATGATGTTATATTGCCTTCTTTATGATAAATAATTTGATTAAGGTAAATGTTTTATTCCATTTAGTTTGTGGCATTGAAAATTATTATTTTCCACTATTTCATTCATGATATTTTATGTTTGTAGAGGGGATCAATATATGGTCAGCACTGGTAGTCAATTTGAGGAAAAGTGGAAGAGCCTTATAGTTAGATCTTATAATATCCCATGTACACTTTTTGAATTCATAATAGCCTTCTCTCTACTTTCTGTTTTTCCCTTTTGCTTAGTCTACCTTTTCTCTCTCCTTCTTTCCTGATCATTTGTTTCTATTTTCTCTCATTGCTGATAACGTAAGTCATTGAGTTCTCTTACCCTAATTTGCCCTTATTCTAGCTCTGTTTTAATAATAAAGGTCTCAAAATGCTTATAAAGTTAGATTCTGCCACAATATTATGGTAATTGAGCTGATATTACCTATTAAGAACCATACGAATAAATTATGCTTTTTACAAAAAACATCTTCAAGTGGATTAATTTTTAAAGCATCTTTTTGAGTAAAAACTGGAAATAAACCAATTTAAGTGTTTGTTTCTGAATGGTGAAATTTTTCCCTAACCTTTTTATATTTAAAATTTTTTCTCTAGGTAAAAATATTAAACTAATTTCAAAAAATTTCAATGTTTTAAAAACTTTAAGGTGTTTTTGTACTGATAGGAATTCTGGATTATTTGTAGACAGTCGCTTCCAAATGACCCAGTTGCTGTACATGGGCCTCTGCTTTTGACAATGATGTTTTGAGATTTCTTGCCAATGGTTAGTTATGAAGGAGGGGTTTTATTTGGTTTTATTTGAAGAGTTTTTCTTTAGGATCATTTATATGAGGCTAAAAGATTGGTTCACAGGAGAAAAGTTATTGAAGAATTGTGTGACTTGAACTAATTTGGACTCTTTTCCCAGATGATATTGCTGATAGGATGAGGATGGATGCCGGGGAAGTAACTTTAGTGAATCACCACTCTGTATTCAAAACCCATCACCTGGAACAAACAGGTTTTCCAGAGGACCAACTTTCACTTTCTGATCATCAGGTTAGGAGTAATATTCTTCCCTTAATTAATTAATTACTTATCTCATCTTAAATTATTATCTGATGTAGTTTAAATGTCACACTCAAAAGTACAAGTATATATGTAAACTTTTTAGAATCAAGAATTTTAGTGTTTGGAATTCTACTTGATGTATTAAAGTTAAGACAAGAATCAGGCTATGTATGTGTTCTTTGAGTATAGTACCTTTTAGAAAACTCTTCATTGTTCCTCTGAATACTATAATTACCATTACAGAGATGAATGTTCTTTCAAACTAGTGTCTTAAAATTGCCAAGCACAATATGGGGGGTGGGGGGGAATGTAATTGTATATATAGCAGCTCTGAGATTTCCCAGTGTGTTACAAAGCCTAGTTTCTCAAAGTCTGGTCCAGGAAAGCATTAACAGCATCCCCTGAGAGGTTAGAAATGCCAGATTTCCAGCTCCACACCTGATCTACTGAATCAAAATCTACATTTTGACAATATCTCCAGCTAATTTATGCACATTAAAATTTTAGAAACACTGTTATAAAGCAGTCTTTCTCAGTAGGAAAGTCTTTTGAATTTGGATTGAGCAATTCTCTGCTGTATGAATCTGTCCCAACCAAAGCAGGATATTTTGCATCCTTGGCCTCTAGGCACTAAGTACCTGTAGTACTTGCCCCCCACCCCCATAATCATTTTGATAACTGAATATATATGCACGTTTCCAGATGTCATACTAGGGGGTGCGACACCACCCCTCATTAAGAACTATCACTATCAACAGAATCAAAAACAGGTTGATTTTCTCAGCCTCTTTGATATATGTTACAACTGGCTTTCAGGACAAGATATACCAAATGCGTATTTCTTTTCTAATGAGTATTCTTTAAATTAAATTGTATAGCAGATATTTTGCTCATTTCCAGCCTTAAATCCTCAATTACTTCATCAGATTTTCTGTGTTTTCCTTTCTTATTAATATGTACCTTGCACTATTTAATTATATTATAGAGTTCTGAAATATGTCAATTTTGTTTAATGATATACATTTTTCCTAGCATAAATTTTTTTTCTACTTAGTTGTCAAAAATATGATTTAAGAAAAATGTTCTGTTTTGTTTAGATTTTACCTTCCAGGCAAGGAAATTTGGACCAATCTTTTACATGTTCTACAAGAACTTCAGCTTATAGTCCAAATTATTACTCAGGTATGACACATTGCCTGGAGCCAAGGCACTTAAACGTTTCAAATTTCTTCCTAGCTAATCATTTGTGTTTACAATCTCTAAAAGTAAAAATATTGGAGAGCAAGGTGGTATTTTTCCTGCTAAACCATTATAATAAGCTTTTTTTGTGTGTATGTGTGATTGCAATAATACTTTACCGATCTAGTCGCAACCAAATACTAATTTTTTAATTGAAAAACTTTGGAATCCATTCTCCTACCTGTCAATTATGCCATTATAAAAAAAGTGAAGTAGCTCTTTTTTCTCTTTTTATGTGTATGTGATATAAAGGCTATTTGTTTTGTGTAGATTTAAAGCACAAAGTTAGCCTATTTCTGTCTGCTTGAAACTGTGAAACCTGAAAATTTATTTCTACCCAGGCTTGTCCCTCCGTCAGGGCAGGAAATGTTAACTATACGTTTCTGGCTAGCACCTGCCACAGCCATGCTTGCATATTCAAAGGCTTGCCTATTCAACTTGTGATCCTTGATGACAGAAGTCAGCATTCTCTAGGCTATTCCTGTCCTCTGGCCTGCCTGACTTATCATCTGCCCCTTTCCTAAGTTTTGAACCCCCAAGGGTCTTCTAGCTCTGTCTTGGGAAACTGAGAGTTCTGTTGGTTAGCCTCCTGGCAGTATGACTCAGGAAGATTACAGATACTTTTGTACTTTGAAGAATCAGTGATTTTCCCTTGTCTTTTCACGTTCCTCAGTTGCCTCACCTTCAACAAAAATGGGAATACTAGTAATACCATTGAATCTGCCTCACTGTGATTTTTCTAAGGATAAATTTAGATGAGTAATATGAAATGTAAATAATAATTATTGTTGTTATTTGACTTTCTCAGGATTCTTTGTCAGCAAGATGAGATCACCTCCCCTAAAAAGACGTTAGTATGATGCTCTTTTAGATTTATATGATACTTAAATGTCATTTAGGTATGTGGTACTTTGTCTACCATGGGCACACTGAATTTCCTCTCCTAGGATGGGCAGTGGCCTCCACATAGTATGTGCATAAATAACTAATTTGCTCAGAAAGTTACTTCTATCATTATTATAAAGGCATTTTTGATGAGCCAAGAACCTAAAATTGTTTAAATAGTTGAATGGTTAATGGAATCTGATCATTAATATTTCCACTTGAACAAAGGCTGTATTTCTTGTAATTTCATACTGACTTTACTTTTGGATGGAATCTTTGTTTTTAGTTTAAAATTATTGCCTAATAATAAACAGTTATATAGAAAATTATACTCAGAATCCCTTTACCACAGCTCAACTATGTTTTAACTCAGCTCTCTGTGGTCTTTTCTGATTTTTATCTATGTGTACGTACATGGCAGACATATGATTAAGTACATATTATATCTTTTTAGTTTAATGTTTCTATTTTTACTTTTCTATCTGTTTACACATTCTTTTTATTTATCATTTTTCTGTTGCTATCTGATAATTTATGGAAATGATATACACTTCCACAGTCCCTTATGTGCAATTCCAAAATCCCAAAAACTCTGAAAACCAAAACTTTTTTTCATAACTCATTTGGTAGTAAAACCTGACCTGACCTGAATTCCTTGGCAAAACCTACATGAACTGACTTATATAGTTACTTATAGTTTGTCTCTATTTATCTCTCTAAATGTGAATATTTGTACATTTCACTGCAGATATATCAATATGTTTGATTACAGGTTGCTACTCTAGACTGTACTTGGAAGTGTTACATAGTATACCAGGTTATCTTTGTAAAATTCCAAAAATTTTTAGTTCTGAAACAGCTAGACCAAGATGTCCAGTTTGGGATAATGGGCCTGTGTCTTAATCAGCATTATAAATAATAAGACTTAAAAGCATTTGTATATATAGCTTTTTTCCTTTTGAATTTTGGTAAACCTTTAATAGTCACAAAGGATATATCTGAAATCATGTCAAATTCTCATGTCCTTGAATAGGGCAATATTGACCAGGTTCCTGGCTGTGTACTCAATTATATGATTCCTGATATTTACATTTTTCCTGTATTTATTTCATAGCATAAGTTGATCCACATATAAAAATCTTCCATGAAAGTTTTCTCTCTCCTTTGAAGGCCATTTTTTAGGAAAATAAAAAATAATTCTTAACAGTTATTGTACTGTATATATGATGATGAATATTGAATAACAATAATGAATAATAAAACCATATTGAATTTGGAATAACTGGGCTTCTTTTAAACTCATTTTCTAAGTTACTCATAGCCTTGAAGCAGAGGATTTAGATTTTGTGTCTCTGCCAAATTTCATATAGTTCCTGATGAAACAAGCTTACGGCATGTCACAGACCTCCAGGGTTGCTCCCTAACAATCAGAATTTTTAATCTGTGAATGCCAAGGGTCTGTATACTTTTGTCTTATAATAAGTCTTTAATTACAACCTTACCTTTTACTATGTAATTTTTAAACTTTTTGGCCACATCCATTCCAATTCATTTCAAGTCCTACAGAATTTTGTCTCTGCTATTTCCCTTGGATATAGTCTTTTCTAATAATTCCCACATTGATTTCTGTGGTCAGTCACCTTGTGCCTTACTTTGCAGTTAGGCTAGATGTGCGTCCCTAGTTTTTCTGCCTTAGTCTCTAGTTATGACTGTTGTATTGGAATTTGTCTCCTCTCTCACCCTTCTATTCTTTTAAATTCCTCCAAGATGGAAATGAACATAGGAAAGCCCCAACCTTAGAATCTAGGGTCTGGAGCTTCTCACTTACTGCTTTTACTGGATCTGCCTCTCTTGATCAAGCTTTTTAAAAGTCTGTTTCTTAATCCACTGAAGATTAGATTATTAAAAGCCTTGATTTTTAAAAGATTCTATAGAAAGCAAAGAATATGCAACACTTTTACTTTAATAACTGAGTGAAAGTCAGGCTCCAAGACTTCTCAGCAAGAGCGCAATGAAAAGAAAATTTAAAAAAAAAAAAAAAAAAAAATTAATCCTAAACAAAGAAAAGAAAGTTTAGATGGAAATAAGTTATTTTGGTCATACTTAGAATCATTATCAGTGTCTTGTCTTGGGAAAATATGTTAAATTAGGTTGCCAAACTGGTGTTTAGTAGGTAAGATGATTTAAAGCATCTTGTTGTTTTAGTAACTAAACTTTCATAGTAAGTGATTACTATGAAAGTGATTACTTGACACACTGTTATTTTTTAATATAAAGGTTATTTATATTAAATAATATAAAGTTTATTTTATTATGTCCATGAAAGTATTGCCCACTCCCTGAAGAATATTTGTAAAGAAAAGTAGAAAAATCTTCATCTTTCTTTCATTGAACACAACCACAATTAAATTTTTGGTGTATTTCCTTCTTGTTTTGCATGTATGTTCACATAACAAATAATCTTATTTGTGGCACTTGCAACTCAGATTTCTTGGTGATGACAGAATTCCAGGTTAAACCCTTACTAAAAAATGAATATCTGCAGTCCCTTATTCCCTCTCTAGCTTTGCTTGATCACATCAAAAATAGAAGACTATTCAGTGATATCATTAAGCAGGATAGAACCAACTTTTTCTGGTTAAACCAACCGCCTGGTCGTCTCGTGGTTTACCCTTGCATTTTAAGGCTGACGCCTCTATCATATGCATATGTCATTGAGAAGGCTACTCTGGCTTGTCCTTGGTATCAAATTTCCCACCTGGGAAATTTCAAATTCTTCCCAGACTTATTCCTCAAATAGGCATTTCTAGTTAAATCATTCCCTAATCAAATTTTAGCTAAAAGGCCTCAGAGACAAAAGATTTGTACTGTCATTACTATGCATTTAAAGGTAATAATTTTCTGTTCCTATTTAATGAGACTCATAGCCTAGCATCTCTATCCTTAAAATAGTAGTACTAGCTGCTAAGTGTAGGTACTGAATACAAAGAAAAAAATTATAATTTATTTTGAATTAACATTTAATTATTTTTAAGTATTGGACTAGGTTCATCTGTTGGTGAAACAGCTGGTACTACTATCACCCCTGACTGCTGCTTTTTTCTTGTCTTATTTTCCCTAAATCTTGATATCCTGACCAACTTAAAAAATAGAATACAGGAGTTATATTTTTACAGGCTCCTTTACTTATTGGATAGAGTATCAAAAAATCCACTAAGTATTTTAAATAACATAAACATACAACACTGAGCAAACTTGTTTGGTAATATCCTTTGAAAGAGGGTTTTCGAAATGTCAGCATTAAACAAAGTTTCATGAAATAAAGAATTACGATTCTCATTTTTCCACTGGAGCTCCTCAGAGTTCCCATAACCTAACATCTAAAGTTATTTTGAAGGAGCTATTTTAAATTGTTCAATCCTGCCAGTGGGGAGAGGAAGGTATAGAAATTACTCTTCCTACCTAAAACTTTAAGGGATTTTTATCACCCCAGCTGGTAATCTGCAAGTCAGAATATTGAAATAATAAATATTCCCCAATCTGATTCAAATAACAAGAAACAAAGTATTGATGTGGCATTAAGTGACAAGATTATCATACCAGAACTAGATGCATTTGATGGGTCATTTTGCCATAAGCCGGCCAAAATAAGCAGCAATTAGGCTTTCTCCACTCTTAGTGACAGCCCCTGAGTCATGAACATGGTAATTAACAAAAAGAAAGTGACACCAGCTGCTTATTAAGCAATAACTGTTGTTCATTTGAATTACAATTCTCCTTGGCCCTCCACCTGCTTTCTTACTGGTCTGGCCTACCTTCTTTCAGGCCCAGGCCTGGGAGTGCTTGCAAGATATAGTTGGGGTAAAATGTTGACTTTTGGTGGACACCACGGAGTCACATTGATGCAGATAAGGCACATGGCTGTGGCAGGATTCAGCTCCTTCATCAATTTTCAGGTTAGTATGGCTGAATCAATTATAGTTTGTAGACGTTCCCTTACTGCAGACTTGACTGGCAGTTGAGACTGGGATCTTTCATGAGAGACATGGTGATATGCCACATTATCAGTACACCAATGTGTATTGTTGGAATGGAATACAATTTTGGACGTGGTTGCAGTCATATGGAGAACCAGTTGTAGATATTTTTTTTAATTTATTCAAACTTATTCTTTTAGACAACCCTTCCTCAGACAATTTTCTTGGCTCAGGTGATTTAAGAACTTTTGGCCAGAGTGCAAATGGCCAGTGGAGAAATTGTACTCCAGCTTCAGGTTCAACTTTACAAAAATCAAGAAACAGCCGAAGTCTTTACCTCGAAACCCGAAAGACTTTGAGGTGAGTATTCTCTTTGCTTAGTTCACAAGCATAAAATAAAGCATTTAAATAAAACAAGTTCACAAGCATAAAATAAAGCATTTAAATAAAACAAGCATTTAAATATAAGAGAAAATGGCTATGACATAGTTATTACTATCTCATAGTTATTACTATTGGCATTTTAAAAGAGGAACACCACTTTTGGACTTCACACCATAGAGAGATGGGCAAATCCATTTTAAATTTTGGACTTTTAATTTACTTGGCGCTGAATTTTCTTGATAGTCGAATCTTATCATTAGAGGAGAGAGTTTGGAGGGGAATCTTGGTGGATATGAGTATAATGGGATCCTTCAGAATTAATATGGCTTTTATGATCTGTCTCTGAAACTTTAGTAGCAAAGAACCAGAGCCTTTTACAGGCTCTTACATGAGCAGGGATCTGATCTAAACCAAACAGCACTGTATCTCATGGCCTTAGGCATGTACCACTTCTGTCTATTTGAAAACAGCCACAAACATTTTTATCCTAGTTATTCCAACGTATTATTTCAACTTTTAAATCCTACCTAGTCCTCCACCAACCTTATACTGATGACTTTAACATCTTAAATTCTTCTCTGGTGTTGAATTTTAGGAATGTGGGGTCATTTAAATTCCTGTTTAGTCAAAAGTTAAGCTTTCTGGTGTTGATTGTTTAAAACCAACAAGATGTCTTGTATTTTACTTTATGATTATCAACACTTTGAGCTGAGACCATGTGTCAGTGCTCCTGGGAATCATCTTCCCCACTCCCAATTAAAAATTAAAACATGACTGATAAAGAAAAAGATCCCTTGACCACTACTCACAATCTCATTTCCCTCCCTGTGGTAGATTGAATTATGTACCCCAATTTAGACATAATTTTAATCTGCATTCCTGTGGGTGTGAACCTGTTACAAATAGTACCTCTTGAAGATGTTATTTTTAGTTAAGGGGTAGCCCAACTGAATGAGAGTGGGTCTCAATCCATATTACTGGAGGTCTTATAAAGACAAGAACCAGAAGCCAAAAGTGAAAGACCACTCAGAAAGAAGCCAGAGGTCAGCAGAAACCAGAACAGCAGATAAAGGTAGAGAGAGATTTCCTTGTGATGGGAGGCAGATATGCAAGTCAAGAAACCCTAAGGATTCCAGTAAACCAGTACCAGAATGCTTTAGGTTTGGGGGAGAAAGCATAGCCTTGCTAACCTTTTGATTTTGGACTCCTAGCCTTCAAAACTATGAGCTAATAAATTCCTGTGGTTTATGCCAATTGTGGTATTTGTCATGGCAGCCTGGCAAACTAAGACACTTGCTTTGTGTGTTTCTTACCATAGTTTTTTCTATGCTTGTTTCTGCCTTTCTCTTCTGTCTGTGTGGGTGTGTGTTTGTGTGTATCATGATATATGTGCTATGTGTACTCTGAACTATAGATCTTTAAAGATATTTTATATGCATAAATCAGCAAGTTTTTTTAAAGCAATAATGCTATACTCTTTTTTTTTAATTTATTGTGGTAGTATATATACAATATAACATTTAATAATGCATTTTAAAACATTTTAACCACTTTCAAGTATACAGTTCAGTGGTGTTGATTACATTTACAATGTTGTGCTACCAACACCACTATCTATTACCAAAATTATCCATCACTCCAGACAGAAACTCTACCCATTAAGCATTAAGTCCTTCTCTGTACCCTCACCCCTACCTCCGCTACCCTGTAACCTGCCTTCTGTCTCTATGAATTTATATATTCTAGTTATGTCATAAAAGTGAGATATAATATTTGTCCTCTTATGTCTGGCTTATTTGACTCAACTTGATTCTTCAAGGCTCTTCCATGTTGTAGCATGTATCAGAACTCCATTCCTTTTTACAGCTGAATGATAATCCATTGTATCTATATACCAGATTTTGTTTATCTGTTCATCTGTTGATGGACACTTGGGTTGCTTCTACCCTTTGGCAATTGTGACTAATGATGCTATGAACATTGTTGGACAGATACCTGTCTGAATCCCTGCTATCAGTTCTTTTGGGTTAAATACCTAGGAATGTGATTGCTAGGCCATATGGTAATTTTATACTTAACTGTCTGAGGAATTGCCAGACTTTTCCACAACGGCTGTACCATTTTACAGTCCCACCAACAGTGTGCACGGATCCCTATTTTTCCACATCCTTGCCAATGCTTACTTTCCACTTTGAAAATAGTAACTATTTTAGTGGGTGCAAGGGGACATACTGTTATTTTTTTTAATAACATTATTACAGAAGTAGTACATGTGTTTTGTAAAAAAATGAGAAAATATGGATAAGCAAAAATAAAGACATTGCATTCCTACTAGTGATCATCTCTGTAATATCTTAGTACATATCCTTACAGATATTGTTCTTTGCATTTATACACATTTTTTTCAAAACTGATTTTTTTAATGTTTCAGTCAAAATTTCACTAGAAATTCAGTAAATTTTTGTCTTGTATTAACTAAATTATATTTAAATTATCCAAGTTGACCCCAAAATATCCTTTACAGCCAGTTTTTCCAAATCAGTATCCAATCTAGGATTGTATCTGGTAGTTATCTTACTTAAATCTCTTTGTAATCTAGAACAATCCCTTATTTTATGATACGAGTTTTTCTGCATAATGTCCCACCTTTAGGATTTGATAGGTTGTTTCCTTCTGGTATTAGTATTTTGTCCTATATTCCCTGTCTTTTTTGTAAACTAGATATTTGGCTAGAATAAAAGATGACGTTGTGTCATATCGTGTTAGAAGATGTTTGATATCTGGTTGTCTTATCATTACTGTTACTAGATTGACCTCTAGATTAGTGATTTGACAATTTAGTGCTTAATTGTACAGTTAGATTCCCCTCCTTGTGACTAGAATATAATCTGAATGATGTTACTTCGGCATTATATGAATTATTAATATCAATTGATAATCCTTACCTGATAATTTTGTTAGCATTAGTGAAATATTTTTCTATCATCTGTATTTAATAATTGGCACTCTACAGTTGTTAGGGAGCACATTTTTCTTCATTAACTAGGACTGTTTGGTTACCCTGAAATATTCCTAATGGGAAAGGCAGGATTATAAATGATTACATCTTTCTTTTTAATTACCAATTTTCAAATTAAGGACTCTATTTTATAGTTACTTAGTATGTTGCAGATGAATTTTTTCTGTTCTTTTTTAAGTGGCCTGTGGATGCATGAATTTTCACCGATTCAATGTGTTTCATTATTCTTTTAATGCTCATGTTCTCCAACTTCATCCAGCTGATTTCTCTGTCTGATGCAACTTCATTAATTTCTGATAGCACCCTTGCTTTCTGGCATTGCAAAATGTCCTCATACTGGGTTTTGTTTTGTTTTGTTTTGTTTTGTTTTCATTTTTATTGAGATTGTTCAGATATCATACAATTATCCAAAGATCCAAAGTGTACAATCACTTGCTCCTGGGTACCCTCATACAGCTGTGCATCCATCACACTTAATTTTTGTTCAATTTTTAGAAACTTTTCATTATTCCAGACAAGAAATAAAGTGAAAGATGAAAAAAGAAAAAAAGAAAAGGAAACTCTAATCCTCCCCTATCCCTAACCAACCCCCCTCAATTGTTGACTCGTAGTATTGATATAGTACATTTGTTACTGTTTATGAAAAAATGTTGAAATACTACTAACTGTAGTATATAGTTTGTAATAGGTATATAGTTCTTCCCTATATGCCCCTCTGTTATTAACTTCTAATTGTATTGTCATACATTTGTTCTGGTTCATGGAAGCGATTTCTAGTATTTTTACAGTTGATCATGGATATTGCCCACCATAGGATTCAGTTTTATACATTCCCATCTTTTGACCTCCAACTTTCCTTCTGGTGACATATGTGACTCTGAGCTTCTCCTTTCCACCTCATTCACACACCATTCGGCGCTGTTAGTTATTCTCACATCTTGCTACCAACACCCCTGTTCATTTCCAAACATTTAAGTTCATCCTAATTGAACACTCTGCTCATACTAAGCAACCGCTCCCCATTCTTAAGCCTCATCCTATATCTTGGTACCTTATATTTCATGTCTATGAGTTTACATATGATAATCAGTCCCTATCAGTGAGACCCTGCAATAATTGTCCTTATGTGTCTGGCTTATTTCACTCAGTATATTGCCCTCGAGGTTTTGTCGTCAACCCATTTTTTTTTTTAATATGGTTTTGTTCACTCACCATACATTCCATCCCAAGTAAATAATCGATGGTTCTCTGCATGGTCATACATTTATGTGTTCACCACCTTCACCACTATCTATATAAGGGCATCTACATTTCTTCCACAAGGCAGGAGGGAGAGTCAAAGAAGGTAGAGAGGCAAAAGAAAGAGGAAAAAAAAATGACAGCTAGGAAGCAGCAAAAGGAAAAATAACCTTAAATCAAAGTAAAGAATCAGACAGTACCACCAATGTCAAGTGTCTAACATGCCTCCCCTATCCCCCTTCTTATCTGCATTTACCTTGGTATATCACCTTTGTTACATTAAAGGAAGCGTAGTACAATGATTCTATTAGTTACAGTCTCTAGTTTATGCTGATTGCATCCCTCCCCCAATGCCTCCCCATTTTTAACACCTTGCAAGGTTGACATTTGCTTGTTCTCCCTTGTAAAAGAACATATTTGTACATTTTATCACAATTGTTGAATACTCTAGATTTCACCAAGTTACACAGTCCCAGTCTTTATCTTTCCTCCTTTCTTGTGGTGTCTCACATGCTCCCCACCTTCCTCTCTCAACCGTATTCATAGTTAACCTTTGTTCAGTGTACTTACATTGTTGTGCTACCATCTCCCAAAATTGTGTTCCAAACCACGCACTCCTGTCTTCTATCACCCTGTAGTGCTCCCTTTAGTATTTCCTGTAGGACAGGTGTCGTGTTCACAAAGTCTCTCATTGTCTGTTTGTCAGAAGATATTTTGAGCTCTCCCTCATATTTGAAGGACAGCTTTGCTGCATATAGGATTCTGGGTTGGCGGTTTTTCTCTTTCAGTATCTTAAATATATCACACCACTTCCTTCTTGCCTCCATGGTTTCTGCTGAGAGATCCGCACATAGTCTTATTAAGCTTCCTTTGTATGTAATGGATTGCTTTTCTCTTGCTGCTTTCAGGATTCTCTCTTTGTCTTTGACTTTTGATAATCTGATTATTAAATGTCTTGGCATAGGCCTATTCATATCTCTTCTGCTTGGAGTACGCAGCACTTCTTGGATCTGTAATTTTATGTCTTTCATAAGAGATGGGAAATTTTCCTTTCCTCTATTATTGCTTCTGCCCCCTTTCCCTTCTCTTCTCCTTCTGGGACACCAATGATAAATACATTATTGTACTTTGTTTCATCCTTGAGCTCCCGAAGACGTTGCTCATATTTTTTCATTCTTTTCTCCATCTGCTCCTTTGCATGTAGGCTTTCGGGTGTTTTGTTCTCCAGTTCCTGAGTGTTTTCTTCTGCCTCTTGAGATCTTCTGTTGTATGTTTCCATTGTGTCTTTCATCTCTTGTGTTGTGCCTTTCATTTCTATAGATTCTACTAGTTGTTTTTTTGAACTTTTGATTTCTGCCGTATATATGCCCAGTGTTTCCTTTACAGCCTCTATCTCTTTTGCAATATCTTCTCTAGACTTTTTGATTTGATTTAGCATTAGTTGTTTAAATTCCTGTATTTCAGTTGAAGTGTACGTTTGTTCCTTTGACTGGGCCATAACTTTGTTTTTCTTAGTGTAGGTTGTAATTTTCTGTTGTCTAGGCATGGTTTCCTTGGTTATCCCGATCAGGTTTTCCCAGACCAGAACAGGCTCAGGTCCCAGAGGGAAGAAATATTCAGTATCTGGTTTCCCTGAGGGTGTGTCTTAGAAAATTGCTCCACCCTGTGATGCCTCAGGTCACTGTGCTTTTCTGCCCAGCAGGTGACGCCTGTTAGCCTGTAATTCTTGACTGGTGTGAGGAGGTATGGCCGTGTTCCCCCAGGCTCTGGGGTCTGGTTCTGAATGGAAAGGGTCCCACCCCTTTCCTCCTAGAGAAGACAGACTCCCAGGTGGAGGTCATTAGCATTTCAGTGGTCTCGCTCTCTGCTTGTGCTGTCTCCACCCTTCCCTGAGTCACAGCCCTGGAAACTGAAAATGACTGGGGCTTTCTCCACTGAGCTGAAAAAGAAACAGATAGTCCCCTTCAGACCCAGTCCAAGGTGACTCTCCGGCTCTCCAAGGTCAGTCGTCACCCAAAGCCTCTGTCTGTTTTTTGGGGATGCATACCTGTAGTGAGCAGTTCACACTCGCTACTTAAAACCCCAGTTGGAGCTTAGCTGAGCTATATTCGCTTGCTGGGAGAGAGCTTCTCTCTGGCACCAGGAGGCTTTGCAGCTTTGGCTATGGGGGAGGGTGTCTCACGACTTGGATCCGCAGGTTTTACTTACAGATTTTATGCTGTGTTCTTGGGCATTCCTCCCAGTTCAGGTTGGTGTATGAGTGGATGGTCTCGTTTGTGCCCCCACAGTTATTCTGGATTATTTACTAGTTGTTTCTGGTTTTCTGTAGTTGTTCCAGGGGGACTACTTAGCTTCCACTCCTCTCTATGCCGCCATCTTGCCCCACCTCCCTCATGCTGTTTTTTAGAAAAAAAATCTTTTACATTAAAAAAAAAAAAAGAAACCACTTTGGGATGCTCCAATACAAAAGACATTATAGGGAATCCATTATATCTTTACCAAATTATCCCCACCTTGCCATTTTTCCTACTTCATCTATCTATCCTAAGAGAATAAACTTGTTCCTGAAATCCTATGTCCTTGCTCCTTTCCTCAACTCTGACACACAGAAATCATTAAAATTTGAAGAGTTAAAGAGGGAGCCCATATGTACTTTTTAATTTTCTTTAGACTTAGTTTGATTTCATTTAGATGTAGACCACATTTACAGATTTAGAGTTGATTTCATGTACTGTTCATCGCAATCAATTTGGTCAACTGTATATCTCTGTTCTGGGTTCTCAGCCAAAAATAAAAAATAAATTATTGAGTAAGTACATCAGATTTTCTGAGTAATGCTAGATGAGAAGGAGCACATAGGGAAAACTTAAAATTATTAACCTAGCCTTAGAGATGAAATTGGGCTTTCAAGTTCATAAAAATATTTTCAGACCAGTATTTTCTCATTAGGGCACAAATAATAGAAAGAAAGAAAGGAAGGAAAAAAAAATCCTTAGAGGAGGAGAAATGTGAGGCCAGAGAGTGAGGCAACTTAATAAAACCCTCTGACTATTTTTTTAATGCAATTTTATTGAGATACATTCACACAGCATAGAAACCATCCAAAGTATACAATCACTGGTTGACAGTATCATCACATGGTTGTGCCCCATGATCAAATTTAGAACATTATTGTTACTCCAGAAAAGAAATGAAAATAAGAAAGAAAACTGTAATCCTCCCATACTCCTTATCCCTTATTATTGACCCATACTGTTGGTGTGGTACATTTGTTACTGTTGATGAAAGAGTATTAAAATATTATGTTAACTATAGTCCGTAGTTTGCAATGATCTTTGGCTATTTTTAATGAACGATGGGAGCCCTCTGCTGGTCTTTCAGGAAATTTTAAAATTCAGTTTAAAAACTTAGTTGAGAGGCCTCATTTTAATTCATTGCTGTACATTTGATCTTAAAAGTAATTCCTTGCAAAGGGCTTGGGGGTGGGGAAACATGGGGAGTAGGAGAAAGTGTATGTTTTTGTTTAGTATTCCTAGAACCTGCGTTTTTTGAAAAAGGCTAGTCTGATATGCTTCCTGTCATACCACACAGCTACATGTTTCCTGGCCAAAAGAACTTACAGAATGTGGAGCCAATGATATTAAGGGTTAAATAATTATATAGTTTGATAATCTCTAAGATCTTTTAAATGGCAGAATCTGATGCAGCAATTTATATGATTTAAGTAATGATATCATTTCTTGTACATTTCCCTCAAATGGTACACCTATATTCTACCTGTTAATTTTGTTTTGGTTTTTGTTTTCTTGAAAGTGAAAATAACCAATAGGTTAGATTTGTCTCATTTACTGTTCTTAACTTATCCTTTTTTTTTTTTTACATTTTTTTTTTTTTAGTGGATTATCAAACACTTTTATGGGAAAGTCAAACCATCACTGCCATATGTCTGCATATGAGAAATCTTTTCCTATTAAGCCTGTTCCAAGCCCATCTTGGAGTGGTTCATGTCGTCGAAACCTTTTGAGCCCCAAGAAAACTCAGAGGCGGCATGTTAGCACAGCAGAAGAGGTAAGGAAAACCTGTAACAAAAGCTACTAAAGTTTAGGATCTTTGCTCCCTCTGATTTGTGTGTTTATTAACCATTCTATTTCCTTAATCTTTTTTGTGATTTTTCTTTCTTAATCACTGTCTTGGGTGCCATCATCTGTTCTAAAGAAATTAAAGTATTTTAGTAGGACTTTATAATTTTTCTTCTCATCTTCTTTTCCTGTTGGATAGCAGACTTTACTTAATCTCCAGTATTCCTTGAATGGCTTCGCATAATAAACTATCTCTCTTCTCTCTTTTTTGGACCCTTCCTGAATTCTTGTTTCCTGTGGCAAACTGTTAGCCTTGTTGGATTTGATAAAATACCTGCTCTTACTTCTCACTAGGAAAAGATTTTCCTCAATATAAAAGAATAATCAGGAAGCTAAACTATTTATATCCTTTTGTTATAGAGTAAGATCTTCTTTGAAGTCATAGACTTTCCCAAAAAGAAATATGTTCTGTTGTCATTTGGGTCATATTCAGTAAACCTAAAGGAAAAAAGTCAATCCCATGAATATAATGTAGCATGTAATTTGCACAATCTAAAATGTAGTTACACCTGTTCAGTTAAATGTTTGTTGTGCATATGATCAGCCTTGGTCTGGTTGCTGTGGAGAAAAAAAATGAATAATAACATTTATATTGAATTGGAGTTTCCAGTGTGTTTTCCACATATATTATTGTTTTGTTAATATTGTTAAAATAGTCAGAGATGAGGTAGTGTCCATGTTTTACAGATTTGGAAAGTAATGGTGAGAGGTCACATGACTAATAAATGGCAGGCCAGAACCCAGGTCTTCTGAGAAGGTCTATTCTGATATGCTTTCTGTTTTACAACATGGTGTTGTAGTTCCTGCCCAATGGAGTTTACAGATTATACAGTCAAGAATACAAAATTATTGTTAAATAATCATCTAGTTTGGTAATTGAAGATCTCTTATTGGCAAAACTTGATTATTTTTTGACATTGTTAGTAAAAGTGCTGTATATTTTCTTGGTCTTAAGTTTGTATTGAACCTAAAATAGTCAGGGAGAGGATGGCAGAGCTAAGCAAATATGTTCAGCAGGAAAAGGATAACAAAACTGGCAACACTTAATCTGTGGAAAGAAGCTGGACAGCAGTGATGAAAGGGAGATTTACTTTTCACTGTATATCCTCTTGAACTATTGAATTTTGTATTATGTGTGTATTAGTTACTAAATACATAAATAATCTTTTAAAAGTTACTGGAGTTTTGGTGTTTGTGCCATTGCTGGAGCCTGGGCAGCCTAAGGAGCACAAAGAGACTTGTAGGGAAGGAGACAGCAGCATAGCAGCTGGGTGCAGACATCTCAATTCTCCCCTGCCCCACTATATCTTCCACAGGGGTGACCAGGATCTTTTCTCCTTTCTGTGTTCCTTGTAAGCCTGCCATTTACTACTAGCTAGTCCTTTGGACTACTTGACCCCCCTTCCTTTTGCTTCCACTGCCAGTCTGAGGGTTTGGGCTGGCTATGTAATTTGACTCACCCAACTATGTGTCCAGCCCACAGGCTGGGCTAATGGTGGACATGAAGTTGTCGTTCCCCTTCTTCCTACAGTGCAAAGAAGATGCTATCCTTTGAAACAAGATGCTGGAGATTTTGCCTGAATTGTTTTTAGATCTTTATTCTCCTGCTGTGGAAAGGAAGCTACTTCTACAGAAACATGGAATAACCCATGTAATATGAATAAGAAAAAATATTCAACCAAACTTTATTAAACCAAACTTTCATGAGAGTATTTAGATATTTAGTCTTGGATACCACAGATATTCCAGATAAAAATATAGTACTTTCTCCCCTCTCCCTAGAACTAAAGAATTTTTTGATAGGACTTTACAAACTGAGGGGCAATTTCTTGTCCATGGAAATGTTGGGATCTGCAAGAGAGATGCATTTGCTTCTGTTAAAGAAGATTATGTATTAATCACAATGTTACATTTGTCCATCAACTTCAGTAATATGAAGCTGTCTACAAAATTAACAATTAAGATGGTATCACCACTGCACTGTTAGTATAGTACCATAGGGGTTTGGAGAGAACACATGAAGAAAAAGAATTTGGAAATAATGCAAGTGGTGGCTGCATGGGAATCAAGGGCAACATTAATGAGCCGTACTACCCAGTAGGGTAACCACTAGCCACATACAGCTATCTGAATTAATTCAAATTAAATAAAATTAAAATTTCAGTTTCTCAGTGACACTAGCAAATTTTGAGTGCTTATTAGCCTCATGTGGCTAATGGCTACCATATTGGACAACACAGATACAAAACATTTCTATTATAGAAGTTTCTATTAGCACTATTACAGAGGATGTGGATTTCTCTTTAGTAAAGAGTGACAATAAAAATGGAAAATGATAAAAATATGAGTAGTTTTTTCAGTTATATGTTGCTTCCAGGCATCCTACTTTGCAAATTATTGAGTAACATTTTAAGATATTGGACTTTCTCAATAGATGGCACTGATGGTTTTACTCTTTATTTTTAAAAAATATTTGCAATTTGGTTATAAACCAAGAATTTTGTAGTTAGAAACAAATTATTGAATTATGTGATTTTCATACTTGAAATTTACATGGTATAAAGTTATCACTTTAAGGAAAATGAAAGTTGTGGGGATTGTTCATAAAATTACTTGGATAATTTATTTTTAAAAAATGATTAGCTAAGTTTCATTTTGTGTTCGCTATAAAAATTTTTATAATTTTACAGTTCGATCTTACAATGGAGCCTCTTATAGAAATATTAACTAAATGCAGGAATCGACCACATTTTTTAAGAAATAGAGTTTAGCACCTTGATTGCCTTTATAATTTCAAAAACTTTTCTTGATCCTTTAGTAGGCTTTAAAACATAACATTAGCCAGCCTCCCTTGCATTCACAACATATCCAATTATCGCTTCTTTTCCTCTTAATTTCCTGATTTGTTTACTCAGTACAAAGCAGTTCAAGATAATGATCAAAGAAATGTTTTCTTTTTCTTTGTTGCACCACACGCTTCAAGAAAGGGTTGTTTGAAATTTCAAGTGACATTCCTTTTTACATATTCTTTTGGTAGAGCCAAGTGTTTTTATATATAGAGAGAGAAGTTAATTAGAGCAGTTGTAGGTTTTTAGAACAACCATGCATAAAATGCAGAGTTCCTGTATACCACCCTATAATTAACACCTTGCTATTGTTTGGTACATTGGTTACAATTCATGAAAGAGCATTTTTATTACTGACTATTGTATAGTCCATGGTTTACATTAGGGTTCACTGTGTTATAGTCCTAAGTTGTCGGGGTTTTTTCTTAATTTTTTTTCTGCTAACATATATACAACCTAAAATTTCCCCTTTTAACAACATTCAAATATATAATTCAGTGCTGTTAATTATGTTCACAATGTTGAGGTATCATCCCTATCATCCATTACCAAAACTTTTTCATCACCCCAAATAGAAACTGTACAATTAAAACATTAACTTCCCATTCCCTGTCCCCATCTGGGCCCCTGGTAACCTATATTCTAGTTTCTGACTCTATGAATTTGCTTATTCTAATTATTCCATGTCAGTCATCATACAATATTTGTCCTTTGTATCTGGCTTATTTGACTAACATGATGTCTTCATGGTTCATCCATATTGTCACATTTATCAGAACTACTTTCTTTTTATGGCAGAATATTCCATTGTATGTGTATACCACATTTTATTTATCCATTCATTGGTTGATGAACACGGGTTGCTTCCATCTTTTGGGAATTGTGAATAATGCCGCTGTAAACAACTCTGTGCGAATATCTGCTGGCAGTTGTGTATAATGCCACTATACACAACTGTGTGCAAATATCTGCTTGAATCTCTGCTTTCAGTTCTTTTGGGTATATACCTAGAAGAAGGATTCTTTACATACCTTTCTGAGGAACTGCAAAACTGTCTTCTACAGTGGCTACACCGTTTTATGACATTCCCACCAATAATTAATGAGTGTTCCTATTTCTCTGTATCCTCTTCAACACTTGTAATTTTCCATTTTTGAAAACAGTAGCTGTTCTAGTGGGTATGAGATGACATCTCGTAGTTTTGATTTACATTTCCCTAATGGCTAATTATATTGAGCATCTTTTCATGTGCTTCTTGGCCATTTGTATATCATCTTTGGAGAAATGTCTATTCAGGTCTTTTTGCCCACTTTTAAATTGGTTGTCTTTTTGTTGTTGAGTTGAAAGATTTCTTTATATATTCTGGTTTAAATCCTTATCAGATGGTTGCTGATGTGCTCACAGACACTGGGGACTGGTGGTTTGATGGGCTGAGCCCTCTATTGCTGGACTTGCCCTTGGAAAGACTGTTACTGCAAAGGAGAGGCTAGGCCTGCCTATAATGATGCCTAAGTATCTCCTCCTGAATGCCTCTTTGTTGCTCAGATGTGGCCCTCTCTCTCTAGCTAAGCCAACTTGGCAGGTGAAAGCACTGCCCTCCCCTCTATGTGGGATCTGACACCCAGGGGTGTAAATTTCCCTGGCAACGTGGAATATGACTCTCAGGGAGAAATCTAGACCTGGCATCTTGGGATGAAGAACATCTTCTTGACCAGAAAGGGGATGTGAAATGAAATGAAATAAGTTTCAGTGGCTGAGAGATTCCAAAAGGAGCCGAAAGATCACTCTAGTGGTCACTCTTACACACAATATAGATAACTCTTTTTAGATTCTAATGAATTGGAATAGCTAGCAGTAAATACCTGAAACTATCAAACTACAACCCAGAACCCTTGAATCTTGAAGACGATTGTATAACAATATAGCTTGTGAGGGGTAACAACGTAATTAGGAAAGCCATGGGGATCACATTCTCTTTTGTCCAGTGTATGGATGGATGAGTAGAAACAC
This sequence comes from Choloepus didactylus, assembly GCF_015220235.1. Lineage (NCBI taxonomy): Eukaryota > Metazoa > Chordata > Mammalia > Pilosa > Megalonychidae > Choloepus > Choloepus didactylus. The sequence goes on from NC_051314.1 coordinate 88,595,161, forward strand.
GGGGACAAAAAAAAAAAAAAAAAAAAGCACCCAGTGTTTTTTTTACTTTAATTGTTCTTTTTAACTTTAATTTTTATTCTTATTACTTTTGTGTGTGTGGTAATAAAAATGTTCAAAAATTAATTTTGGTGATGAACGCACAACTATATAATGGTCCTGTGAGCAACTGAATGTACACTTTGTATGACTGCAAGGTATGTGAATATATCTCAATAAAATTGAATTTTAAAAAATCCTTATCAGATATTTAGTTTCCAAATATTTTCTCCCATTTGTAAGTTGTTTTACTTTCATGATAAAGGCCTTTGATGCACAAAAGTTTTTAAATTTTGATGAGGTTCCATTTATCTCTTTTTTCTTTCATTGCTTGTGCTTTGGTTATAGTCTAAGAAAACATTGCCAAACTCCAGATCCTGAAGTTGCTTCTTTATGTTTTCTTCTAGGAATTTTATAGGTCTGCTTCTTATATTTAGGTCTATGATCCATTTTGAGTTGATTTTTGTATATGGTGTGAGGTAGGAGTCCACCTTCATTCTTTTCCCATGGACATCCAGTTTTCCTTGCACCATTTGTTGAACAGATTATTCTTTCCCCATTGAGTGGATCTGGCACCCTTGTCAAAAATCTGTTGGCCATAAATTTGAATTTTGATTTGTGAATTTTCTCAATTTGATTCCGTCAGTCTTTGGTCTGTTCTTAATGCAGTACCATGCTGTTTTGATTACCATGGCTATGTAATAGGTTTTTTGATTGGGAAGTGTGAGTTTTCTGTCTTCATTCTTCTTTTTCATTATGACTTTGGCTCTTTGGGGACCTTCCTCCTACCCCATAAATTAGATAAGTGGCTTTTCCATTTCTGCAAAGAAGGTTGTTGGGATTTTGATTAGCATTGTGTTGAATCCTTATATCGCTTTGGGTAGAATGGACATTTTAACCATATTTAGTTTTCCAATCCATGAACATGGAATGTCCTTCCATTTATTTAGGTCTTCTTTGATTTCTTTTAGCAATGTTTTGTAGTTTTCTGTGTACAAGTCGTTTACATCCTTGTTTAGATTTATTCCTAGATGTTTCATTTTTTTAGTTGCTGTTGTAAGTGGAATTTTTTTCATTTCTTCTTCAGAAACAGTACAGATTTTTGCAAGTTGATCCTGTATCCCACCACTTAATTCATTTATTAGTTCTAGTATCTTTCTTGTAGATTTGTCAGGATTTTCTGTATGTAGGCTCATATCATCTGTAAATAGGGAAAGTTTTACTCAATAGCATACACATACACCATTTGTATATCCTTCTGTTCCCCCACCTTTTGTTGTACTTGTTATGGATTACATCTTTGTACACTGTATGTCAAAACTATTTATCATTACTTTTATGCATTTGCATTTTAGCACCTGTAAAAAGTAAGAAGTGGCGTTACTTAACAAAAAAATACAGTACTATAGTACTGGCATTTATAATTACCCATATGGTTACCTTTACTGGAGATCTTTATTTCTTTATGCCTCATTGATCCATTGTCTAGTGTCCGTTCAGTCTGAAGAATTCCCTTTAACATTGCTTTTAGGATAGGTCTATGGTAATAAACTTTCTTTATCTGGTAATGTGTTAATCTCTCTGTAATTTTGAAAGAAAGTCTTGCCTGATATAAAATTCTTGGTTGACAGTTGTTTCCTTTCTGCACTTTAAATATTTCTTCCACTGCCTTCTTGCCTCCCATGGTTTGTAATGAGATATTGCAGCTTAAGCTTATTGGGATTCATGTGTACATAACTCATTGTTTTTCTCGTGCAGCTTTTACAATTCTTGCCTTCTGCTTAGCGTTATGCACTCTGGTTATTTTGTGTCTTGGCATGGTTCTCTTTGAGATTATCGATATTGTTTGGGTTTCCCTTTAGCTTCTGAAATGTGCACATTCATGTCTTTCATTAAATTTGGGAAATTTTTTTCCATTATTTCTTTGTATATTCCTTCTGCCCCTTTGTCTTTTTTTTCTCCTTCTTGGGGTCCGATAATGGGGATGTTGTACTTGATTATGTCCCAGATATCTCTTAGGCTCTGCTTGTTATTTTTTTATTTAATTTTTTTGTTTGTTTGTTTTCTGCTCCTCAGTCTGAGTCATTTTAGTTGCCTTGTCTTTGAGATCACTCATTTTTTCTTCTGCCACCTCCACTCTGCTCTTGGAACCATCCAGGGAATTTTTCATTTCAGTTGTTGTGTTCTTTAATTCCAGTATTTCTCTGTAGAGATTCCTATGTTGATCATCTGTTGTTTTCCTCGTATACTTTAGTTCTTTCTCCATGTTTTCCTTTATCTCCTGAGCATACTGAGGGTCTTTTTCTGAAGTCTCTGTTTGGTAAGATCAAAGTCTGGTCCTCTTCGTTGATGGTTTCTGGATTTTTATCTGTTTCTTTTGTTGGGCCATCTTTCCTGTTTCTTTGTCTTATAGTCATTTTTTGCACATTATACATTTCAATATTTTAAAGTGTTAACTCTGGAATATAGTCTCTGAGTTGTCTGTTACTTAAGATTGTACCTAGCTTATGATATCCCTGAGATTTTCTTGAATACCAAGAACTAATTGAAACAAACAAACCTTTTTTCTGTCTTTGCAAAGTGGCTCTGCGTTGACTGGTGGTCTCTTGCAGAGCTCAACCTTTCTATCAGTAATATTACCTGGATTCAAATGGAAAGTGCAGGGTCCTCACTGTCTGATCTGAGCCTTCGTGGCGCTAGAGTCATGAAGTTTGCTCTTGTTCCTGGGCTTTTGCTTGCTAGAGGCCTTAGAAAGTCCCCGTTTACAGTTCACAAGAGTGATGCTACCTCCACCGCATCCTGGGTGCTTTCTTTTCTTTTCTTTTCTGTTTTCCTATCTTTTTAAAAAAGTGTTATTGTGAAATATATATACAGAAAAGTAATAACCTTCAAAGTACGATTTAACAAGTAGTTAGCAAATTTCAAAGAATGTTACAGGTTACAGTTCCACAATTTCAGTTATTGTGAAATATAACATATACAGAAAGTTGATAAATTTCAAAATACAATTTAGCTATAGAGGAAATTTCAAAGAATGTTATAGGATACAGTTCCACCTTGTCAGTTATTTCCTTGTAGCTATTTTTTTTTCCAAATTTAAATGAAGTAAATTTTATAAAATATCGAAAAGCTAATGACATGCACAGGTATTTAATCTCTCATAAGAGGGGAACAGCACTGGAACTTAAATATGATAGGATTGATCAACAATAAATAAACATTTTTAATTCAAAGAGTGCAGAAAAATTTCTCAAAGCAGAGATCACAGCAGTCATTCTAAACTGTCCAAAATCAGTCTCAATTTTGTATACAGTTGTGCTGGTTTAAATGTATTATGTCCCCCAGAAAAAGCCATATTCTTTGATGCAGTCTTGTGGGGCAGACATTTTGGTGCTGATTAGATTTGCATGGAAATGTGCCCCACCCAACTATAGGTGATAACTCTGATGAGATATTTCCATGAGGCATGGCCCCACCCATTCAGGGTAGGCCTTGATCAGTGGAGCCATATAAATGAGCTGACAGGCAGAGGAAACTCAGTGCAGTTGTGAGCGACATTTTGAAGAGGAGCTACAGCCAAGAGGGACACTTTGAAAAATGCACAGGAACTGAGAGAGGAGCTGCAGATGATGGGACAATTTGAAGACAGCCATCGAAAGCAGACTTTTGCTCCAGAGAAGCTGAGAGGAAAAACGCCCCAAGAGCAACTAAGAGTGACATTTTTGAGGAACTGTGGCCTAGAGAGGAATGTCCTGGGAGAAAGCCATTTTGAAACCAGAACTTTGGAGCAGAAACCAGCTAACAGAGGTTTTCTGGACACCATTGGCCATCCTCCAGTGAAGGTACCCGATTGCTGATGTGTTACCTTGGACACTTTATGGCCTTAAGACTGTAACTGTGTAACTAAATAAATCCCCTTTATAAAAGCCAGTCCATTTCTGGTGTTTTGCAACTGCGGGTGTGCACGAATCCAAATTCCGTAGGGCAGGCAGCAGACTGGCAACTCCAATGAATATGTTTGATGAACTCCTCAGGCAACAAACCGGCAACTTCGATGAACTCCTCAGGAAACGCTTCACTGGTCAGCCGAAGAAGTAGTGAAGGTTCTCTATCTGTCTCGCTTAAAAGTCTTCAACTGATTGGATTACATCCAGCTGATTGCATTCTCTCATTGTGGAAGACACACCCTTCATTGATGTGATCAGTCACAGCTGCAGCCAATTGACTGATGATTTAATAAACCAGTCTTCTGGTTTATTAACCAGCCACAAATGTCCCTGCAGTAACGGTTAGGCCAGTGCTTGCTTGACCAGACACCTGGCCAAGTTAACACATGAACCTAACCATCACAGTGAGTGAAACTTTTGTACAGTCTCAGATAAGGAGCAGGGTATTCTTTAGGGTTTTCGGGACTACTGTTGATTTGGGCTTGTCATATTGTGGCCATTTGGAATAACTATCTGGGTCATGGATAAGACTAACCTCCAGGATAGCCTCTCAGCTCTATTTGAAATCTCTTAGCCACTGTAACCTTATTTTTCTTACCTTTCTTTTCTCCTTTTTCATCAAGAAAGCATTCTCAATCCATCGATGCCAGTGCCAGGCTTGTTCCTGGGAGTCATGTCCCACGTAGAGGGGGGAGGGTGGTGAGTTTATTTGCAGAGTTGGGCTTAGAGAGAGAAAGCAACAAAAGAGTTTTCTGGAGGTGATTCTTAGATTAATAGGTAAACTTAGCCTCCCTTATACAGCCCTAAGTTTCACGAGAACAAACCTCAAGATCGAGGGCTTGACTTATCAAGTAGGGGGTTCCTAATTTCACCTAGCATACATTCTGTCTAAGATAAACAATCATTGTATCACGTTATCATCGCTTAGTTGTGCAATCATCACTCTCACTTTTAAGAAATTATAACCCAAAACACCCCAAAGCTCATAGTCCTTAATTATTTACCCCTACTATTAGTGTGGTACTGGTACGGTATTCCTATTAAATATTGTCTATAATATGCAATAGGTAATTTTTCCCATATACCACTCTGGTATTAACTCTTTGTATCAGTGTCATACCTTAGAAGTTGGTTATGCAAGCACTTATTTATATTTGAAGTGCTAATCTGTGGGATACATGCCTTTATACAACCCTTTTCAATCATGTTCACCTTCAGTGTGGCACTGATGCTTATAATCCCATTAACAAACTATCATCACCCCTATTCATTTCCATAGCTTTAAGTTCACTCTCATTAACATGTCTCTACATATTAGGTAATCATTCCCCATTTACTAGCTTCTTTCTCTAGGTCACCTATATTCTACATTATATAAGACACTGATTTTACATGTTCAGGGAGTTCATATTAGTGATAGCATACAATATCTTTTGTCTCTGACTTATTTCACTTAATGTTATGTCTTTAAGTTTCATCCATGTTGTCATATGTTTCATGAACTCTTTCTTTCTTACAGCTGCATAGTAGTCCATCGTTGTATATACCAAATTTTGTTTATCTTCTTGTCTGTTGAAGGTCTCTTGGATTGTTTCCATCTCTTGGCAGTTGTGAACAATGTCTCTGTGAACATTGGTGTGCAAATGTCTGTTAGTGTCACTGCTTTCAGATCTTCTGGGTATATACCAAGAAGTGGGATTCCCGGATCATGGGGTAATTCAGTATCTGGTTTGCTGAGGAACCACCAAACTGCCTTATGTAGTGGCTGTACCATTATACATTCCCATGAGCAATGAATAACAGAGTCAATTTCTCCACATCCTCACCAGCATTTGTTGTTTCCTGTTTGTTTAATGGCAGCCATTCTTACTGGTATGAGATGATATCTCATTGTGGTTTTGATTTGCATTTCCCTAATAGCTAGTGAACGTGAATATTTTTTCATGTTTTTTTAAGTCATTTGTATTTCCTCTTTGGAAAAATGTCTTTCCATATCTTTTGCCCATTTTGTAATTTATACTATTGTCATTGAAATGTAGGATTTCTTTATATATGTTGGATATCAGTCTCTTGTCAGATAGATGGTTTGCAAATACTTTCTGCCATTGGGTTGGCTGCCTCTTCACCTTTTTTGACAAAGTCCTTTGAAGCTCGGAAGCTTTTCAGTTTTGAGGAGTTCTCATTTATCTTTTTCTTTCGTTGCTTGTGCTTTGGGTATAAGGTCAAAGAACCTACCTCCTGTTACTAGGTCTTGAAGATGTTTCCCTATATTATCTTCTAGTAGTTTTATGGTACTGTCTCTTATATTGAGGTCTTTGATCCACTTGGAGTTAATTTTTGTATAGGTTGTGAAGTAGGGGTCCTCTTTTATTCTTTTGGATTTGGATATCCAGTTCTCCCAGCCCCATTTGGTGAAGAGGCTGTTCTGTCCCAGTTCATTGGACTTGGGAGCATTATCAAAAATCATTGACCTTAGATCTAGGGGTCTATTTCTGAACTCTTGATTCAATTCCGTTCATCCATATGTCTGTCTTTGTGCCCGTACCATACAGTTTTGACACTGTTGCTTTATAGTAGGCTTCAAAGTCAGGAAGTGTAAGTCCTCCCATTTCATTCTTCTTTTTTAGAATGTTTTAGACAATTCAAGGCCAGTTTCCCTTCAAAACAAATTTGATAACTAGTGTTTCTCTTCCAAATAAATTTGATAACTAGTGTTTCTAAGTCTGCAAAGTAGGTTTTTGGAATTTTCGTTGGAATTCCATTGAATTTCTTGATCTGATTGGGTAGAATTGACATCTTAATGACATTTAGCCTTCCTATCCATGAACACAGAATATCTTTCCACCTATTTAGGTCCTCTTTGATTTCTTTTAGTAAAATTCTGTAATTTTCTGTGTAGAGTTCTTTTACATCCTTGACTAATTTTATTCTTAGGCACTTGATTTTTTTAGTTGGCTGTTGTACATGGAATTTTTTCTTTGGTGCTTCTTCAGTTAGGTCATTACTAGTGTATAGGAACATTACTGGCTGTTGCACATTTATCTTGTATCCCTCCACTTTGCTGAATCTGTTTATTAACTCAAGTAGCTTTGTTGTCGATTTCTCAGGATTTTCCAAATGTAAGATCATCTGCAAATAATGACAGTTTTACGTCTTCCTTACGAACTTGGATCCTGTTTGTTTCTTTGTCTTGCCGAATTGCTTGGCTAGAACTTCTGCCACAATGTTGAATAATAGTGGTGACAGTGGCTATCCTTGTATTGTTACCAATGTTAGGGGGAAGGCTTTCAGCCTGTCACCATTGGGTACTATGCTGGTTGTGGGGTTTTCATATAAGCCCTTTATCATACTTTTTTAAGTGATTTTATCAAAAAAAGATGCTGAATTTTGTTGCATGCTTTTTCAGCATCTCTCAAGATGATCGTCTGATTTTGTTCCCTTTTGTTTTGTTAATGTGTTTTATTATATTGATTGATTTTCTTATGTTGAACCACCCTTGTATGCCTGGAATGAACCGCGCTTGGTTGTGATGTATGATTCTTTTAATGTGCCTTTGGATTCAATTTGTAAGTATTTTGTTGAGAATATTTGCATCTATATTCATTAGGGAGATTGCCCTGTAGTTTTCCTTTCTTGTAGTATCTTTATCTGGTTTTGGTATTAGACTGTTAGCTTCCTAACATTAGGTTGTGTTCCTCTTTCTTCAGTTTTTTTAAAGAGTTCGAGCAGGAGTGGTGTCAGTTCTTTTTGGAAAGTTTGGTAGAATTCCCCTGTGAAGCCCTCTGGCCTTGGACTTTTATCTGGAGGAAGCTTTTTGATGACTGATTGGATGTCTTTACTTGTGATTGGTTTGTTGAGGTCTTCTGTTTCTTCTCAGTCAGTCAAAGTTGTTAATGTGTTTCCAGGAAATTGTCCATTTCCTATAAGTTTGTTGGCATATAGTTGTTCATAGTATTCTCTTAGGAGTCTTTTAATTTCTTCGGGATCCACAGTAATAACCCCCTCTCATTTCTGATTCTCTTTTTTTGGGTTTTCTGTCTTTTTGACTTTGTCATTCTAGCTGAGGGTTGTCCATCTTGTTGATCTTCTCAGAGAACCAACTTTTGGTTTTATTTATTGTTTTTGTTGTTGTTGTTGTTGTTGTTGTTCTCCAGATCATTTATTTCTGCTTTAATCTTTGATATTTCCTTTCTTCTACTTGCTTTAGGGTTAGTTTGCTGATCATTCTCTAGCTTCTTCAGTTGTTCAGATAGGTCTTTGGTTTTAGTTCTTTCTTCTTTTTTAATGTATGCATTTAGAGCTGTAAATTTCCTTCTCAGCACCACCTTCACTGCATCCCATAGTTTTTGATATATTGTGTTCTCATTTTCATTCATCTCTCGATATTTAGAAATTTCTCTTGCAGTTTCTTCTTTGACCTATTGATTGTTTTGGAATGTGTTGTTTAACCTCCATATATTTGTGGCAGTTCTGGTTCTTTGGTGGTTTTTGATTTCTAGTTGCATTCCATTATGGTCAGAGAATGCACTGAATAATTTCAACCTTTTAAAATTTTTTGAGACTTGTTTTATGCCCCAGCATATGATCTATCTTGGAGAATATTCCATGAGTGCTAGAGAAGAATGTATATCCTGGTATTTTGGGGTGTAACAATCCATATATGTCTGTTAAGTCCAATTCATTTATCACATTGTTTTGGTTCTTAATTTCCTTCCTGATCATCTGTCTGGTTGTTCTACCTATAGAAGAGAGTGGTGAATTAAAATCTCCCACTATTATTCTGGAAATGTCTGTTGCTTCCTTCACTTTTGCCAATGTTTGTCTCATGTACTTTGGAGCTACTTGGTTGGGTACAGAAACATTTATGATTATTTCTTCTTGGTGAATTGTTCCTTTTATTAATATATGGTGTCCTTCTTTGACTTTTATGACATCTTTGCATTTAAAGTCTATTTTGTCTGATATTAGTATAACTACCCCCTGCATTCTTTTGGCTGCAGAAATATTTTTTCTGTCTTTTCACTTTCAATTTTTGTGTTGCTGGGTCTAAGATAAGTCTCCTTTAAGCAGTATAATGATGGCTCATACTTTTTAATCCATTCTGCCAGTCTGTATCTTTTTATTGGGGAGTTTAATCTAGTAACATTCACAGTTAGTACTGTGAAGGCAGTTCTTGAAGCAACCATCTCATCCTTTGGGTTTTATTTATCAGATCTATTTTTTTTATTTAACCCCTCTCTCTCTTATTTTCCTTAAAGTTACCCTTACAAATACTCTTCAGTTCTATGCCCTTCTCCAGACCTTTTTTTCTCAACAAGTAGAGCTTCTTTTGTTATTTCTTGCAGGGCAGGTCTCTTGTTAACAAATTCTCTCAGTATTTGTTTGGCTGTGAAAATTTTAAACTCTCCCTCAATTTTGAAAGAGACCTTTGCTGGATAAAGAATTCTTGGCTGGCAAATTTTCTCTTTCAGAATCTTACATATGTCATACCACTGCCTTCTCGCCTCCATGGTGCCCACTGAGTCATCAGTACTTAGTCTTATGTGGTTTCTCTTCTGTGTGGTGAATTGTTTTTCTCTCGCTGCTTTAGGACTCTCTCTTTCTCTTCAGCATTTGACAGTCTGATTAGTGTATGTCTCAGAGTGGGTCTATTTGTATTTATTGTATTTGGAATTCATTTGGCTTCTTCAGTTTGCATATTTATGTCATTTATAAGGGTTGGAAATTTTCCCCAACGTTGTCCTCAAATGCTCTTCCTAGCCCTTTTCTCTTCCCCTTCTGGGACAACAGTGATTCTTATGTTTGTGCTTCATGTTGCCCATCATTTCCCTGAGCTCTATTTCAAATTTTTCACTTTTTTTCACCATTTGTTCTTTTTTGCGTTCACATTCAATTGCAGTATCTTCTAGTTCACTTATTCTGTCTTCTGCCTCTTCAAATCTGCTGTTTTTTTGGTCTCTAGTATATATTTAATTTGATATACAGTATCTTTTATTTCCATAAGATCTGCTATTTTTAATTTACTCTTTCAAATTCTTCTTTATGCTCTTCTAGATTCTTTTTGATGTCCTTCATGCCTTTAGCCTACCCATTGAAGTTGTTTTGGAGATTTGTATGTATTTCTTTGATTAATTGCTCCAAGTTCTGTGTCTCCTCTGACTTTTTAACTTTTTCATTTTTCTTGTCCGTATATTCATGGGTCTTCTTGTGCTTTGTGATTTCCTGTTGACTTTGGGGTGTTTCCTTATCTCGATAAGGTTATTTTGGGAAATGCAAGACTACCTGGGCATTTATTTAAAATTTGGCAGAACCACAGCTTGCTAGAGTGAAGTTTCCCCATCTTCCCAGCAGATGGTGCTCTTGACTCACCTCTTACTCTCAAGCCACCCCTCCCCAACTGCTCCTGCACACCAGGTAGTGTCCAAACCTGGTGGGAATTCAGTAAGCACACTAATTCTCCATGTGCACTGGGGACTGCCAGCCCTGGGGGTGGGGTTTGGCTCCATGCTGTTTGGCAGGGAGTCCACTTAGGGGCACAGTGGATCTGATGATTCCCGGGCCTCCAAGTGAATCATTCTTGGGCTGTGGGGCTGCACATCACACCATCTAGTGCAGTTGTGCCCCGGTCCCTGCCCCCCTGTGCCCATGGGCCTCTGGGGTGGGGTCAGGGCTCCTGGTGCTTCCATGTAGTGCTTTCATTTATCCCCACCTCTGCCCGTGCATGCTGCGGACTTCCATGGAGGAAGAGTAAATGGGGTCAACATGGGGCTGCTGTTTCCTGGGTTCCCTCACGGGAGCTCCCGGCCATGGGACTGAGGAAGATTATCTCCCCAGCTAATTACTGAGATGGGTGTGCAGGATTGGAGAACTTCTCCTTCCCTGGCTTGGCAGCCAGCTTGCTGCTGCCAGCCCCCAGCAGTCCCGGTTGAATAAACTCACCCTGTCATTTGAGATGTAATTTCTCCCCCTTTTCATCTGTGTCCCCACTATGTATTGTAGAGGTTCTTCTCTGGCTGTTCCAGGCATTTTCTGCCTTTTCTCTCGTTTTGTTTTTCACCGAGGTAAAGTTTGCCCTGCTTCTCTTATTCCATCATTTTCACAGAAGTCCTGGGTGCTTTCTTGGATGAGTTAATGCAGCTGGTGTTTTGTCCCAGGCTTTCTCAACTTGTTTCTCACACCCAGCTGTCCACAAGCTGCTTCTCTGCTCTTAGGAAAAACTCTGGGTGGATGTGTCCGGTACATTTTCCTTGGCTTAGTCTCTCAGACTTCCACCTGATAGATTGACACTTACATACAGGAACCTCAGTATGCATACAGGGGACACTTTGCCCCCTCTGGAACAGGGTCAGGGACCCACAATGGATTCGCAAGCTAGCTCCATCTTGTGTTGTTGTGGCGGTGTGGAGAAAGGGCCAGCAAGGGCACCTGGAGCTTTTTCTATGGTTGTTTTGTTTTGTTTTTCCATTTATAAAACAGAACTTTTATTCTTGAGTCTAGAGGTTGCTCCTCATAGAGGAAGCTTATTAGGAATATTAGAACATTTCTCAGTATTGGAAGAGAGGACTGTGCAAAACCAAATTCAAAACCTTTCTTATAACCCTGTACCCATAACCTCTGTATCAGCTGGGCTATAGTTCTGTGCCTGTGGTATAGCCCATTTCACATAGTATGAAGGGATTTGAAATTTGCCTCTAGTATATGTTCATGCCACTTTTGAAAAAGCGTCACATCTGAGAAAGGAGGGAGGAGATAATAAATTTTGAAGAAGGTCCCAGAGCCCTCACAGCAGGAGCACCAAAGTTGTTGGGGTATGTCTTCTGTGCTCACGTGTGTTCTCTCCTGGACCAATGTCTGTTTTTATGCTGCTGCCTTTAATTGTGAAGGGGTTTCTGTTCCTCATTTTACATTTGGTAGATTTCTGCAGAACAGCTTAGAAAACTAAGTGATACTTTGAAACTCAAATTACAACGTGTCAGTCCAGTGTCTGGATTTTCAGTTGGCTTAAATAATTTTTTATAATCATACTTTTAAAATTGTGGAATATAATGTATATACATAGAAGTGATACCTTTCCAAGTGCAACTTAACAAATAGAGAGCACATTTCAAAGAATGTTACGGGTTTCAGTTCTACAGTTTCAATTATTTCCTTTTTGTGAAATGTATAAAAAAAGGTAATAATTTTCAAAGTACAATTTAACAAGTAGTTATATAGGAAATTCCCAAATATATTATGAGTTACAATACTATAGTTTCAATCATTTACTTATTGTGAGATATAAAATTTATAAAAAAGGTGATAGCTTTTGAATTACAATTTAATAAGTAGCTATAGAGCAAATTTCAAAGAAGGCTGTGGGTTACAGTTCCACCATTTCAGTTCTTTCCTTGTAGCTATTCCAATACCCCAGCAACTAAGAAAAAGAAAATTACATAGAAAGAAGAAAATTATATAGGTTCTTCTATGACTTTTTGAAGCTTTGTTTTCTTGATTCAGCACTTGCCTATTTAATGCAGCCCTTTAACTGTTTTCCTTCGTTTTGAGGAAGGTTATTTAAGATTCCTCTGCTGCATTTGCTAAGGGGGTTTGGAACAATGGCCTTCCTCAGAGCTTGCGCTCAGCTGTCTGAAGTAGCTCATCAGAAGTACAGATCTAGGATCTAATTTTCAATGCCAGAGTTTGGAGGACTGGGTCTTTATGTCCCTCCCTGAGGTTGGGGGAATGGGAGATGATAGCTGCTGCAAAGAGGGTGAAACGCAACAGTTATTTATCTTAATTTACCAGCTTCTTCCTCCTGGTCCTTCCTGTATGCTGTATAGACTCCAGAGTTCCAAAATAGTTGATTCAGACACTTCCTACCAGTTCAATAGTTGTTTTGGTGGAGGGACTGATTCCTGGAGCTTCCTACTCCACCACCTTCCCACAGACGTCTCCTATATGTGTTCTTTTGAGAGTTACCTAGACTAGAATCTTTTTTTTTTTGTCTATTGTGGTTTAAATGGAATATAACGTACCTAAGGTAGCACTATTTTTTTTTTTATGAAGCCCGAAAGAGAAAAGTGCCTTGAATTGTTTTTTTTTAACAAAAGAGAAATTCTTGTGACCTCCAAATTAGTAGAGAACAGTGAAAAGTTCTTTAAAAAAAAAAAAAGTTTTTTCCTGTAATTTTTTTAAAACTGCATATTAGAGAGATCTCAGGTAATTATGTAGAGTGTAAAACATTTATTCCCTTTCACTTTATGTTATCTAATCACTCTGTGAAGTTGTCCAGACTCAGATAGAACCTTATTTTTTTTTTTTAAGTGTATTTTATTTTTTATTTTTATTTTTTTTAATCATCATTTTATTGAGATATATTCACATACCACGCAGTCATACAAAACAAATCGTACTTTCGATTGTTTACAGTACCATTACATAGTTGTACATTCATCACCTAAATCAATCCCTGACACCTTCATTAGCACACACACAAAAATAACAAGAATAATAATTAGAGTGAAAAAGAGCAATTGAAGTAAAAAAGAACACTGGGTGCCTTTGTCTGTTTGTTTCCTTCCCCTACTTTTCTACACATCCATCCATAAACTAGACAAAGTGGAGTGTGGTCCTTATGGCTTTCCCAATCCCATTGTCACCCCTCATAAGCTACATTTTTATACAACTGTCTTCGAGATTCATGGGTTCTGGGTTGTAGTTTAATAGTTTCAGGTATCCACCACCAGCTACCCCAATTCTTTAGAACCTAAAAAAGGTTGTCTAAAGTGTGCGTAAGAGTGCCCACCAGAGTGGTCTCTCGGCTCGTTTTGGAATCTCTCTGCCACTGAAGCTTATTTCATTTCCTTTCACATCCCCCTTTTGGTCAAGAAGATGTTCTCCATCCCACGATGCCGGGTCTACATTCCTCCCCGGGAGTCATATTCCACGTTGCCAGGGAGATTCACTTCCCTGGGTGTCTGATCCCACGTAGGGGGGAGGGCAGTGATTTCACCTTTCAAGTTGGCTTAGCCAGAGAGAGAGGGCCACATCTGAGCAACAAAGAGGCATTCAGGAGGAGACTCTTAGGCACAAATACAGGGAGGCCTAGCCTCTCCTTTGCAGCAACCGTCTTCCCAAGGGTAAAACTTATGGTAGAGGGCTCAACCCATCAAACCACCAGTCCCCTATGTCTGTGGTCATGTTAGCAACCATGGAGGTGGGGTAGGCGAATACCCCTGCATTCTCCACAGGCTCCTCAAGGGGGCACTACATCTTTTTTTTTTTTTTCCCTTGTTTGTCTTTTTTCTTTTTTTTTTTTTTTAACTTTCCCTTCTTTTTTAAATCAACTGTATGAAAAAAAAAGTTAAAAAGAAAACAAACATACAATAAAAGAACATTTCAAAGAGATCATAACAAGGGAGTAAGAAAAAGACAACTAACCTAAGATAACTGCTTAACTTCCAACATGTTCCTACTTTACCCCAAGAAAGTTATGTAATATAGCAACATTTCAGTGAACTTGTTCCTACTACATCCATCAGAAATTAACAGACCATAGTCATTTCTGGGCACCCCCAGAACGTTAAATAGCTTATCTGTTCTTCTTGGATTATTGTTCCCCCTTCCTTAATTGCTCTCTACTGCTAGTTCCCCTACATTCTACATTATAAACCATTTGTTTTACATTTTTCAAAGTTCACATTAGTGGTAGCATATAATATTTCTCTTTTTGTGCCTGGCTTATTTCGCTCAGCATTATGTCTTCAAGGTTCATCCATGTTGTCATATGTTTCACCAGATCGTTCCTTCTTACTGCCGCGTAGTATTCCATCGTGTGTATATACCACATTTTATTTATCCACTCTTCTGTTGAAGGACATTTGGGTTGTTTCCATCTCTTGGCAATTGTGAATAATGCTGCTGTGAACATTGGCGTGCAGATATCTGTTCGTGTCACTGCTTTCCGATCTTCCGGGTATATACCGAGAAGTGCAATCGCTGGATCGAATGGTAGCTCTATATCTAGTTTTCTAAGGAACCGCCAGACTGACTTCCAGAGTGGCTGAACCATTATACAGTCCCACCAACAATGAATAAGAGTTCCAATTTCTCCACATCCCCTCCAGCATTTGTAGTTTCCTGTTTGTTTAATGGCAGCCATTCTAACCAGTGTTAGATGGTATCTCATTGTGGTCTTAATTTGCATCTCTCTAATAGCTAGTGAAGCTGAACATTTTTTCATGTGTTTCTTGGCCATTTGTATTTCCTCTTCAGAGAACTGTCTTTTCATATCTTTTGCCCATTTTATAATTGGGCTGTCTGTACTATTGTCATTGAGTTGTAGGATTTCTTTGTATATGCAAGATATCAGTCTTTTGTCAGATACATGGTTTCCAAAAATTTTTTCCCATTGAGTTGGCTGCCTCTTTACCTTTTTGAGAAATTCCTTTGAGGTGCAGAAACTTCTAAGCTTGAGGAGTTCCCATTTATCTATTTTCTCTTTTGTTGCTTGTGCTTTGGGTGTAAAGTCTAGGAAGTGGCCTCCTAATACAAGGTCTTGAAGATGTTTTCCTACATTATCTTCTAGGAGTTTTATGGTACTTTCTTTTATATTGAGATCTTTGGTCCATTTTGAGTTAATTTTTGTGTAGGGGGTGAGGTAGGGGTCCTCTTTCATTCTTTTGGATATGGATATCCAACTCTCCCAGCCCCATTTGTTGAAAAGACCATTATGACTCAGTTCAGTGACTTTGGGGGCCTTATCAAAGATCAGTCGGCCATAGATCTGAGGGTCTATCTCTGAATTCTCAATTCGATTCCATTGATCTATATGTCTATCTTTGTGCCAGTACCATGCTGTTTTGGCAACTGTGGCTTTATAATAAGCTTCAAAGTCAGGGAGTGTAAGTCCTCCCACTTCGTTTTTCTTTTTTAGAGTGTCTTTAGCAATTCGAGGCATCTTCCCTTTCCAAATAAATTTGATAACTAGCTTTTCCAAGTCTGCAAAGTAGGTTGTTGGAATTTTGATTGGGATTGCATTGAATCTGTAGATGAGTTTGGGTAGAATTGACATCTTAATGACATTTAGCCTTCCTATCCATGAACATGGAATATTTTTCCATCTTTTAAGGTCCCCTTCTATTTCTTTTAGTAGAGTTATGTAGTTTTCTTTGTATAGGTCTTTTACATCTTTGGTTAAGTTGATTCCTAGGTACTTGATTTTTTTAGTTGCTATTGAAAATGGTATCTTTTTCTTGAGTGTCTCTTCAGTTTGTTCATTTCTAGCATATAGAAACATTACTGACTTATGTGCATTAATCTTGTATCCCGCTACTTTGCTAAATTTGTTTATTAGCTCTAGTAGGTGTATCGTTGATTTCTCAGGGTTTTCTAGATATAAGATCATATCATCTGCAAACAATGACAGTTTTACTTCTTCTTTTCCAATTTGGATGCCTTTTATTTCTTTGTCTTGCTGGATTGCCCTGGCTAGCACTTCCAGCACAATGTTGAATAACAGTGGTGACAGCGGGCATCCTTGTCTTGTTCCTGATCTTAGAGGGAAGGCTTTCAGTCTCTCACCATTGAGTACTATGCTGGCTGTGGGTTTTTCATATATGCTCTTTATCATGTTGAGGAAGTTTCCTTCAATTCCTACCTTTTGAAGTGTTTTTATCAAAAAGGGATGTTGGATTTTGTCAAATGCTTTTTCAGCATCTATTGAGATGATCAATTGATTTTTCCCTTTCGAGTTTTTAATGTGTTGTAATACATTGATTGTTTTTCTTATGTTGAACCATCCTTGCATGCCTGGAATGAACCCCACTTGGTCATGGTGTATGATTTTTTTCATGTGTCTTTGGATTCGATTTGCAAGTATTTTGTTGAGGATTTTTGCATCTATATTCATTAGGGAGATTGGCCGGTAGTTTTCCTTTTTTGTAGCATCTTTGCCTGGTTTTGGTATTAGATTGATGTTAGCTTCATAAAATGAGTTAGGTAGTGTTCCATTTTTTTCAATGTTTTGAAAGAGTTTGAGTAAGATTGGTGTCAGTTCTTTCTGGAAAGTTTGGTAGAATTCCCCTGTGAAGCCATCTGGCCCTGGGCATTTATTTGTGGGAAGATTTTTGATGACTGATTGGATCTCTTTGCTTGTGATGGGTTGGTTGAGGTCTTCTATTTCTTCTCTGGTCAGTCTAGGTTGTTCATATGTTTCCAGGAAATTGTCCATTTCTTCTACATTATCCACTTTGTTGCCATACAGTTGTTCATAATATCCTCTTATAATTTTTTTAATTTCTTCAGGATCTGCAGTTATGTCACCTTTTTCATTCATTATTTTGTTTATATGGGTCTTCTCTCTTTTTGATTTTGTCAGTCTAGCTAGGGGCTTGTCAATCTTGTTGATCTTCTCAAAGAACCAACTTTTGGTGATATTTATCCTCTCTATTGTTTTTTTGTTCTCTATGTCATTTATTTCTGCTTTAATCCTTGTTATTTCTTTTCTTGTACTTGGTTTAGGATTGGTTTGCTGTTCATTTTCTAGCTTCTTCAGTTGATCCATTAGTTCTTTGATTTTGGCTCTTTCTTCCTTTTTAATATATGCGTTTTAGTGCTATAAATTTCCCCGTGAGCACTGCTTTTGCTGCATCCCATAGGTTTTGGTATGTTGTGTTCTCATTTTCATTCGTCTCTATATATTTAGCAATTTCTCTTGCTATTTCTTCTTTAACCCACTGATTGTTTAGGAGTGTGTTGTTTAACCTCCAGGTATTTGTGAATTTTCTAAGTCTCTGATGGTTATTGACTTCTAATTGTATTCCATTGTGGTCAGAGAATGTGCTTTGAATAATTTCAATCTTTTTAAATTTATTGAGGCTTGTTTTATGTCCCAGCATATGATCTATTCTGGAGAAAGTTCCGTGAGCACTAGAAAAGTATGTGTATCCTGGTGATTTGGGATGTAATGTCCTGTAGATGTCTGTTAAATCTAATTCATTTATCAGATTGTTTAGGTTTTCAATTTCCTTATTGGTCTTCTGTCTGGTTGATCTATCTATAGGAGAGAGTGATGTGTTGAAGTCTCCCACAATTATTGTGGAAACATCAATTGCTTCCTTTAGTTTTGCCAGTGTTTCTCTCATGTATTTTGTGGCACCTTGATTGGGTGCATAGACATTTACGATTGTTATTTCTTCTTGCTGAATTGCCCCTTTTATTAGTATGTAGTGGCCTTCTTTGTCTCTCAAAACATCCCTGCATTTGAAGTCTATTTTATCTGAGATTAATATTGCTACACCTGCTTTCTTTTGGCTGTAGCTTGCATGAAATATTTTTTTCCATCCTTTCACTTTCAGTTTCTTTGTGTCCCTGTGTCTAAGATGAGTCTCTTGTATGCAACATATTGATGGTTCATTTTTTTTGATCCATTCTGCGAATCTATATCTTTTAATTGGGGAGTTTAATCCATTTACATTCAACGTTAAAACCGTGAAGGCATTTCTTGAATCGGCCATCTTATCCTTTGGTTTATGTTTGCCATATTTTTCCCTCTCTCTATTAATATCCTTTATTGTACCCATACCGAATCTCTTTAGTACTGAACCTTTCTCCAAGTCTCTCTGTCCTGTCTTTGTTTCTCTGTCTGTAGGGCTCCCTTTAGTATCTCCAGTAGGGCAGGTCTCTTGTTAGGAAATTCTCTCAGCATTTGTTTGTCTGTGAAAAATTTAAGCTCTCCCTCAAATTTGAAGGAGAGCTTTGCTGGATAAAGTATTCTTGGCTGGAAATTCCTCTCACTCAGAATTTTAAATATATCGTGCCACTGCCTTCTTGCCTCCATGGTGGCTGCTGAGTAGTCACTACTTAGTCTTATGCTGTTTCCTTTGTATGTGGTGAATTGCTTTTCTCTTGCTGCTTTCAGAACTTGCTCCTTCTCTTCTATGTTTGACAGTGTGATCAGTATATGTCTCGGAGTGGGTTTTTTTGGATTTATTCTATTTGGAGTTCGCTGAGCATTTATGATTTGTGTATTTATGTTGTTTAGAAGATTTGGGAAGTTTTCCCCAACAATTTCTTTGAATACTCTTCCTAGACCTTTACCCTTTTCTTCC